>NC_053041.3:241475800-241778830 GCF_002575655.3 Aegilops tauschii subsp. strangulata
TACTTGTCACGGACGTGATGCCTATATACATGATCATACCTAGATATTCTCATAACTATGCTCAATTCTATCAATTGCTCGACAGTAATTTGTTCACCCACCGTAAAACTTATGCTTTTGAGAGAAGCCACTAGTGAAACCTATGGCCCCCGGGTCTATTCTCTATCATATTAATCTACCGTTATTTCTATTACCGTTTACTTTGCTTTCTTTTACTTTTAGTCTTTATCATAAAAATACCAAAAATATTATCTTATCATCTCTATCAGATCTCACTTTTGCAAGTGGCCGTGAAGGGATTGACAACCCCTTTATCGCGTTGGTTGCAAGGTTCATATTTGTTTGTGTAGGTACGAGGGACTTGAGCGTGGTCTCCTACTGGATTGATACCTTGGTTCTCAAAACTGAGGGAAATACTTATGCTACTTTTCTGCATCACCCTTTCCTGTTCAAGGGAAAACCAACGCAGTGCTCAAGAGGTAGCAAGAAGGATTTCTGGCGCCGTTGCCGGGGAGTCTACACACAAGTCAATACATACCAAGTACCCATCACAAACTCTTATCCCTCGCATTACATTATTTGCCATTTGCCTCTCGTTTTCCTCTCCCCCACTTTACCCTTGCCGTTTTATTCGCCCTTCTTCTGTTCGTCTTTTCGTTTGCTTTGATGTCTTACTTGGCTCGTTTGCTCGTTTGGTTGGAATAATTGTTTATTTATTACTAAATAGAGAACCTAAGATCTATGGATCCTCATCCGCTTGCTAATCTTTTTAAGAGATCCAATTATGATGAACCAATTGCTAGTGAGTTTTGTGCACTAGATTATCTTTATGAAGTTTTGCTTGAAATTCGTGAATCTGAAACTTGTGATGGAGTACTTTATGGAGTGATTCATGATGGATCTTTGAATAAAAAGCATGATCGCAATGATGATAGTATAAATTCTATTAATGTTAATTGTGCTTATAAAATGCAAAACCCTAAGCTTGGGGATGCTAGTTTTGCTATGTCTACTACTTGTTGCAATGATCATGATTGGGGTGATTCTTCTTATGATCTTGAAAATTTATTTAAGCCCCATGATGAATATGAGATTGATAATAGTGTGTGCAATAATATTGAAAGTGGGTTTGGAAGAGTGTCAACTTTAGATCCCACATATTTGGAGAATATTCAATCTTATGGTATTTTTGATAAAAGTGGGTTTGGAGAGGTCATGACTTTAGTTAATGATATTCCCACTATTTTGGAAGAGTGTCAACTTTGCATGCATGTGGATCGCGTAGAGAAATTTTTATGTGATAGCTATATTTTTTATTTGCCTATGATCCTACATGTAATCATTATGAGAGAGGAAAATATGGTTGTAGAAATTTTCATATTACTAAATTACCTCTCGTCATGTTGATATTGCTATCGTCTCTTTCTTCTTCCTTGCATATGCTAATTTTTGCTTGCTATGATAATTTGTTTGCTTATAAAATACCTATGCATAGGAAGTATGTTATACTTAAGTGTGTTTGTCACATGTTTTATGATGCTCTCTTTGCGCTTCAATTCTTGTCTTTCATGTGAGCATCATTAAAATTACCAATGCCTAGCTAAAAGGCTTTAAAGAAAAGCGCTTGTTGGGAGACAACCCAATATTTTTCCTTGCTTTTATTCAGTAAATAATCCATATAGCTTCTGGTTAGATGTGTTTTTATGTTTTAATTAGTGTTTGTGCCAAGTTTAACCTATAGGATCTTCTTGGTTGATAGTTATTTGATCTTGCTGAAATTTCTAGAAACTTTCTGTTCACGAAAACAACTGTTAAAAATCACCAGAACGTGATAAAATACTGATTCCAATTGAAGTATATCAATAAACAAATTATCTAGGTCGTCCTATTTTGGTAGATTTTTCTGAGTTCCAGAAGTTTGCGTTAGATACAGATTACTACAGGCTGTTCTGTTTTTGACAGATTCTGTTTTTCGTGTGTTGTTTGCTTATTTTGATGAATCTATGGCTAGTAAAAGAGTTTATAAACCATATAGAAGTTGGAATACAGTAGGTTTAACACCAATATAAATAAAGAATGAGTTCAATACAGTACCTTAAAGTGGTGGTTTGTTTTATTTCGCTAACGGAGCTCATGAGATTTTCTGTTGAGTTTTGTGTTGTGAAGTTTTCAAGTTTTGGGTAAAGATTTGATGGATTATGGAACAAGGAGTGGCAAGAGCCTAAGCTTGGGGATGCC
Organism: Aegilops tauschii subsp. strangulata; assembly: GCF_002575655.3. NCBI lineage: Eukaryota > Viridiplantae > Streptophyta > Magnoliopsida > Poales > Poaceae > Aegilops > Aegilops tauschii. Next base: position 241,478,039 of record NC_053041.3, read on the forward strand.
CAAGTCACCCCAAGGTAAAATTCAAGGACAACCAAAAGCTTAAGCTTGGGGATGCCCCGGAAGGCATCCCCTCTTTCGTCTTCGTCTATCGGTAACTTTACTTGGGGCTATATTTTTATTCACCACATGATATGTGTTTTCCTTGGAGCGTCTTGTATGATTTGAGTCTTTGCTTTTTAGTTTACCACAATCATCCTTGTTGTACACACCTTTTGAGAGAGACACACATGATTCGGAATTTATTAGAATACTCTATGTGCTTCACTTATATCTTTTGAGCTATATAGTTTTTGCTCTAGTGCTTCACTTATATCTTTTAGAGCACGGTGGTGGTTTTATTTTATAGAAATTATTGATCTCTCATGCTTCACTTATATTATTTTGAGAGTCTTAAACAGCATGGTGATTTGCTTTAAATGTGAAATTAGTCCTAATATGATAGGCATCCAAGATGAGTATAATAAAAACTTCCATATTGAGTTCCATTGAATATCGTGAGAAGTTAGATACTTGATAAGTGTTTTGAGATATAAAGGTGGTAATATTAGAGTGTGCTAGTTGAGTAATTGTGAAATTGAGAAATACTTGTGTTAAGGTTGGCAAGTCCTGTAGCATGCACGTATGTAAAAGTTGTGTGACAAATTTGACGCATAAGGTGTTCTTTTATTGCTTTCCTTATGAGTGGCGGTCGGGGATGAGTGATGGTCTTCTCCTACCAATCTATCCCTCTAGGGGTTTGCGTAGTAGTACTTTGCTTCCAGGGCTAATAAACTTTTGCAATAAGTATATGAGTTCTTTATGACTAATGTGAGTCCATGGATTATACGCACTCTCACCCTTCCACAATTTTCTAGCCTCTACGGTACCGTGCATTGCCCTTTCTCACCTTGAGAGTTGGTGCAAACTTCGCCGGTGCATCCAAACCCCGTGATATGATACGCTCTATCACACAGAAACCTCCTTATATCTTCCTCAAAACAGCCACCATAGCTACCTATCATGGCATTTCCATAGCCATTCCGAGATATATTGCCATGCAACTTTCCACCGTTTCGTTTATTATGACACGCTCCATCATTGTCATATTGCTTTGCATAATCATGTAGTTGACATTGTATTTGTGGCAAAGCCACCATCATAATTTTCATACATGTCACTCTTGATTCATTGCATACCCGGTACACCGCCGGAGGCATTCACATAGAGTCATATTTTGTTCTAGGTATTGAGTTGTAATTCTTGAGTTGTAAGTAATAAAAGTGTGATGATCATCATTATTAGAGCATTGTCCCATGTGAGGAAAGGAGGATGGAGACTATGATTCCCCCACAAGTCGAGATGAGATTCTGGACTAAATAAAAAAAAGAAAAAAAGAGGCCAAAGAAAAAAAGAGAAGGCCCAAAAAATGAGAGAAAAAGAGAGAAGGGACAATGTTACTATCCTTTTTCCACACTAGTGCTTCAAAGTAGCACCGTGATCTTCATGATAGAGAGTCTCCTATGTTGTCACTTTCATATACTAGTGGGAATTTTCATTATAGAACTTGGCTTGTATATTCCAATGATGGGCTTCCTCAAAATGCCCTAGATCTTCGTGAGCAAGCAAGTTGGATGCACACCCACTTAGTTTCTTTTGTTGAGCTTTCATATATTTATTGCTCTAGTGCATCCGTTGCATGGCAATCCCTACTCCTCACATTGACATCAATTGATGGGCATCTCCATAGCCTATTGATTAGCCGCATCAATGTGAGACTTTCTACCTTTTTGTCTTCTCACATAACCCCCATCATTATACTTTATTCCACCCATAGTGCTATATCCATGGCTTGCGCTCATGTATTGCGTAAGGGTTGAAAAGGCTGAAGCGCGTTAAAAAGTATGAACCAATTGCTCGGCTTTTCATCAAGGTTATGCATGATGAGAACGTTTTGTGTGACGAAATTGAAGCATGGCCTAACTATATGATTTTGTAGGGATAAGCTTTCAATGGATATGTTATTTTGATAAGACATAATTGCTTGGTTAGCACGTTTGAAGTATTATTGTTTTTATGTCAACATTAAACTTTTATCTTGAATCTTTCGGATCTAAATATTCATGCCACAATAAAAAGAATTACATTGAAAATTATGCTAAGTAGCATTCCACATCAAAAATTCTGTTTTTATCATTTACCTACTTGAGGACGAGCGGGAATTAAGCTTGGGGATGCTTGATACGTCTCCAACGTATCTATAATTTTTTATTGTTCCATGCTATTATATTATCTGTTTTGGATGTTCAATGGGCTCTATTGTACACTTTTATATTATTTTTGGGACTAACCTATTAACCGGAGGCCAATCCCAAATTGCTGTTTTTTCCTATTTCAGTGTTTCGAAGGAAAGGAATATCAAACGGAGTCCAAACGGAATGAAACCTTCGGGAACGTGATTTTCGGAACAAACATGATCCAGAGGACTTGGAGTGGACGTCAAGCAATCAACGAGGAGGCCACGAGGAAGGGAGGCGCGCCTGCCCCCCCCCCCCCCCCCGGGCGGGCCCTCACCCTTGTGGGCCCCTCGTAGCTCTCCTGACCGACCTCTTTTGCCTATATATACTCATATACCCTGGAAACATCAGAACAGGAGCCGAAACCCTATTTCCACCCCCGCAACTCTCTGTACCCGTGAGATCCCATCTTGGGGCCTTTTTCGACGCTCCGCCAGAGGGGGCATTGATCACGGAGGGCTTCTACATCAACACCATAGCCTCTCCGATGATGTGTGAGTAGTTTCCCTCAGAACTTCGGGTCCATATTTATTAGCTAGATGGCTTATTCTCTCTCTTTGGATCTCAATACAAAGTTCTCCTTGATTCTCTTGGAGATCTATTCGATGTAATCTTCTTTTGCGGTGTGTTTGTCGAGATCCGATGAATTGTGGGTTTATGATCAAGATTATCTATGAACAATATTTGAATCTCCTCTGAATTCTTTTATGTACGATTTGTTATCTTTGCAAGTCTCTTTGAATTATCAGTTTGGTTTGGCCTACTAGATTGATCTTTCTTGCAATGGGAGAAGTGCTTAGCTTTGGGTTCAATCTTGCGGTGCTCGATCCTAGTGACAGAAGGGGAAACGACATGTATTGTATTGTTGCCATCGAGGATAAAAAGATGGGGTTTATATCATATTGCTTGAGTTTATCCCTCTACATCATGTCATCTTGCTTAAAGCGTTACTCTGTTCTTATGAACTTAATACTCTAGATGCATGCTGGATAGCGGTCGATGTGTGGAGTAATAGTAGTAGTTGTAGGCAGGAGTCGGTCTACTTGTCACGGATGTGATGCCTATATACATGATCATACCTAGATATTCTCATAACTATGCTCAATTCTATCAATTGCTTGACAGTAATTTGTTCACCCACCGTAATATTTATGCTTTTGAGAGAAGCCACTCGTGAAACCTATGGCCCCCGGGTCTATTCTCTATCATCTTAATCTACCATTATTTCTATTACCGTTTACTTTGCTTTCTTTACATTTAGTCTTTATCATAAAAATACCAAAAATATTATCTTATCATCTCTATCAGATCTCACTTTTGCAAGTGGCCATGAAGGGATTGACAACCCCTTTATCGCGTTGGTTGCAAGGTTCTTATTTGTTTGTGTACGTACGAGGGACTTGAGCGTGGTCTCCTACTGGATTGATACCTTGGTTCTCAAAACTGAGGGAAATACTTACGCTACTTTACTGCATCACCCTTTCCTCTTCAAGGGAAAACCAACGCAGTGCTCAAGAGGTAGCAGATGGCACGCATGTGCCTATAAGAGTCCTCGCTTGCCCACAAGACATTTTCTCAGGCCGCCGCGGCGTGGGAGGACATCTCTGCTGCATTCGTGGCGTGGCGGGACATCTCTTCTGCTTCCACGGCGCGGCTGGACCAGTCTGCTACATCGACGGCGCGGCGGGACCTCCCTGCTGCTTCGGCGGCGCGGTGGGACCTCTCTGCTGCTACGACCACGCGGCGGGACATGTTGGCTGCTTTCGCGGTGAGGCGGGACATCTCTCGTGCTTCCGCTTCCATGCTCGCCTCTCCCTGGTGGCAATCTCTCGATCCAGAACTCACACTGGCCATGGCAGACGCAAGGGAACGATGATGAATGCCTTGTTTGTTTTTGTGGATGAGGAGTTGAGGAGGAATGTGCAGTCATCTTGGAGTAGTAGTATTTATAACCGAGTACTAATATGCTCCTAAGTGGGAAACTATTTAGGTTTTGATTGGTGTGAACATGTTTGCACTTTGGAATGTGATGGGATGCAGGCTCAAAATTTACTGACGGTTATAAGTGCGGCACTATTCCCGGAAGGCGTAACGTGGGCATGCTTTCTCGGCCGCGTACATGGCGTTTGCACCATAGGGTGCACCGCAATAGGCAATGTCAGCATACGTCTTGTTCCAACAACCGTGCGCGCTCATTATTACCATTGCGCATGCTTCTTTTAATTAGAATGTGTGCCCGTCTAGCGCACACACGTTGATCTGTCTAACTGTTTCTGTTTGTCGTGGCTAATCGCAAACAGTTCATCCGTGTGAAGTGTATGCCATCAATCGCAGACACGTTGATCTGGCTGACAGTTTCTGTTCTGTTGCCTAATCGCAAACAGTTAATCCTTCTGAAGCGTATGCCCTGAATTGCACACACCTTTATCTAGCTGCCCATTTCTGTTGTTCCTCCTTATCACAAACAGTTCATCCGAGTGAACCGTATGTTGTGTATCGCACACACCTTCATCTGGCTGCCCGTTTCTTTTGTTCCTCCTCATCGCAAACAATTAATTGAACTGAACCATATGCCCTGCATCGCACACGCAACTAAAATCTGAACCGTGTTTGATGCATCCTCCATCGTAAACATTTTGCACCTTTTTTGATGGGTTTTTTACACCATCGTTTGCGATTAATGCATCGCACACAGTTTCGTCGAAGGGTCTCTAATTGTAGTGTCGCGTTAGCAGCAACCTGCAGTAGTGACATCATATGGATCTCCAAGAGACCAATGTATTGAGAATTCAGCGAGAGAGAGGAAGCCATCTAGCTACTAACTACGGACCCGAAGGTCTACAAAGAACTACTCACGCATCATCGAAGAGGCACCAATGGAGGTGGTGAACCCCATCCGTGATGGTGTCTAGATTGGATCTGGTGGTTCTGGACTCTGCGGAGGCTGGAAATGATTTTCGTCGACTCCCCTAGGGTTTTGGGAATATTGGGGTATTTAACCAAATACAAGAAATCTCTTGTATCCCCAACACACCCAATACAATGGTAAGTTGTATAGGTGCACTAGTTTGGCGAAGAGATGGTGATAAAAGTGTAATATGGATGGTAGAAATATATTTTTATAATCTGAATAAATAAAAACAGCAAGGTAGCAAATAGTAAACGGGAACAAAAACGGTATTGCAATGCTTGAAAATGAGGCCTAGGGTCCGTACTTTCACTAGTGCAACCTCTCAACAATGCTAATATAATTGGATCGTATAACCATCCCTCAAAGTACGATTAAGAATCACTCCAAAGTTACTATCTAGCGGAGAACATAAGAATAAATTGTTTGTAGGGTACGAAACCACCTCAAAGCTATTCTTTCCGTTCGATCTATTCAAGAGTTCGTACTAAAATAACACAAAGCTAGTCTTTCCGTTCGACCTATCCTAGAGTTCGTACTAAAATAACACCAAAGCAAATTCATATTCATAATACTCAATCCAACACAAAGAACTTGAAAGAGTGCCCCAAGATTTCTACCGGAGAAACAAAGACAAGAACATGCATCAACCCCTATGCATAGATTATCCCAATGTCACCTCAGGAATCCGCGAGTTGAGTGCCAACACATATATCAAGTGAATCAATACGATACCCCATTGTCACCACGAGTATTCAATTGCAAGACATATATCAAGTGTTCTCAAATCCATAAAGGTATTCAATCCAATAACAACGAAATCTCATAGGGAAAACTCAATTCATCACAACAAGATAGAGAGGGGAAAACACCATATGATCTGACTATATTAACAAAGCCTGTGAGACATCAAGATCGTGACATCTCAAGAACACGAGAGAGAGAGATTAAACACATAGCTACTGGTACAAACCCTCAGCCCCGAGGGTGGACTACTCCCTCCTCATCGTGGTGGCCGCCAGGATGATGAACATGGCCACTAGTGATGATTCCCCCCTCCGGAAGGGTGCCGGAACGGGGTCTAGATTGGTTTTCGTGGATACAGAGGCTTGTAGCGGCGGAACTTCTGATCTAGGTTAACCCCCGAGGGTTTTCGGAATATTTGTGAATTTGTAGGGTAAAGAGGGGGTGCGGGAGGCCACCGAGGTGGGCACAACCCACCTGGGCACGCCTGGGCCCCCAGGCGCGCCCTGGTGGGTTGTGCCCCCCTCGGGGCACCCCCAGGTGCTGCTCTGGCCCATCCTTGGTGTTCTGGTCCATAAAAAATCTCCAAAAAGTTTCGTGGTGTTTGGACTCCGTTTGATATTGATTTCTTGCGATGTAAAAAACAAGCAAAAAGCAGCAACTGGCACTGGGTCAATAGTTTAGTCCCAAAAAATATATAAAGTTGCTGTAAAATGATTGTAAAACATCCAAGAATGGTAAAATAACAGCATGAATACTTGATAAATTATAGATACGTTGGAGACGTATCAGCATCCCCAAGCTTAATTCCTACTCGTCCTCGAGTAGGTAAATGATAAAAGAAATAATCTATGAAGTGTGAATGCTAGCAAAGTGCATAAGTTTGATCAATGATAATTTCAATCACTTTTCCTAGCATCATAACAACAATTCTTTCTCATAAAATTTCTCATGTTATAGTAGCAACCAATTCACATGTTAAGGTTCAAATAATGAATTCTCTTGAAACTCAACAACCTATGTTCTTAGTCAACAAGCAATTGCAATTCAACTTATTCAACAGAGTCTAAGTAAGAGCTCCACATACTCAGCCATCATATAGTCTTCTAAGATTGCTAACACTCACTGCATACACATGAGCAAAACATTTCAACTGGACACATAGAAAGATAGGGGCTTATAATTTCGCCTCCCAACGTATTCACCTCAAGGGTGATGTCAACAATAATAACTCATGCTACCCATATTCAACTGGACATATGTGCCTAGATCTTTCCTCAACACATGATGGTTGCCAAAGGAGAAAAATAAAAAGGAATAGAGGGAAAAACTTTGACTCTTGCATAAAAGTAAATACATAAAAGTAAAAGATAGGCCCTTCGCAGAAGGAAGTAGAGGTTGCCATGTGCTTATTTGTTTGTATGCTCAACCCCTTAGTGCAAAAGAACATCACGTTATATTGCCCCTTATGATAGCAACCTTTATTATGCAGTCTGTCGCTTTTATTCTTTGCCATCACAAGTTCGTACAACGCTCAATTTTCTCTTGCACTAATTGATCTAACACTTTTAGAAGCAATTTTTATTGCCTTATTGCACCGATGACAACTTACTTGAAGGATCTTGCTCAATCCTTAGGTAGGTATGGTGGACTCTTGAAAATAAGATTTGGGTTTAAGGGTTTTTGGATGCACAAGTAGTATCTCTACTTGGTGCGGAATTTTTGGCTAGCAAAGATGGGGGGCAAGCACCACATGTTGAAGGATCTACGACAATATAACTTCTATGTGAACATGAACAAACATAAACCATTACGTTTTCTTCCTTGTCCAACGTCAACAATTTTGGCATATAATATTTTGATGGGGGCTCACAATCACAAAAGATTTCCAAGATAGTGTATTTGCATGTGAAAGTTCTCTTCCTTGTACTAATCAATCATGAATTGCTTGTACGACAAATATTGTGATTGTCAAGCCTCAAAAGATTTCACTTTCTAAACCTAATGTGAAGCTACTACTAGGCATGATATGAACATATAATTTTAACTTCATGATATTCAATTCATTCAACAATTTACTCAAAGGATATAAGTGTAGCACAAGAGTAAATGACAAGCTACTCCAAAAAGATATAAGTGAAGATCATAAGCATAATATTTCTTTCTCTCAAATTAATTTAAGTGAAGCAAGAGAGAATTTCTTGAAAAATACTAAAGCACACCATACTCAAAAAGATATAAGTGAAGCACTAGAGCAATTCCATACAAAAGAGCTTCATTGACGGGATGTGAGTGCCACTTACCTAGCCTCCCTGGCAACTATTTGAGGAATCTATTTTATTTAAAAACTTTCAGATCTAAGTATTTTATTAAAACATAAAGCAAAACAAAATAAAATGACATTCCAACAATAGCACACATCATGTGAAGAAGCAAAAACTTAGGTTCAACCGATACTAACCGATAATTGTTGATGAAGAAAGGTGGGGTGCCTACCGGGGCATCCCCAAGCTTAGATGCTTGAGACTTCTTGAAATATTATCTTGGGATGCCTTGTGCATCCCCAAGCTTGAGCTTTTGTGTCTCCTTAATTCCTTTCATATCACGGTTTCCCTAAATCTTAAAACTTCATCCACACAAAACTCAACAAGAACTCGTGAGATAAGTTAGTATAAATCAATGCAAAACCTTATCATTCTTTACTGTATCAAATCACCAAAATTATTATTCAGCATTTCATACCAAATGCCTCTGCATATTTAATACTCCTATCCTCAAATAGAATCATTAAACAAGCTAACATATGCAAACATAACAGAAATCTGCCAAAACAGTACAGTCTGTAAAGAATGCAAGGGTATCAATACTTATTTAACTCCAAAAATTATGAAGCAAATACCACACTGTAGAGAATTTATCAGATCTTATCATGCAAAAAGTTTCAACATTTTATCACATTCTGACTTTTCTAGGGAATTTTTTGCAACAACGGGGAACTTTCTGTTTTGAAACAGCAACAAGTATACTTGTAAAATAAGCATGGTGAGGGCTATACTTGACATTTTTATTGAAATGAAAGATGCAAAACTTTATTATAAGTAACAGCAAGCAAATCCTAACAAAATAAAATGACGCTCCAAGTAAAACTCATATCATGTGACGAATGAAAATGTAGCTCCAAGTGAGGTTACTGATGATGTTGGAAACGAAAGAGGGGATGCCTTCCGGGGCATCCCCAAGCTTAGTTGCTTGGATCTTACTTGGACATTAACTTGGGGTGCCTTGGGTATCCCCAATCTTAGGGTCTTGTCACTCCTTATTCTCCTCATATCGACATCTCACCCAAAACTTGAAAACTTCAATCACACCAAACTTAACGGAACTTCGTCAGATAGGTTTGTATGATAAAGAGCAAACCATTTCACTTTGGTACTGTCAAAGACAAATTCATAATTGTTTCCACATAATTACTACTGTAGAATATCATTTCCACAATTTATATTGAGCAATATAAGCCATAGAAACAGGAAACAAGCAAACTATGCATTGAAAATATAATCTGTCAAAAACATAACAGTCTGTAATGATGTGCAGAATAACCATACTTATGCTACTCCAAAAATTATGTAAAAAATTATTAACACATGATAAATTTGCATATTAATATTCTTCAAAAAGAATCAACTTAAAAGCACTCATTTGTTAAAAATGAGAATTATTTTCGTGAGGGCAAAAGTTTCTGTTTTTCAGCAAGATCAAATCAACTATCACCCAACATGATCCCAAAGGCTTTATTTGGCAATTTATTGAAACAAAAGCAATAAAACATGATTACTGCAGTAGCCTAATCATGTGAACACACAAAAACAATAGGTAAAAGTGTTGGGTTGTCTCCCAACAAGCGCTTTTTTTATGCCTTTTAGCTAGGCATGATGATTTCAATGATGCTCGCATAAAAGATAAGAATTGAAACATAACAAGAGCATCATGAAGCATATGACTAGAACATTTAGGTCTAACTCACTTCCTATGCATAGAGATTTTGTGAGCAAACAACTTATGGGAACAAGAATCAACTAGCAAAGGAAGGCAAAACAAGTGCAACTTCAAAACAATCAACACATAGAGAAGAAACTTGATATTATTGAGATATGTAAGAGCATAACTTCCTTCCTCATAATAATTTTCAGAAACATCATGAATGGATTCAACAATATAAATATCACATACAGAACTCTCTTCATGATGCACAAGCATAGAAGATTTATCACTCTTTATGGCGTACATGTCATCATAATAATCATCATAGATAGCTACTTTATTGGCATAGTCAATTGAAACGTCTTCCAAAATAGTGGATGTATAACTAAATAAAGTCATGACCTCTCCAAATCCACTTTCATCAATATTGTAATAAGATTCAACACCCTCCAAAATAGTGGGATCACTACTACCTAGAGTTGACACTCTTCCAAACCCACTTTTATCAATGTAATCATCATAAATAGGAGGCATGCTATCATCGTAATAAATTTTCTTATCGAAAGTAGAAGGAATCAAAGGATCATATTCATTAAGCAAAGCATCCCCAAGCTTAGGACAAGCATTATTTCCAGCAAATAAATCCTCAGACATATCATACTCATTAAACATATCATCCCCAAGCTTGTGGTTTTGCATATCATCACAATCATTCTTATCAATAGCATGAATGGCACCAATAGTATAGCAAACATTATTATGATATTCTTCCAAGTAAGTGCTAAAAAGATTTTCAAGATCATAAGGGATATCGTTGTCTTCCCAATCATAATCATTACAACAAGTAGTATGTATCACAAAATCATACTCAATATCATCATCCTCCATCAACATATTTGATTCACTTTCATGAGGCACAATGGTGATAGGAGCAACATTATTTGGGAGAGATACCTTTTTACCTTTATTCTTTCTTCTTTTCTTCTTCTTCACCACATCGTGTGTGGGTTTAATTAATTTTTTCAAGCTTCGTGTTGAAGAGATTGATTGGATAGGAAGCTCCTCCTCGTTACCTGATTCATCATAATAAACACTAGGAGGGTATTGGGAAACATTTTCCCTTTCATTAGTACTCTCTTCATATTCCATTTGTTTTCTTGTCTTTAGGTAGGTGGCAATATAAGGATTCTCAATGCAATTTATCGCACAAAACATATAAATTTCTTCTAGATCGAAATCAAGAAATCTCTCGAGATTAAATTTTGGAATACCCTTAGTTATACGTTTCATTTCTTCATACCCCAAAAGAAGACTAAGCTCTTTATGATGCTCAAGGGTACTCAAGTTATCACAATTTTTGGACACGATTTGATCATGAAAGAATTTGCATTGGAGATTTAAATGACCACGTTCATTGCAAAGTTCACAAGGATGGCGAAAAATTAAATATTTCATCACAATCATCTAGCCTCTCTTGCAACTTTTTCGTTTCTAAATATTTTATGCTTCTTACAAAATCTATCTTCCCTTTTTGGTGTGCAAAGGCACTCCCAATTCACTCCACAAAAAGCGACATGCTTATAAGAAACATTTTTGTCATGACTTGTGAAATCATCATTAGCATTTTGGATATTCAAAGAATTCATACTAACAACATTGCAATCATGCTCATCATTCAAATATTTTGTGACAAGCATTTTATTGACTTCTTCTTCTAACAATTGAGCACAATTTTCCGAACCATAATTTTCAAGAAAGATATTATAAAGATGATCAATAATATGATGCAACCTAAATTCCATTTTATGTAGTTTTATTTTATGAACCAAACAAGTGATAAAACAAGAAACTAAAAGATTCAATTGCAAGATCTAAAGATATACCTTCAAGCACTCACCTCCCCGGCAACGGCGCCAGAAAAGAGCTTGATGTCTACTACGCAACTTTATTCTTGTAGACACGTGTTGGGCCTCCAAGCGCAGAGTTTTGTAGGACAGTAGCAATTTTCCCTCAAATGGATGACCTAAGGTTTATCAATCCGTGAGAGGTGTAGGATGAAGATGATCTCTCTCAAACGACCCTGCAACCGAATACAAGAAATCTCTTGTATCCCCAACACATCCAATGCAATGGCAAATTGTATAGGTGCACTAGTTTGGCGAAGAGATGGTGATAAAAGTGTAATATGGATGGTAGAAATATATTTTTATAATCTGCATAAATAAAAACAGCAAGGTAGCAAATAGTAAACGGTCACAAAAACGGTATTGCAATCCTTGAAAATGAGGCCTAGGGCCCGTACTTTCACTAGTGCAACCTCTCAACAATGCTAATATAATTGGATCATATAACCATCCCTTAGAGTACGATGAAGAATCACTCCAAAGTTACTATCTAGCGGCGAACATAAGAATAAATTGTTTGTAGGGTACGAAACCACCTCAAAGCTATTCTTTCTGTTCGATCTATTCAAGAGTTCGTACTAAAATAACACAAAGCTATTCTTTTCGTTCGATCTATCCTAGAGTTCGTACTAAAATAACACCAAAGCAAATTCATATTCATAATACTCAATCCAACACAAAGAACTTCAAAGAGTGCCCCAAGATTTCTACCGGAGAAACAAAGACAAGAACGTGCATCAACCCCTATGCATAGATTACCCCAATGTCACCTCGGGAATCCGCGAGTTGAGTGCCAAAACATATATCAAGTGAATCAGTACGATACCCCATTGTCACCACGAGTATTCAATTGCAAGACATAACAAGTGTTCTCAAATCCATAAAAGTATTTAATCCGATAACAACGAAATATCAAAGGGAAAACTCAATTCATTACAACAAGATAGAGAGGGGAAAACACCATATGATCCGACTATATTAACAAAGCCCGCGATACATCAAGATCGTGACATCTCAAGAACACAAGCGAGAAAGAGAGAGATTAAACACATAGCTACTGGTACAAACCCTCAGCCCCGAGTGTGGACTACTCCCTCCTCATCGTGGTGGTCGCCGGGATGATGAACATGGCCATCGGTGATGATTCCCCCTCCGGCAGGGTGCCGGAACGGGGTCTAGATTTGTTTTTGTGGATACAGAGGCTTGCGGCGGCGGAACTTCTGATCTAGGTTAACCTCCGAGGGTTTTCAGAATATTTGTGAATTTATAGGGTAAAGAGGGGGTGCGGGAGGCCACCGAGGTGAGCACAGCCCACCTGGGCGCCTGGGCCCCCAGGCACGCCCTGGTGGGTTGTGCCCCCCTCGGGGCACCCCTAGGTGCTGCTCTGGCCCACCCTGAGTGTTCTGGTCCATTAAAAATCTCCAAAAAGTTCCGCGGTGTTTGGACTCCATTTGATATTTACTTCCTGCGATGTAAAAAACAAGAAAAAAACAACAACTGGCACTTGGCACTGTGTCAATAGGTTAGCCCAAAAAATGATATAAAGTTGCTATAAAATGATTGTAAAACATCCAAGAATGATAAAATAACAGCACGAATACTTTATAAATTATAGATACGTTGGAGACGTATCAAGTCCTAGTAGGACCCCCCCCCACATGGCGCCCCCTTGGTGGCCGGCCTCCTCCTCCCCTCCTTTATATACTGGGGCAGGGGGGCACCCCATAACACAACAGTTATTCTCTTAGCCGTGTGCGGTGCCCCCCTCCACAGTTTACTCCTCCGGTCATAGCGTCGTAGTGCTTAGGCGAAGCCTTGCGCGGATCACATCACCATCACTGTCACCACGCCGTCGTGCTGACGGAACTCTCCCTCGACCCTCTGCTGGATCAAGAGTTCGAGGGACGTCATCGAGCTGAACGTGTGCAGAACTCGGAGGTGTCGTACGTTTGATACTAGATCGGTTGGATCGTGAAGACGTTCGACTACATCAACTGCATTAACCTAACGCTTCCGCTTTCGGTCTATGAGGGTATGTGGACACACTCTCCCCTTCTCGTTGCTATGCATCTCCTAGATAGATCTTGCATGATCGTAGGATTTTTTTTAAATTGCATGCTACGTTCCCCAACAGTATCGGGGGGTATGAACCATGGATAAGTTGGAATACAGTAGATATTACACCAATATAAATAAAGAATGAGTTCACAACAGTACCAAAAGTGGTGATTTATTTTCTTATACTAACGAAGCTTATGAGATTTTCTGTTGAGTTTTGTGTTGTGAAGTTTTTAAGTTTTGGGTAAGGATTTGACGGACTATGGAATAAGGAGTGGCAAGAGCCTAAGCTTGGGGATGCCCAAGGCACCCCAAGGTAATATTCAAGGACAACCAAGAGCCTAAGCTTGGGGATGCCCCGGAAGGCATCCCCTCTTTTGTCTTCGTCTATCGGTAACTTTACTTGAGGCTATATTTTTATTCACCACATGATATGTGTTTTGCTTGGAGCGTCTTGTATGATTTGAGTCTTTGCTTTTTAGTTTACCACAATCATCCTTACTATACACACCTTTTGAGAGAGACACGCATGAATCGTGATTTATTAGAATACTCTATGTGCTTCACTTATATCTTCTGAGCTAGGCAATTTTGCTCTAGTGCTTCACTTATATCTTTTTAGAGCACGGCGGTGGTTTTATTTTATAGAAATTTATGAACTCTCATGCTTCACTTATATTATTTTGAGAGTCTTTAAACAACATGGTAATTTGCTTTAGTTATAAATTTAGTCCTAATATGATAGGCATACAAGAGGGATATAATAAAACCTTTCATATAGAGTGCATTGAATACTATGAGAAGTTTGATTCCTTATGATTGTTTTGAGATATGAAGATGGTGATATTAGAGTCATGCTAGTAAGGAATTGCGAATTTGAGAAATACTTGTGTTAAAGTTTGTGATTCCCGTCGCATGCACGTATGGTGAACCGTTATGTGATGAAGTCGGAGCATGATTTATTTATTGATTGTCTTCCTTATGAGTGGCGGTCGGGGACGAGTGATGGTCTTTTCCTACCAATCTATCCCCCTAGGAGCATGCGCATAGTACTTTGTTTCGATAACTAATAGATTTTTGCAATAAGTATGTGAATTATTATGACTAATGTTGAGTACATGGATTATGCGCGCTCTCACCCTTCCACCATTGCTAGCCTCTCTTGTGCCACGCAACTTTCGCCGGTACCATAAACCCACCATATACCTTCCTCAAAACAGCCACCATACGTACCTATTATGGCATTTCCATAGCCATTCCGAGATATATTGCAATGCAACTTTCCATCGTTCCGTTTGTTATGACACGCTTCATCATTGTCATATTGCTTTGAATGGTCATCTAGTTGACATCGTATGTGTGGCAAAGCCACCATTCATCATTTTTTTATACATGTCGCTCTTGATTCATTGCACATCCCGGTACACCACCGGAGGCATTCGCATAGTCATATTTTGTTCTAAGTATCGAGTTGTAATTCTTGAGTTGTAATTAAATAGAAGTGTGATGATCTTCATTATTAGAGCATTGTCCCATGTGAAGAAGGGATGATGGAGACTATGATACCACAAGTCGGGATGAGACTCCAGACGAAAAAAAGAGGCCAAAAAAAATGAGAGAAGGCCCAAATAAAAAAAGAGAAAAGAGCGAAGGGGCAATGTTACTATCCTTTTACCACACTTGTGCTTCAAAGTAGCACCATGATCTTCATGATAGAGAGTCTCCTATGTTATCACTTTCATATACTAGTGGGAATTTTTCATTATAGAACTTGGCTTGTATATTCCAATGATGAGCTTCCTCAAATTGCCCTAGGTCTTCGTGAGCAAGCGAGTTGGATGCACACCCACTTAGTTTCTTTTTGAGCTTTCATATAGCTCTAGTGCATCCGTTGCATGGTAATCCCTACTCACTCACATTGATATCTATATATGGGCATCTCCATAGCCCGTTGATACGCCTAGTTGATGTGAGACTATCTCCTTCTTTTTGTCTTCTCCACAACCACCTTCTATTCCACCTATAGTGCTATGTCCATGGCTCACGCTCATGTATTGCGTGAAAGTTGAAAAAGTTTGAGAACAGCAAAAGTATGAAACAATTGCTTGGCTTGTCATCGGGGTTGTGCATGATTTAAATATTTTGTGTGATGAAGATGGAGCATAGCCAGACTATATGATTTTGTAGGGATAAGCTTTCTTTGGCCATGTTATTTTGAGAAGACATAATTGCCTTGTTAGTATGCTTGAAGTATTATTGTTTTTATGTCAATATTAAACTTTCGTTTTGAATCATACGGATCTGAACATTCATGCCACAATAAAGAAATTACATGGATAAATATGTTAGGTAGCATTCCATACCAAATTTTTTGTTTTTATCATTTACCTACTCGAGGACGAGCAGGAATTAAGCTTGGGGATGCTTGATACGTCTCCAACGTATCTATAATTTTTTATTGTTCCATGCTATTATATTATCTGTTTCGGATGTTTTATATGCATTAATATGCTATTTTATATTATTTTTGGGACTAACCTATTAACCTAGAGCCCAGTGCCAGTTCCTATTTTTTCCCTGTTTTTGAGTTTCGCAGAAAAGGAATACCAAACGGAGTCCAAACGGAATAAAACTTTCACGATGATTTTTCTTGGACCAGAAGACAACCAGGAGACTTGGAGATTAAGTCGGAGGAGCCACGAGGAGGCCACAAGGACGGAGGGCGTGCCCCCACCCTTGTGGGCCCCTCGTGCACCTCCCGACCTAATTCTTGCGCCTATATCTTCCCATATATCCCCAAACCAACAGAGGCATCCATGAAAATACTTTTCCACCGCCGCAACGTTCTGTACCCGTGAGATCCCATCTAGGGACCTTTTCTGGCACCCTGCCGGAGGGGGATTCGATCACGGAGGGCTTCTATATCAACTCTATTGCCCTTCCGATGAAGCGTGAGTAGTTTACCACAGACCTATGGGTCCATAGCTAGTAGCTAGATGGCTTCTTCTCTTTCTTTGATTCTCAACACCATGTTCTCCTCGATGTTCTTGGAGATCTATTCAATGTAATACTTTTTTGCGGTGTGTTTACCGAGATCCGATGAATTGTGGATTTATGTTCAACTTATCCATGAATATTATTTGAATCTTCTCCGAATTCTTTTATGCATGATTTGATATCTTTGTAATTCTCTTCGAACTATCGGTTTGGTTTGGCCAACTAGATTGGTTTTTCTTGCAATGGGAGAAGTGCTTAGCTTTGGGTTCAATCTTGCGGTGACCTTTCCCAGTGACAGTAGGGGCAGCAAGGCACGTATTGTATTGTTGCCATCAAGGATAAAAAGATGGGGTTTTCATCATATTGCTTAAGTTAATTCCTCTACATCATGTCATCTTACTTAATGCATTACTCCGTTCTTTATGAACTTAATACTCTAGATGCATGCTGGACAGCGGTCGATGTGTGGAGTAATAGTAGTAGATGCTGAATCGTTTCGGTCTACTTGACACGGACGTGATGCCTATATTCATGATCATTGCCTTAGATATCGTCATAACTTTGCGCTTTTCTATCAATTGCTCGGCAGTAATTTGTTCACCCACCGTAATATTTCTATCTTGAGAGAAGCCTCTAGTGAAACCTATGGCCCCGGGTCTATTTTTCATCATATAAGTTTCCGATCTACTATTTTGCAATCTTTTACTTTCCGATCTATAAACCAAAAATATTTACTTTATCGTTTATCTATCTCTATCAGATCTCACTTTTGCAAGTAACCGTGAAGGGAATGACAACCCCTTTATCGCGTTAGGTGCAAGTTGTTTGATTGTTTGTGCAGGTATTCGGTGACTTGTGCGTTGTCTCCTACTGGATTGATACCTTGGTTCTCAAACTGAGGGAAATACTTATCTCTACTTTGCGGCATCACCCTTTCCTCTTCAAGAGAAAAACCAACGCAAGCTCAAGAAGTACCAGCCTCCACCTCCTGCTCCTCGTTGCGCACGACGAGGAACGGCGGCGGGGAGCCATGCGTGCGTCCCAGATGCCGTGCCTCCTAGCCTCTTCGTGCTCGAACGCGAACCAGACCTCCCAAGCGGGAGAGTTGGTTGCGTAGGCGGGCTCGCGGCGATGCTCCGGCGTCAGCAACTGTCGTCGGCGCCGCACCTCCTCCATGTGCGCCCGCATCGACAGCGGCGCCGCTGGCACTACGATCCTCTCTGGATCCAAGTGCCAGTTGTGTGGCAGCGTCATGTCAGGATATGGGAGGGAGATGCGGTGCTCCCAATGCCACTTCGCCTGGTGCACTGGGACGCAGATGCGCTACCGAGGCCGGCGGGAAGACGCCGGCGGAGGCGGGGGAAGCGTGTGGTAAGGGCCAGCGGGGGCCTTCCCCTTGTTCTTGCCGGAGAAGAAGCCCATGGTGGTGGCTAGGGTTTGTCGCCGACGGGGGAGCACAGAGGTGGCTAGATGGGGACTGTCATCTGGATGAGGATGAGGACGCCCCCCCAGCCGCACGCTCGGATTAAAAAGGCCGGCCGCCGTCGCTGACGCATGGGCCCGAGGTCAGCAGTCGTCATTAATAAAGACGATGGAGGTAGTTGGGCGGCTGCCATGTGGGGACGCGATGGACACCGAGAGGACGTGCGGCGTGTTCGCTTCGCGTCCGTGCCTACGCATTTCAGCCGCAAAATGTGCCCGCGCAGACACGTTTTGGGAATGGGTCGACGCGTTGGGTCATCACTTTTGCCTTGGGAGACACCGTTCATCCCACATTTTAGTGAGAAGTCCTCATCACAGAGCAAACATTGGCTCCTGGGGAAATATAATATTGGATGGGCTAGATATGTCTTAATTTGCCAAATAATTTTCCTTATATTTAAGTTTTGGAGGATGTACTAGAGATGCCTTATACCTTAGGACTGAGGTGGTATATCCAGCTCAGACTTTAGACTTGTCATACATGTATCATCAGGTAAACTCATTACACGAGGAACCAAAAATGTGGTACCGGATGCGTGTATTTTTCACACTCATACCACCATTGTTTAAACAGAATAACCCTGGACATTCCAAGAATATCACTGCAATCTTGTCACTAAAGACTAATAAGTGCAAAAGATTGCAAATCCCATTATGTAGTTTTTTCCGCATGAAATGGATTATCATGCAAATATAAAGTATGGAGATCAAGTCAAGCCAATTGGACGTGTTACAGATGATCCAACGAAGAAGACGATGTCTAGTACCCGTTGATGTACCATGCGCCAGCAGGTCTATAACGTCATCCCCGGCACACTTTATAAAAAGCCCTAGGCCCCATTCGCAACACAACAATCGCCAAACCTCCAAAGAGCAGAACAGTCGCTAGGATCACCACCACCATTCTGAGAAACCCTAGACGCCGCCATCGCTGCCATCATCTCCATCTCCATAGTCACTCTCCCATAGTTTGCCATACTTGTAGTCGATTCATCGCATACGACGACATTGTAAGACTCTATACAATCATTCATCTATCAATGTCATCTCAATGTTTTTCATATGTGATATGATTTCGACGTGTGAGTGATCCCCTCGGGCCATGGGTTGAGGCATAGCCTTGCAACCCTATGTACTTGTGCACAAGATCATTGGTATTGACTTTGCTTAATTGAATGTTAGTTGTACGTGTTATTCACAACAGATTTGTCTTTGTCTTTCTCACTCTAATGCTCAGCAGGTACCTGGTATGCCTTAGATCGATATAGGAGGAGGTAAAGTGCAGGGACGCGTGAAAAGCTATACCGAATGCCGATGACAATAAGGATTAGTACGGCAGCCAAAAGCAACTTCTAGGGGACCATGAGTGCAGTAATTAAATGTCCAGTGCGTTGGTCTGGAGAAATCCTTCAACCGAAGTAATCCCGTGCGATGATAAGAACATTGGTTGGACAATATAATCACGATGCAAGTTGTTAATTGTTAGTGACGTTATTTGGATGAGTCCCCCCACATCTACACGTTGAAAACACATAATAACAGTGCCAACATGACTGTTGAAAATCAAGAAAATATCCTATGCGCAAGTATAAAGTTGTGAGTAAAGTTCACATGCCCTAGACTATTTCATACTCCCTCGTCCCAAAATAAGTTTGGCTGATTTAGTACAAAGTTAGTACAACTAAATCAACGACACTTATTTTGAAATAGAGGAGGTATTATTGATCTCTCTCCATACAACTTGCTATATTTGGTACAGAAAACCAAAACTCTTAATGACAATGATAGCTTGTTTGAATCACTATCTACTAGCAGAACATTCCATGGGTTCGACATTCGCGGTCACCCTTGAAGAAGAAAAAACAGAAACTATCTGCAATCCCGAATTGGATTAAACGTAATCAGTGCCCAGTATTGCACTACAATCCCCGTAACAGAATTCTAGCATTACAACAACCATGGCTGAACTCTACATTCCACATCAGAAAGAAATAGTAGGAGTATATTTCACAATCAAAAGAATATGAACTCTGCTCAGTGCCCAATGCCAAATAATGTCCCAAAAAGTGGGATTACAGAAGTTCGAAGTTGAATCAATGGCAAAAACCTTCTTAAATTCACACAATTTACACTCCCAAAGTCCTTGCTTACTTTTCCCCATCATCTGTCGAACCACTCCTACTTGCACCACCCAAAGCACCAGCGACTCTGCAGGCGAAACCAACAGAGATTAATTCAGAGCTCAAATTCATGGCGAGCCAGTGAAATCAATCACCGAATGAGAAAGCGAGGATCGACATGGACGAACCCATGTACATTAAGGTTGTGGAACTCACCGAGGAGACGTAGCCGTCGTCGTGCTTCCTGGCGCCATTGCCATATGCGACGTTGTCCTTGCCAAGCCCCGGTGCCTTGGCCTGGGTGCTCTTCTCCTCCCTCACCTTGTTGAAGATGTGCGTGTAGCCATCGGCCGACGCCGGGTTGGAGTCCCAGTCGCCGAACTTGGGCACCGCCGACCCCCTCGTCGGCTGCCATCGATCGCAACAACAGCCAAGGTAAGATACAAGACATCACCTCCGCGCAAATCCATGGTACACTGACCGGAGCAGAAGCAGAGAGGCTTACTGTTTCGTTGCCGCGGGAGGCGCCCCTGGCACGGGACCGGTCGACGGAGTTGGCCACGAGGCCGTAGCCGCTGCCATCGGAGTACTCGGCCCTCGACTGCCCGTACGGGTGCAGCGGGGACGGTGCCGGTGACTGCTCCACGCTGTACCCGCCTCCGCCTGCCCGTCCGCCGCCGGGGCCTCTTCTTGGCGGCTCGCCACCGGAGTTGCGGTGGTACGGGGACAGCGGCGGGGCGGCCGCCGGCGCGTCGCTGGGCCGGCGCTCGTGGTGGTGAGCCGGAGGCGGGGAGGCAGGAGGGAGAGCCGGCCTGCCCTGGTCGAAGGAGCGGTTCGGCGACGGCGCGACGACGGAGGAGGAGAAGGCCTCGGGGTTCTCGACGGGGTCGTTGGGGTTGATGGGCTTGCCGCCCTTGCCCTTGCGTGCGTTGTCGAAGTAGAGCGTGTAGGGGACGTTGCCGTCGTTGTCCCAGTTGCCGAACTTCGGGACGTGCGCGTTCTTCTGCTGCTTCTGCATGCATAGAACAGGAGAAGAGTCAACCACATGCTGCTTAGCCTCTAGCTCGTTTTTATTTCAAGGCACCTCAAGATTAAGAGAAAATCACAGCGATAACCATGATTTTTGTAGTGCTTTTTACGGCCTATTTTTTACATTCCAAACACAGAATAAACACGCTAGAGAACTTCTGAACTTGGGACCCAATCCCAGGGTTAGAGAAAAATAAATAAAAGAAAATGAACAGCCTAGGGGACATCATCATTCCCTGACACAAGCGCCCCAACTTGGACCCAAGGATTCAAGGAAGCTTCCTGCTTGGTGAAGATCATTAGCCGTAGTCAGAAGATTATTAACATGTGCGGGGACATGCATGTCAACTTGGCAGGGCCAAGTAGCACAAGTGGTGGTAGATTGGTACGACCGTACGACCGAGGAAAAAGGGCCAAGAGAGAGTAGACCCCGCGCCACGGCTTCCAGGCACATTTTACACACTGTCATGGACTAATCAATGGAAAGTATGCATGGACCTGTTGAATATGTAATCAAGAAGCTAATCACATGCCGTGGCCTCGCCACTTGGACGAGTTGAGGCCAAATTTCAGGGCGGGCGGGTTAATGCACTTCTAGATCAGGTTTGACAAATCTGCACTTCTAGATCAGGCTAGACTAAACGTGACATATCGCAAGGTAGATAGCCAGGTAGTATGTCTACCTCGTCGACATCTTCCAATTCCAAACCGAATCAGAAAATAAGGCAAGATTCGCCAATTCAATGATTGATTACGCACTAGTAGTACAATTAAATCTTCATGTGATAGGTGAGAGTTAATACTATTGATATCTTCATCCAATTACTAAGAGTTAACCTGCCGGCATCTCCATAATTTATGGGATGATTAGCCTTTCCACCAGAATATATGTATAGATTCACCCGCAAAAAAGAGAGAGAATATATGTATAGATTGAGATGACAGATCTTAAGTGCGATCGAAAGATACGCCTCGACGGCCAAGAAAGACTTCTGTTGCCGCAAACTAGCTCTGCGATTCATCCACACAAGAATTTTCTACAGAACTTGGATTATACCTAGTGCAATTCAAATGGTGCAGAAGAAAAAGAACAGGTTGGCTCTAGATGATCATGTCTTAAAAAAAACTTTTAGCCTGATTAAGCACATGAATGATAGTACCAGCTAAATTTCTCTAGTACTATAAGCAGCCAAGGCAACAGTCATATCATAGCGATTTTGCTGTTTCTCCTTCAGAAAATTCAGTTCGAACCATACCACGAGAAACTACTACACCTGGTACCTTTTGCGGGAATCAAGGTAAAACCAAGACAACGTTTGCAGAGGCCGGGGGTTTAACCTCCTTTTCGGAAAAAAAAGGAAACATGTGTTCTTGCAGGGATGAGCTATGGAGAGGAAAGGAACTTACAGCCATGGCGGTGGTGAGCGATTCAAAGAGCGGAGAGGGAGATGAACAAGAGATCCGGGCGCCGGGGGTGCTCTGTGTTGTAGAGGCGAGTTGGGCGAACGGTGGCTCAGCTCAGGTCAGCTGCCGGCGGGAGGGAGGGAGGGAGGGGGATATATGCGCTGGTTGTTTCTTCCTCGTGGCTCCTCCTGATGGCCTGCCTGTATGTTAGCTAGCTGAGTCTGAGCGTGTTGATCAGCTCAGGCCGGCAGGCGGGATTATAACTACGGGACAGGGATGGATGGTTTGGTTGCCTTGTTCGCTGGTCGTTCCTCTCGGCTTTTTGCGTAATCGCCCCTCGAATCATTTGTACTAAGCACTTTGTTACGTAGTCTACTTATAGATTAGTAGATTAGATAGAGTAATATATTGAGCATGACTATACATTTTTCTATAGTGCAGCCGCTCATGTCACACCCACACGCGTGTAGCTATTTGCTAAGCATGCCACCGACTGGATCAACACGGTGCGGAGAGATAATGGCGGCTACGTGGATTGTATTAGTGTATGCATGTATTAATGTATACATGTGGTATTTACCAAGGTAATTAAGGGAGAGAGAAGCCTTCACACAATCAACCACCTACGTGCACACATCATGGTGGAGCAAATTCATCGTATACTTTCCAAAAAAAAAGAAATCGTATACTGCTTGCTCGACAAACAACTGAGTCATCTATAAAACACGGAAACCATGGGGTGTAAACGGAGAAAAGTGCTGGAAAACGGGACCGGTTGACGCGCTCCTACTCGCCAACATGTGTGCCCAAAAAAGTGCACAACTGGCCGTGGCCGGGCCCGATCGATCTATTGAAAAATCCTTGGCAAGCGCTTGCCATCTTTGACCGCTCCCCCCTCCCGGCTCGGCCTTGGCATCACCGTACCGCCACCGGTCGCCGAGGTCCACCACCATCCAGGCTAAGAGGTAGAACCCTTAAACCCTCAAACCCCAAAAAATAACCGCTTTTTTACAGTTTTCGCCGAAAAAACGCCGTAGACTAAAACCTCTAAACCCTCAAACCCGTAAAAAAATTTAGAGGTCCAACCCTCAGACCACTTTGCAACCTGAAGAAGTAGGGGTTGAGAGGAAAATCTCCCCCCAACCCGCACTTCTCCTCCTCTCTCGCGCGGGAGCCAACTGCCTCCTCCTCCCGCCGCCTCCTGCCGCGCGGGCCATGGAGGGCCCCGCCGCCGCGGCGCCCGCGCCCGCCCCGCCCGTCCCGCCCTCCTCGACCGCCCCGGCGCCCGCCCCCGCCCCCGCCCCCGCCCACCCGACCGTGGCCGACGTGGTGGCGGCGACCCACGTCGGGGCCAAGCGGCGGCGGGCGGGCCTCGCACCTCCTCCTGCCGCCTCCCCGGCTCCCGCCCCGACCACCGTCACCGCCCCGGCGCCCGCCCTCGCCGCCTCCCCGGCGCCCGCCCCGGCGACCAAGAAGAGCCGGCCGAAGGCGGCCTCTCATGGGCCGCGAGGGGCGGCCTCCAAGGTCGCCGGCTCGTCCCCGGCCGTGACCAAGCCGCAGAAGAAGCCCGCGCAGCGGAACAAGCCCGCGGCCCCGCCCGCCGCCGTCGCCGAACCTCCTCCCGCCGCGCACGAGGTGTTCGAGGAAATGGCAACCCCATCCTCGTTCATGGATCTCCTCCAAAACGCGGAGGTGGACCTCGGAGCTCCGCCCCTAGACCCCTTTAGGGTTGGTGACGACTTGGAGGAAAAGGAGGAAGATGAGGAGGATGAAGGGGATGACGAGGAGGAGGTGGCCGAGATAGGGTTTAAGGGTTTAAGGGTTCTAGTATTTGCCCCAGTTTTTCAACCCTTAAAAGTGTCGAAAAGTGGCACTTCTCAACCCTTAAAACTGCTTTAAGGATTTAAGGGTTTGAGGGTTCTACTAGTAATGCTCTAACAACCTCCGCCCCCACTGGGGCAGGATGCTTCCAAGCTCCACGCCGTTCGATCCCCGCCGTCGTGCTCGCGCGCGCGCCTCGGCGGCATTGCTACGGCGCACGGCGGTGTGCACAGCCGGTGTGTGTCTCGCGGGCTATCGGCCGACACGACGCCGGGCGTGTGGTGGAGGCGTGGCGCTTGCGCGTGTGCCGCCGCGTCGGGAGGTCTTGACGACGACTCGTTCCTGATGCGCTGGGTGTTTTACGCGGGACGGACGGGATCGAGCGGCGTACTGTTGAAAGCGTCAAGGCTCTCCGATCAGACGAAAGAGTCAAAATGATCATCAGGTCGGGAGACGGGAGGGATCGCTGGGAGCTCACTTTGTTTTGACATTTTCTTATTGTTAGACTGGTTTGACTTTGTGCCGTTCTCAAAGTCGTACACGTACTATCAAGCAGAGCGATCGTGAAAGTCACCGCCATACGAACCGATAGATTGTTAGAGCAACTCTAGCACACCCCGCAAAATCTCGACCCACAAAACACGTTTGCAATTTCACGAAGATCTCGTTTGCGGGTCAAGAACTAGCGCGGCCGAGCATAATTTGAAAAATCAGTTTCACGGGAGAAATTGCACCTCGTGAACGCGAGTAGTTCATCACGTACTATATATATATTACATGATCAAACACTACAAACATTAGTTCATACTACATACTACATCAGTACTAGTACTAGAGGGGTGGGGATCTCACGACAGCGAGCTCGCGGTCATGGACGACGCCGTGGAGGAGCTCAATCCTCCTCGTCGGAGCTGCCGAGGTCGATGTACTTCGCCCTCTGCTACTCGCGGATGCGCCGCCACTCGTCGTCCTTCTCCTTGGCGGCGAGGTTGGCCGCGACCGCCTGCCAGAACTGGAGGTCTTCGAGCTCCTCGTGGTGGCGCTGGCGCTCCGCCTCCTCGCGCACGCTCCGCTCGGCAATGGCGGCCGCAACCGCGTCGACGTCGGCGACGAAGTCCTCCGGCCCGACGACTCCGCGGCGGCCGAGCTCCTCCGACTCCTCCGACCACTCCCTCTTCACGGGGAGAAGGCCCGCGCTGGAAGAGGAGGAGCTCCTGGCGTAGGAAGATCTCGCCGGGGAGGAGAAGGACGCGGCAGAGGACGGGGTACAGCCGTGCCGACGGTCGTACTCGCCGTCTCACGGACGCGGAAGCTCACCGGCGGCGAGAGGCCGCGGTTGGTCCACTTCCTCGCGCCGTCCGACCGGACGCGCCGCTCGCGCTCGGGGTCGCTTCTGCCGCCGGATCTGCTGCCGGAGCCGCGTTCGGAGCTCCACATGCGGCCCCACATGGCGGCTGGAGGCAGAAGGTGGTCGCCGGTGGCGAGAAATGTGGAGAGGGGGGGGGTGTGGAATTGCATGGCTCGGTGGCGGGGGATAGGGTTTCGACCCGCAAACACGCCGCGGAACCGTAGATATAGTGGTCGAGGCGTGCGGTTTGCGGGCCGCGGCAAAAAAATTTACGGGCGGGGCGAGTATGCGGGCTCTGTTCTGGCCGGAAAATTGGGCCGAGCCCGCATACTCGCCGAAATTTTGCGGTTTCGCGTCTTTTGCGGTGTCTGCTAGAGTTGCTCTTAGTTCCTGTGATGAAACCAACCTATCAAGATTCAAAGTCCTAGTCTTACAATGGTGGTAAAAAAATAGATTTATTTTAGACCTTTCGGCGATGTGCGTTGAGTAGGAGGAGACGTTCCCGTCGACTATAAAGACAAATGCGACGACTTCGTCAATCTAAGGATGTTTTGTCATCCCCGCAAAAAAAGATATTTGTCAGCTCTGTATCTTGAAGGGTTTTATAGGGTAGAGTGTGTGCATGCGTTCATAGAGTTAAGTGTATGTATGTGAATTTGGATATGTACGTTTATACTACGGTCACAAAAAAGAGAGCCGTATTAATGTGCTAGCACTCCCGACTAATTTAGGCATTGTCATATTAATGTGCTAGCACTCCTGACTATATGAACGCACGCACATACTCTACTTTATAAAA
Source organism: Aegilops tauschii subsp. strangulata (assembly GCF_002575655.3). Taxonomy (NCBI): domain Eukaryota; kingdom Viridiplantae; phylum Streptophyta; class Magnoliopsida; order Poales; family Poaceae; genus Aegilops; species Aegilops tauschii. The sequence goes on from NC_053041.3 coordinate 241,504,907, forward strand.
ACCTTTGAGAGATTGTGTTGTCATATCATCATGAGATTGACGAAGTCACCACAGACGCATTCATAGTCTACGGGTACATCTCCTCCCATCGAACGGACATTGCCGGAAGGCCTGAAACAAAATCAGGAAAATACGAGCACCAGTGTAATCTAAGACTTGAACCCTGATGAACTGGGATATCAATGTCCTCTTAACTATCCAACTCCAAGTTGATTCGCAATTTGATCAAATTTTACAATGTCTGATTTAAGACAAAACTAATATGCGAACTAAAGGAAAGGATTCCTATAATAAAGATATTATGAATATTAAATTCTTCATATTATGGATATTATTGATACACATGTTTTTTCTATGGAAATTTTCTTCCGTGTAATGCAAACTAAGAGTTGCACTAAGTGGACGAGCAACCTCTCTCCCCTCCATCGCCCCCCGCGTGGGCGACCGAGGGTCACCAACCCCAGTCGCCCGCCCTCCCTGCCCTCCCCTCCCTTTCCTCCGTCGTCGCCGGTGGTCGGCGTCGGGCAACGCCTGTGCGTCCGACATCGGCGGCAGAGGTACTGCTTCCCCTCTCGGGTCATAGGGTGGCGCGGGACACCCCGTCTCGAGGGTGTGATCCTGATCTACATCGCGGCCGCGCCGTTCTGGACCAAGGCGCTCTGATGAACAACGACGGTATGGCGGCCGACCGGCATCCCAGCGGTGGCCTTTGGTGCCAGGGCTGGCGCAACCCTTCCCTATCTGGGACGTAGGGCCTTGGATCAGGGGCAGCAGCCCCAGGGATGGCCACCCTATCTAGTGGTGCGGTGGGGCGGGTGGGTTGCCAGGGATCGGACCGGGTGGTCGGCAATTCATCGGTGGGTTGGTGTCGCGGCTTGCTTCCCTGGCGACCAACGACGCCAAGCTGCTCCTTCTTCCAACCCATGTTGCATGCACTACGTCTTACTAGAGATGACGGTGCTACTAGCCGGTTACTGGGTTGGGACGAAGCGGAGGTGGGGATCCGGATTAGGATAATTCCCAGGTCGACTTCTGCTGTCCGCGACGGGACGATACCTGAGGGTGTCATTTTTCTTCCTAGAGACGTCGTTTTGGTCCGCCCTACCTTTTTCCACCTTACGGTCTCTCGGGTGAAAACCTAGGGCCGTGACGATGCTCTTGGCGTCGTGTCCTTCTTGAAGGCATTGTCATGAGAGCTATGTGGCGGTAGGCACCTATTGGGTGCGCTGGCAGTTGTAGATGGCGTGCCCCTCTTCCTTCAGGTGGCAGTTGTTCCGGAGGAAACCATAGATATGGGTCTCCCGAATCGGGTGATGACAAAGACTTTGGTGCCGTTCTCCCTCTTGGGGGCATCGTCTTGGAGCAATGGTTCACTGGAGAGGCCAACAGGTGGAGCGGTGTTACGTCGACCACATTGAAGACGATGGGTCTTGGCGGTGTGGAGCAGTGGAGTCTCAGTGTTGGACGCAGTTTGATAGACGTGCGCAGGCTGGTGCCCCTGTGTGGTGTCATGGTGACGTTGACGGCGGATGAAACTGACAAGATCTATGCAGTGATTTCTCCTGAAGACGGGATGGCGGTAGATGGTGGCGGCAGATCCTAGAGCGTGTGTAGGCGGTGCACGTTATGGGATGGCTAGACCAGATGGTCTTAAGGCCACTGGATTAGATTGTGTGTGTTATGCGGACAGAGCACATCTGTATACTTGTAGGCATAGCGACTTTGTTCGCCTAGTAGGTGGCTTTGGGTTGATCCTTATATTTATCTTGTCAGGCTTCGGTGAATAATTAATAAAGATGGTTGTATGCATCATGCTGATGCAGAGACCAGGGGTAATCCTCCTTTTCTAAAAAAAGTTGCACTATGACATTGATAATTTTCTCTTGCTTTCCTTTTTTAGAAACATCCTCCCATTTTATTCGGCAACAATGGTCAGAGAAATGTTATAGAATTGTGTGTGGCACCAAGCCACACATGCCGAACCAAATCAAGGTACAAAGAAAAGTTAGCTAAACTATCATCTTCATAATTTCTACGTCTAGTCTCGTGGATGAAACGATGTGACTCAAAATCTTCTTTTCTGGCGTTCAACTCCCTTACCACTGCAATATTTGCTCCACCGTGTTGGCTTAATTATTCTTATTTCTGAACTGCTATGAGAAGAGATGACTATGTGCGTTGCCATAAGATCACTAGCTAGAGCCCGGGCTTCTTGATACGTCTCTGTCGTATCTATAATTTTTGATTGTTTCATGCCAATATTCTACAACTTTCATATACTTTTGGCAACTTTTTATACTATTTTTGGGACTAACATATTGGTCCAGTGCCCAGTGCCAGTTCATGTTTGTTGTATGTTTTTTATTTCACAGAAAATTAACGCGATAAAAACTTACGGAGATATTTTTTGGAATATATGTGATTCTTGGGAAAAAGAATCAACGCGAGACGATGCCCGAGGGGGCCACAAGGCAGTGGGCGCGCCCTGGGCCCTTGTGGTCACCCCGTAAGGCGGTTGGTGCCCTTCTTTCTGAAGGAAATATGCCCTAGAGGCAATAATAAAGTTGTTATTTTATATTTCCTTATATCATGATAAATGTTTATTATTCATGCTAGAATTGTATTAACGAAAACTTGATACATGTGTGGATACATAGACAAAACACTGTGTCCCTAGTAAGCCTCTACTAGACTAGCTTGTTAATCAAAGATGGTTAAGTTTCCTAACCATAGACATGTGTTGTCATTTGATGAACGGGATCACATCATTAGGAGAATGATGTGATGGACAATACCCATCCATTAGCTTAGCATAATGATCGTCAAGTTTTATTGCTATTGCTTTCTTCATGACTTATACATATTCCTTTGACTATGAGATTATGCAACTCCCGGATACCGGAGAAATGCCTTGTGTGCTATAAACGTCCGAACGTAACTGGGTGATCATAAAGATGCTCTATAGGTATCTCCGAAGGTGTTTTTTGGGTTGGCATAGATCGAGATTAGGATTTGTCACTCCGAGTATCGGAGAGGTATCTCTGGGCCCTCTCAGTAATAAAAATCATAAGAAGCCTTGCAAGCAATGTGACTAATGAGTTAGTTGCGGGATGATGTATTACGGAACGAGTAAAGAGACTTGCCGGTAACGAGATTGAACTAGGTATGAGGATACCGACGATCGAATCTCGGACAAGTAACATACCGATGACAAAGGGAATGACGTATGTTGTCATTGCGGTTTGACCGATAAAGATCTTCGTAGAATATGTGGGAACCAATATGAGCATCTAGGTTCCGTTGTTGGTTATTGATCGGAGATATGTCTCGGTCATGTCTACATAGTCTCGAACCCGTAGGGTTCGCACGCTTAATGTTTGATGACGATTTGTATTATGAGTTATGTGTTTTGGTGACCAAAGATTGTTCAGAGTCCCGGATGAGATCATGGACATGATGAGGAGTCTCGAAATGGTCGAGAGGTAAAGATTGATATATTGGACGATAGTATTTAGACACCGGAATGGTTTCGAAGTGTTTCAGGTATTTATCGGAGTACCGAGGGGTTACCGGAACCCCCCGGGGAAAGTAATGGGCCTCTTGGGCCATAGGGAGAGAAGAGGGCAGCCCACAAGGAGGTGGCGCCCCCCATGGGGAGTCCGAATTGGACAAGGGGAGGGGCGCGGGCTCCCTTTCCATCTCCCTCTCCCTCTCCTTCCCCCTTTCCCCCTCCGAAAGAAGGAAGGGGGGCTGATACGTCCATGTTGCATCATGCTTTTATATCGATATTTATTGCATTATGGGCTGTTATTACACATTATGTCACAATACTTATGCCTATTCTCTCTTATTTTACAAGGTTTACATAAGGAGGGAGAATGCCGGCAGCTGGAATTCTGGGCAGGAAAAGGAGCAAATATTAGAGACCTATTCTGCACAACTCCAAAAGTCCTGAAACTCCATGAAAGTTATTTTTGGAAATAATAAAAAATATTGAGCAGAAGAAGTACGTCAGAGGGGGCCCCACCTGGCCACGAGGGTGGGGGGCGCGCCCTACCCCCCAGGGCGCGCCCCCTGCCTCGTGGGCCCCCTGTTGGCTCTCCGGTGGCCATCTTCTGCTATATGAAGTCTTTCGTCGAGGAAAAAATCATAAGCAACCTTTCGGGACGAGACTCCGCCGCCATGAGGCGGAACCAATCTAGGGCTCCGGCAGAGCTGTTCTGCCGGGGACACTTCCCTCCGGGAGGGGGAAATCATCGCCATCGTCATCACCAACGCTCCTCTCATCGGGAGAGAGCAATCTCCATCAACATCTTCACCAGCACCATCTCCTCTCAAAACCCTAGTTCATCTCTTGTATCCAATTCTTGTCTCCAAGTCCGGGATTGGTACTAGTAGGTTGCTAGTAGTGTTGATTACTCCTTGTAGTTGATGCTAGTTTGTTTATTTGGTGGAAGATCATATGTTCAGATCCTATATGCATATTAATACCCCTCTGATTATGAACATGAATATGCTTTGTGAGTAGTTACGTTTGTTCCTGAGGACATGGGAGAAGTCTTGCTATTAGTAGTCATGTGAATTTGGTATTCGTTCGATATTTTGATGAGATGTATGTTGTCTAGCCTCTAGTGGTGTTATGTGAACGTCGACTACATAACACTTCACCATTATTTGGGCCTAGAGGAAGTCATTGGGAAGTAATAAGTAGATGATGGGTTGCTAGAGTGACAGAAGCTTAGACCCTAGTTTATGCGTTGCTTCGTAAGGGGCTGATTTGGATCCATATGTTTCATGCTATGGTTAGGTTTACCTTAATACTTTTGTTGTAGTTGCGGATGCTTGCAATAGAGGTTAATCATAAGTGGGATGCTTGTTCAAGTAAGAACAGCACCCAAGCACCGGTCCACCCACATATCAAATTATCAAAGTACCGAACGCGAATCATATGAACGTGATGAAAACTAGTTTGACGATAATTCCCATGTGTCCTCGGGAGCGCTTTTCTCTATATAAGAGTTTGTCCAGTCTTGTCCTTTGCTACAAAAAGGATTGGGCCACCTTGCTGCACTTTATTTACTTTTGTTACTTGTTGCCCGTTACAAATTATCCTATCACAAAACTATCTGTTACCACTTATTTCAGTACTTGCAGAGAATACCTTGCTGAAAACCGCTTATCATTTCCTTCTGCTCCTCGTTGGATTCAACACTCTTACTTATCGAAAGGACTACGATAGATCCCCTATACTTGTGGGTCATCAGGGGCCAAACAGGACTAGGAGTCCAAGTGGGATTCCCCCCCCCCCACTTGGCGCGCCCCCTAGGCCGGCCCCCTCCCTCTCCCTCCTTTATATATGGGGGCAAGGGGCACCCCAAAGTACATCAATTGTTTCTTAGCAATGTGCGGTGCCCCCTCCACCGTTTACTCCTCCGGTCATATTTTTGTAGTGCTTAGGTGAAGCCCTACACGGATCACATCACCATCACCGTCACCACGCCGTCGTGCTGACGAAACTCACCCTTGACACTTTGCTGGATCAAGAGTTTGAGGGACGTCATCGAGCTGAACGTGTGCAGAACTCGGAGGTGTCGTATGTTCGGTACTTGATCGGTTGGATCATGAAGATGTTCGACTACATCAACCACGTTATACTAACGCTTCCGCTTTCGGTCTACGAGGGTACGTGGACACACTCTCCCCCTCTCATTGCTATGCATCTCCTAGATAGATCTTGCGTGATCATAGGATTTTTTTTTTGAAATTGCATGCTATGTTCCCCAACAGTGGCATCTGAGCCAGGTCTATGCGTAGATGATATGCACGAGTAGAACACAAAGAGTTGTGGGCGGTGATAGTCATACTGCTTACCACCAACGTCTTATTTTGATTCGGCGGTATTGTCGGATGAAGCAGCCCGGACCAACCTTACATGACCACGCTCATGAGACCGGTTCCACCGACAGACATGCAACTAGTTTTGCATAAAGGTGGCTGGCGGGTGTTTGTTTCTCCTACTTTAGTTGAACCGAATTTGACTGCGGCCGGTCCTTGTTGAAGGTTAAAACAACAAACTTGATAAATCACCGTGGTGGTTTTGATGCGTAGGTAAGAACAGTTCTTGCTAGAAGCCCATAGCAGCCACGTAAAACTTGCAACAACAAAGTAGAGGACGTCTAACTTGTTTTTGCAGGGCATGTTGTGATGTGATATGGTCAAGACATGATGTGATACACGTTGTTGTATGAGATGATCATGTTTTGTAAAAGTTATCGACAACTGGCAAGAGCCTTATGGTTGTCGCTTTTGTAACGCCCACGATGCGGCTATATCTCCCACGTGTCGAGGCACGACTTAGAGGCATAACCGCATTGTGGTTTTGTCGCAAGAGGGGTAATCTTCACACAATCCCATGTACTGAATAAGGAAGGGATAAATAGAGTTGGCTTACAATCGCCACTTCACACAATGAACATATAATTCATACATCATTCAGAGTACACACATAGTCCGACTACGGACAAAACCAATTGAAAAGAAGATAACCCCAAATGCTAGATCCCGGATCGTCCCAACTGGGCTCCACTACTGATCATCAGGAAACGAAACATAGTAACGACCAAGGTCCTCGTCAAACTCCCACTTGAGTTCGGTAGCATCCCCTGCACTGATATCATCGGCACCTGCAGCTATTGTTGTAGTAATCTGTGAGCCACGAGGACTCAGCAATCCCATTACAATGGGTATCAAGACTAGCAAAGCTTAATGGGTAAGGAAGGGGTAAAGTGGTGAGGTTGCAACAACGACTAAGCATGTATGGTGGCTAACTTACAAATACAAGAGTAAGATGAGAAACTACGCAAACGGTCGCAAACTAGAAATGACCAAGAAGTGATCCTGAAACTACTTACGTTCAAACATAACCCAACCGTGTTCTCCTCTCGAACTTCCCCGAAAAGAGACGATCATGGTTACGCAACGCGTTTGGTGTATTTTTATTGAGTTTACTTCAGGTCCTCTACAACCGGATATTAACAAATTCCCATCTGCCACATAACCGCGGGCACGGCTTTCGAAAGTGTCAACCCTGCAGGGGTGTCCCAACTTAGCCCATGACAAGCTCACGATCCGCGGAGACAATCCTCCATCGCGGGACATCCAATTAGACTGGGGGTCCCGGTGCACAAGACATTTCGACAATGGTAAAACAAAACCAGCAAGACCGCCCGAATGTGCCGACAAATCCCGATAGGAGCTGCACATATCTCGTTCTCAGGGCACACCGGATGAGTCAAGCTACGAGTAAAACCAGCCCTCGAGTTTCCCCGAGGTGGCCCCGCAGGTTGCTTGGTTCGGACCAACACTCAGAGGAGCACTGGCCCGGGGGGGGGGCTAAAATAAAGATGACCCTCGGGATGGCGACTCCCTAGAGAAAAATATAGGTGGTGGTTAGGCAAATGGAAAACAAATGTTGGGCCTTGCTAGAAGAGTTTATTCAAGGCGAACTGTGAAGAGGGTCCCATACCCCTCATCGTGTTAGGGACGCAAAATCAAGGAACATAACACCGGTATGACGAAAACTAGGGCGGCAAGAGTGGAAGAAAACACCAGGCATAAGGCCGAGCCTTCCACCCTTAGCAAGTGTATAGATGCATTAATTAAATAAGAGATATTGTGATATCCCATGATATCCATGAAATCCATGTCCCAACATGGAACAACCTGCAACTGTAACTACAACTAGCAATGCTATAAGAGGGGCTGAGCAAAGCGGTAACATAGCCAAACAACGGTTTGCTAGGAAGGGTGAAAAAGGTTAGAGGCTATCATGGCAATTTGGGAGGCTTGATAACAAGTGGTAGGTAGCGCGACATAGCAATGGCATTGAGACAAACTAGCATAGCAATGATAGTAGTGAGATCCAAGGTGACGGTCATCTTGCCTGAAATCCCGCTAGGAAGAAGAACGAGTCCATGAAGAAGACAAACGGACGTAGTCGAACGAATCCTCACAACTCCGGAATGAAACCGAAGCTAACGAGAGAAGCAAACCGGAAAGAAGCAAACAACATGGTAAACACACAAGCATAAGTATGGCATGATGCACAAACAAGTATGATGCATGTCCGGTTTAAAAGCATGGCAAAGCATGGCAAAGTGCACAAACAATACTACAAATTAAGTGGAGCGCAATATGTAACGAGTTGCATATTGACGAAACACCACATCAATTATTTAGTTCTCTCTCGTTTATGTACCCAACAATATTAAATGTTATTAAACATGGCAAGGGGTGAAGCATAAATAAACTAACTATTTAGGCAAGTTTAAATAAGGCCGGAACAACAAACAACAATTCCGGTAAATCCCCACATGTCATTTAGCAATTTAATGCAAGCAACAATTTTAAACATTTTAAATGTTGTTATCATGATGCGGATGACATATACAAGTTTATGCATTTTTATAAAAACGTTGACATGAGCATGTTATGAAGCATTTGGTCAACATGGCGAAACAAAAGGGGTGCCACGGCAACGACAACGGAAATGGTGCCACGACAACATTCAGATGATCCGACAACTCATCAAGATGTCGGTGCAAAGTGTGCGGATGTGCGAAACATGGAAGGATGGTGGGGTGATCCCGGATACCGGGTTCCCACGGGTCGACGCCATGGCAAACGGGGAGGAACGAGCAACGACAACTCGGACACGGTGCAAACACGAACATCTCATACAACACATGCATTCGTTCATGGCGGTCGTCCCGGCGGTTATACCTTCGAAGCATGCGTTTTGAGGCAGACCGAGTCGGTGCGAAGTAGAGGAAGTAGACGTTCTCGGGACGGTCGTAGAGGAAGTAGTGGTACACGGCGACAGTAGTGGAAGTAGTGGTTCACGTTTCATAGTCGTACACACTCGGTGGATGATCGGGGTCACGGCGAGGAACTTGACGTCTACGGGCTCGACGGTAGAGGTACACACTTTCTCGGGGTACTTGTCGGTCCGGCCTTGGTGTAGATGTACATGGCAACCGTTGTGGTACTAAGCGCCGGTCGTCGAGGGAATTTCCGAAATCCACACAGCCGGTGTGCTTGTTCGGGCATCGGTCTTGCCAATGGGGTACTTGGCGAATCTGCATAGTCGCACACGGGTCGTAGTGGTACTTGGCAAAATCTATGGGGGTGGTCTTGGCGTGCAGCGAACAACGACGCGATGTACGGGTGTAGCGGTGGCCTTGGCGTCCAGCGACAACAGTACAAGAAGGCAAGGGCATGGCCGAAGGTGAGGTTGCAGCGGGCCTTGGGCGTGAACTCCAGCGACGGTACGATGGGGAACGACGGACTTGACGGTGGAGGAGGAGGTTGGTGCAGGCCATGAGCAGCGCGCGAGATGCAGCGAGGTCATGGCAGCGCGGGACTTGGACGCCGGCAGCAGGGAAGCTCGGGGCAGGGGAAGCAGCCACCATGGGGACCGGGAGGAGCTCGTCTTTCCTCGGGCGTTGCAGGCTGCTGGTGGAGGAGACACACGGGCGAGGTGGCTCCTGGTCGCCGTAGAGGAAGCAGACGACGGTGCAGGTCAGGCGACGAAGGAGAACGGCAGGATGCGGCGAGGCTGCGCTGACACTTGGCGAGGGCGTGGCCATGGACGACGGCGAGGCGGGTCGAGGGCGGCGGCGATCCTGGTCGCAGCGGAGGGGCGTCGTGCTCGCCGGCGCAAGGTGAGAGGACTGGAGGTCGAGCTCCTGGCGCTCGACGAAGATGGCGCGGAGGAAGAGGAGCTCGGTCGCGGAGCTGACGGAGGAGGGCCAAGGGAGGGCACAGGGGGCACGCCGACGCGAGATCGGGAGGTGGATGGAGGGGGATACGAGCGAGGGGATTGGGCGCTGCGCGTGGAGATCGGGCACGGGGTCTGGCGGCGCGAGGGGAGAAGTGGGGATCGAGGAAGAGGGAGGTTGAGCGGGCTAGGGTTAGGAAGGGGTAGGCTGGGTCTTGGGCCATGAAGCAGATGGGCTGGCGCGAGAGTTGGGAGGTCCAGCTAGGCTTTCTTCTCTCTCCCTCTTGATTCTTCTTTAACATAAAACATTAGAGAGAAGGGGAAAAAAGGGAAGAGGGGTTTAGGGAACGAATTTGAGCATGCAGGTAATTTTCCCGGACTCACAAAAATATGAGGGATTTGACAAAAATAGCCTGGGGATTTTTAGGGGAAGTAAAATCCGCACATGTTGAATTTAACTCGACATGTTTGAATTTCAAAACCCATTCAAATGATCTCCAAATGGATTGGAATTGTAGGAGCTGACCCTACACACTAGATGTAATTTATGGGCAGATTTGGAACATTTATGGAGAAGTAAAATTGCAACTCAATTTTACTAAAAGGTCGAAAAGGAAGGATAGAAAGTTGAGTCGGATAAAAGAAGAGTTGAAGAATAATCCAAATGTGTTATGGGTGATTTCCAGTTAATGGAGTATTTATTATAGCTCCCTAATAATATTGGGAGTATATGTTCTAAAGAGAAATCACCATTGTGAATATCCCTCGATTTAAATGGACCGAAGATCCATACGGTTTATTTAGTTGAGTTTTAAAAAGGGGTGCAAGATGACATGATGCAATGCACATGATGCAATGATGAAAGCAACAAGCAAAACAAATCACACGACGAAACTCGGAAAACATGGACGACATCTGGAGCGTCGGTCTTGGGGCGTCACAGCTTTATTGTATGAAATGTAAACGCCATGTAATTGCTTTACTTTATCACTATGCGTTAGCGATAGTTGTAGAAACAATAGTTGGCGAGACGACCACGACTCTACGATGGAGATCAAGGTGTCAAGCAGGTGACGATGGAGATCATGATGGTGCTTTCGAGATGGAGATCAAAGGGACAAGATGATGGTGGCCATATCATGTCACTTATTTTGATTGCATGTGATGTTTTTATCTTTTATGCATTTTATTTTTGCTAGTACGACAGTAGCATTATAAGATGATCCCTTACTTAAATTTCAAGGTATAAGTGTTCTCCCTGAGTATGCACCTTTGCGACTGTTCGTCGTGTTCAGACACCACGTGATGATCGGGTGTGATAGACTCTACGTTCACATACAACGGGTGCAAGACAGTTTTGCACATGCGGAATACTCGGGTTAAACTTGACGAGCCTGGCATGTACAGACATGGCCTCGGAACACTGGAGACCGAAAGGTCGAACGTGAATCATATAGTAGATATGATCAACATAGAGATGTTCACCTTTGATGGCTACTCCATCTCACGTGATGATCGGACATGGTTTAGTTGATTTGGATCACGTATCATTTAGATGACTTGAGGGATGTCTATCTAAGTGGTAGTTCTTAAGTAATTTGATTAATTGAACTTAATTTATCATGAACTTAGTCCTGATAGTATTTGCATATCTATGTTGTAGATCAATAGCTCGTGTCACTACAGGAATCAGGCACTTTGTCGTCTGCCATGGCTGATGGCAAAGGCATGCCTGGCGAACGGCAACAGGTCTGGCTGAATAGGCTACGACAAAGGCCTCTTTGTCGTCTGCTGGCAGACGGCAAAGATGCAAAGGCCTTTGCCGTCAGCTGGCTGACGGCAAAGAGCCTGAACGGCACACGTGGCAGCTTAGGGCCATTAAGGGGTTAACAATGCGCTTTGCCGTCCGCTGACAGACGGCAAAGATGCAAAGTTCTTTGCCGTCTGCCAGCAGACGGCAAAGAAACCATATAGGCTAGCCAAGTGCCCCACCCAGGTTGCACAGGTAGCTGCCACTTGGCAGCTTTGCCGTCTGCTAGCTGATGGCAAAACTCTTTGCCGACAACAAAGTGCCCTGTTTTTTCTTAAATTTATTCATTTTGACAGAATTTCACAGATATATATATACACATTTCAAAATAATTTCAACAAGCATACCAACAATAAGTTTCCAACAACATAAGAAACATACAAGTTTCCAACAACATATCCAACATACAATGATTACGAACAAGAAGTTTCCAACAACATATCCATACATATCCGAAACAAGTTTCCAACAACATATCCATATATACATACATATCCAAAATAAGTTTCCAACAAGTTTCCATAAAAAAAAGGAAGCACAAGGAGAAGAGTACACTCCATCAATGCAAGCTTCCTCATCTAAAGCAAATCTACAAATTGGGAAAGATGAAAGTTAGAAGAAGAAGACTAGCTAGAAGAAAAAGAAGAAAAGGAAGAAGAAAAAGAAGAAGAATTTATCTTCTCTTTCTTTTTCTCCTCTCATCTTCTTTATCTTCTTCTTCTTCTAACTAAGCTAGGTAAAAATGCTAAGTGTGTAGGTTATTTTAGAGCTAAGCTAGGTAAATAGGTCATTTTGGAGCTAACCTAGGTAAAATGGATCATATTGGAGCTAACCTAGGTAAACTTGGTCATTTGGGAGCTAACCTAGGTAAAATGGATCATATTGGAGCTAACCTGGGTAAACTTGGTCATTTGGGAGCTAACCTAGGTAAAATGGATCATATTGGAGCTAACCTGGGTAAACTTGGTCATTTGGGAGCTAACCTAGGTAAAATGGATCATATTGGAGCTAACCTAGGTAAAATTGGTCATTTTGGAGCTAACCTAGCTAAATATGCCATTTTTGAGTTAACTAAGCATATTATGCCATTTTTGACTTAAGTAAGCTAAGTATAGGTCTTTCTTGAGATAACCCAGGTAACTAAGCATATTAGAGCTAATTTAGCATTTTGAAGCTAACTTAGGTCATTTTGGAGCTAACTTAGGTAAAATTGATCATTTTGGAGCTAATTAGGCTTATTATGTCATTTTCAAGGAAAATAAGCTAACTATATGACATATATGAGGTTACCAAGATTGTTATGCCATTTCAAACCTAGGTAACTAAGCATATTAGAGATAACTTAGCATATTAGAGCTAACTTAGGTCATTTTGGAGGAAACAAAGCTAAGTATGGATCATTTTGGAGATCTGACATACCTGACATACTTCACTCCTCCTTCTTCTCCTTCTCCTTCATCATCGTGATGCGCTTAGAGCGGCAAGGCAGTAGGATGTAGTCTTCTACCACAATTGGCAGGTCATGTCGCCCAGCTATGGGATCGCCGACGCCACCACCATCGTGAGGTCATTGTCAGGCAGCACCACCATCGCGAGGCCATCTTTAGGCAGAACCATCTCTTGCCCATCGTCAGCCACCACCATCGCTTGCCCATCGTCAGCCAGCACCATCTCTTGGCCATCGCCAGCCACCACCATCGCGAGGTCATCGTCAGACAGAATAGGCTGCACCTCCTCATCCCCACTATGCTCCTCTTCTTCCCCACTCCATTCCGGATCATCCTCGCTGCTGCTTTTGCTGTAGCCAGAGTCGCTGCTGCTGCTCCCCTTTCCTGACTAAGTGCAACAATTTTTTTAACAATCAGTGTCGGGGATATACCCTGCAGCGTAAACCGGCCGGAAATATAACCCGGCCCGACTTGGCGGATTACTTGAGACCCGGCTAAGACTTGACGATTCACTGGCGACCCGTTTGGACCTGGCGGTTTATGATTCATTGGTAATCCGACAGGCGGGTCAGAGGAGCGACAAGACCCGGTGGCCCAACATGCAGTTCATGAAGGCCGGTTCATACTATGGTGGGCCGGTTTACAAGGAAAGGCATACGGAATATTTACCTTATAAGGAGTTAAGACCCGGACTTGTATCCGGTTTGTATTAGAAGGTAGACTAGTCCTAATCCTAATAGGACTCCACATGTAACCCGCCCCTTCAACATATATAAGGAGGGGCAGGGCTCCCCAAAGAGGGACAAGCGACAAGCAAGAAGAAATAATCTCTAGGGCTAGACACAAAGAGCCGGTTTACCGGCGACTCCCTCGTGATCATAATGAGACCTAGCCTCAAACAGCATGTAGGGTTATTACCGGATGATGTTTCCCGGGGCCCGAAGCTATCTAAATCCTTGTCTTGTGTTGCGTCTCTCGATTCCGCTCAACCCCTCTCAAGCTACCACATAGATGCGTTGGCCTCGCGACTAAGTCCTGACACTAAGGACATCTGCCGTGACAAAACCACGACAGTTGGCGCCCACCGTGGGGCCTGCGCACGATGGTGTTGAGTTCTTGAAGGAATTTTCTTCAGAGATCGAGAAGTTCGCAAATTTCCGAATGAAGAAAAATCAGTTGGAAGGATCTGCATCAACTCCTGAGAGGATTGAATCATTGCTGCTGCTACACTCACGGAAGTGACGGTCAAGTACTAGTAGTTGCACGGTTTACGAGATCTGATGGATTTTGGAATAGTACTACGTGCTACTTCTAGTACGTGAGTTCTAATGAGAGGAAGTTTTGACTAAATCAACTCCGATGCATCACACGAAGACTCAAGAAGCATCAGGGAGAGATTCCAGAATAACAATATGGTACAAGCCGGGCTCGAACTTGATCCGGACTCGGACTCACTGGCCGCGCGCCCGTCTCCCGAGTTACCGGGCGGCTCCGCCTCGGGTCTGACCTGAGTCGTCGTCGTCCTTATTGCCGGGCCACCCTGGTCTCAACTTCAGGCCATCGCTCGTCCAAGCACACCCATCAAGATTTAGAAAGAGAGATTAACGTGTGTTGCACGTTGACCAAAGCAAACCAGCAGACATCAAATCGTGAACTAGTAGAACACGGAGCAAAAAGTGGATTTAATATCCTGCACCATCAAGTCCCGTGGCATCTCAGCAATACGTTGCTGACTACATGGCTGAGAAACCAAAGGAAAAATACTAGTTCTAGTACGTGATGTGAAGCTACACATCAAAATTGTTTAGTCTTCAGTTACCACTTCTGACAAAGACATGCGACCAGAAGCATCAATGCAAGCCGATTAAGGCATCCACAGTCGCAGCGCCTGCCGCCTGTCACATCTGAGTCGCCGCCCCGGCCTGACCGTGCGTCGCACCAGCAGCACCACACCTTCGCCAGGTCAACGGCTCCGCTCCGACTCAACCCTGGCCGAACCGCCTCCGTTAGTCCGTTCTGCTGTTGTGCCATGCAGGCCACCTTGGCCCCTCCGCCATCGTGGACGAATTGCCTCGTGGGATCTGCCCCACGTGGCCGCACTGAACTGGTTATGGTCGCGCCTCTCCAACCCACCGTTGCGGCGGACGCACTGTGTTGAGCTGCCGGAGTGCCCTTATTACAGCTTCCGAACCGGCCTCACCTCTGAGCCTGTGAGTCACCCCCATAGCTGCATGGTTGAATCGCCCGAGCCAGTCTGGCCTTAGTCGCCGCCTTGATTCAGTACTGCTGCTCCTCATGCGCCGGTTCACCACTGTAGTCAGCTGCTGTCGTCTGCTCGCGCTGGTTTACCATCCACACCCGCGCCCTTATTCCTCTTCTGTCGAGACCGGTCTTAAGTCGCCAGTGCGCTACCTCCGTCCCCATTGACCCGCACGGCTTACCGCGCCTCGAGTCGCCCCTGCCTGGTTTTTCCTCTGAGCCGTTGCCCCCAGGCATGCTCTCCTGCTGGTTGCCGCTTGAAGAAAAGAAAGGTGGGGAGATGATTGGACGATTGAAAAAAGGTGGACGTGGATTAAGTCATCATTCATGTTGCTGTTCGATTCCATATCCCAGCTAAATTATAGACGTGCAAAGATCATTTGTCATCCCAATGCATCAGGTGATATCTTCCTCTGTATTTTATCAGTCGGTTAATTCTTTTTAGAACAATTACTTGGGCTTGTAATATTGTTTCGCAGGACAATTGTTCATTTCAAATTGGAGGCATTATACTGCGGGTATGGAGCACGCACTGTTAACGTTCTGCAGCAACGTTTTCATCCGTGCCACACTACCCGGAGAACGGATGTGAGCAAGTTGCTGCCTCTGTGGCCCGGTCTACATTAACTCGCCCGTCCGAGCGGATTACCGCGCTTGCGATTACTCGCCCGCCCGCACGGCTTGTCGCGCCTGCGGTTGACTCGCCCGTTCGCACCGGCTTACAAAGCCGCGGCCGGCTCATCTGCCTGCTCTCACGGCTGACTCGGTCGTGATTGGTTTTAGTGTCACCAAGGTGATCATCAACTCTTCAACGGATAATTTCCGGCCTAACATATCAGGTGAATTCTATCTAAGTTTATTTTTGACACATATTATTTTTGTCAAGGAACAATTACGTTGGTTTGTGTATTTCTATATACAGGACAATCATTCACTTTATACCATGGGTATGGAGCACGGGCTGACAATATTCCGCCCGGCGATAGTCCGTAACATATTACCCGATGAATGGACGCGCACAAGCCGCCGCCCGTATGGCCCGGTCTACATCAACTAGCCGGGACTGCGCCTGTGATTGACTCGCGCGTCCGCACCGGCTTACAATGCCACGGACGACTCACCCGTCCGCTCTCGCGGCCGGTTCACGCGTCCGCGCCGGTTTACAACGAGGAGGACAATTTGCTTGTCCGCACCGGCATACAACGCCGTGGCCGACTCATCTATGTTGCCTCTGATGCTGCGGTCGTCTTTGCTATCCGTCTCTCGCGGCCTGGTCTACATCAACATACCGGGCCGCACCTGTCTGCATGAGCTGTTTATTGGAGTATGAACAAGTCACAGCTTGGGTAGCCCGGTTTTCTTTCAACAAAATGGAGGCAAATTATCATACACTATCAATGGCCGTCTGCGCTGGGTGGTTCAACGGGCAGGCGCACAAGTCGCCGCCACTACAGTTTTTGGTTAACTTCAAATCACCAGTTGGAAGGAACCATTGGCCGAGTTGCTGACACGGCTCATGCGGGATCATTTATAACCCACCGCAGTCACCTCAACCTTCTGTGGATTCACATCGTGCTATCAACACCAATGATATACAAGTTATGCCGGTTTACATCACGGTCAAATATGGAGAGTCTCAAGCTAACTCCTCGAGTCACCTTTGAGACTCGGGGGCTATGATGACATGAGTCAGCAAATCTTGCCAGTTTCAGCAAATTTAAGAACCCCGGGATGATGGAGGGAAAAATAACCCGGTCCTGGAGGCTACTGTTATATTGATGAAAATTTAAGGGCTGTCAAAAAATTTCCGGCTTATAAAGTATATGACAGTTACAAAATCCCGGCTCAATGAAGAAGTTCCGGCTCATCAGAAAGGATTCCGGTTTAAAATCCGGCTCAAGGGAAGTCAGTCTCACCGAAGCTCTCACATATCCGGTTTACAATCCGGTTCAAGGGAAATCTGTTCTCCCACAAGGCTCTGAAGCTCTCAAATCCGGTTTAAGAATTTCCGGTTCAGAAAGAATTAATCTCTCGCAAGTTCGAGTTTAAAGGCCGTCAGAAAATTTCCGGCTGAAAATGAAGATTCCGGTTTAAAATCCGGTTCAAGAGAAAGATGTCTCCCACAAAGCTTTGAAGCTCTCAATATCCGGTTTAACATCCGGTTCAAGAAGAATTTATCTCTTGCAAAAGTTAAAGGTTGCCGAAGAGGACCTGCTTCATGATGTGCGGTTCAAACATGGGTATCCTGCCTTATTGGCTTATCATATTATTGATTACATGGGGGCTTCTATTTATAAAACAGCGTTCGGTTTACCCCTTGATTCAGCTTATCAAAGCTTTATATAACATCACTTGGGGGCTTGGTCTTATCTGAACCATAGCTACACCTCTTGATCGACGCAATGCCACAACATCACTTGGGGGCTTGGTCGTATCCGAACCATAGTCACACCTCTTGATCGGCTCAAAGCCAAATCAATCCGGGGCTAAAGAGAGTGTTGTAAAGCAACAACTCAAATATAGGCACCCACTGAGCACAGCTCAAAATGTTACTTGGGGATTCTTTGCTGTCGAAATGAACAAAGAATCTACACTTGTAACAGGCTATCAAGCCATGGCTTGGAAGCCTGGTGTATACACCTAAAACCCCAGGTTAGCCTGCCTATTTAAGTAAGTCACTCCGCCCAGGTAAACCTGGTATGACCCTTTGAACTTTGGCAAGTTACTCCAGAAAAGGACCCTAAACTTGTCAAGTTAAAACGATGATTGGTTAAGGATTGAGGACCATCTTAAAAGGCTTTGTGAAATGGTTTAACTCAGTGGCCTAGCAGCCCATGAAAAGCCTCGAATTTGGGGCCTGGCAGCCCGTGAAAAGCCTCGACTATAAGTTTTCATTTGCTTTTTGCTAAGTTTTTCTCTCTTTTGACAAAGCTTATGATGTTTTCTGTTAAACCGGCGTTCATTGACCCGGCTTGGCTTTCAATTACAAGTTGAAAATACATGATCAATTATAATCCGGTGTTATTAACCCGGTCTGGTTTCGACTACAAGTCGCCAGTATTACATATGGATAACCCGGTGTTTATCATAACCCAGTACGATTTTATCATAAACCGGCACAATATGGAAGGAGTTATCAGTACTCAAGATTTGGGTTATCACCCTTACTATAAAAAGTTGGTAAACCAACGATGTGATTCAATGTCACAGGTATGATATATTTCATATTTGATTATTCTTAAGTGCAGCCTTGGTTATCAACCCAGGTTATATGTTGGGCATTATGACCCATCCGGCGGTAAACCGCCAGGACACTTTAAACTTGCTGTATGCAGAAACAGGTTGAATAAAGCATAATTATAAATCATCGGTGTTTATTAACCCGGCTTGGCTTTAAGACGATAAGTCGCCAGTGTATGATGAGAAATTATCCGGTGTTTGTTAACCCGGCCTGGCTTGGGACTATAAGTCGCCAGTATATATTTGGATTGCGCCATTGGAATCATGCGCTCATAAATCATTGGATTATCTTATTCAAATCTTCAATTAGCCTACATGGCTGATTTTTATTATGGTTATCAATAACCAGTATTATGATTAAGGTTTCCAAAGTCGCTTTAGCGCACTGGCTATTATATTATCAATGGATATGATTTATTCTACAATTGAAGGAATAGTCCTGAGTCGCTGCAGGCTTATGACCCGGCACTTGGGGGCTACATTATTCAAGCTGAGATTACATGAAATATGCAATGTCACTGCCAGCATGCGCCATGGCACTTGGGGGCTAATGCAAAGTCATTTTTTGCTCATCTTATTAAAGACCCGACTCATCACATCATAATGAGCCGGCCCTTGGGGCTACCAATTGCTCCTGTCAAACATTCAAGGTATACAAGCATTAATCCATTATATTAAAGGGTCCATTGCTCAGTTGGTAAAGCACAAAGCTATTAACCTTGTGGACATGGGTTCAAGCCCTACGATGGAAGCTACAGTATAAGATGTTATTTTTGAAGTATATGTCAAGTCCCGGTTCATTATTTTCTTACTAAGCCGGCCCTTGGGGGCTACACATCACTGCTCAAGTCTACATGATTATATTTACAAAGTCCCTGCTCATTATTGCATAATGACCCGGCCCTTGGGGGCTACACTGATTGAAGTTTTTATAAGCAATTACAAGTCCCAGGTTGCTGCAAGCATGACAACCCAGTACTTGGGGGCTACATGTATGGAGTATTCAGTTGTGGCTGGGATGAACAACATGGATTTCTTCGAAAGTGGCAGTATTTATATTGAAGCAAGTCTTAACCCATCACTTTGTTCTGCTCAAGACTTGGGGGCTACAGGTATTATATTATTATCGGAGAAATATTTTCAAATTATCTATTTTGAGCAAACCAGATTGACCCGACGTCACCAATCATTATGACCATGTGTCTGCAACCCGGCATCATCAATAATCATGAACCGGCGTTGGCAACAATCATGAACCAACGTTGGCAACAATCATGACCCGGAATTATCAGTTTTTATAACCCGGCAATGTTGGTAATCATAAACCGGCAAGTTCTACATTTTCAAACCGGCGGATATCAGTTGAATATTTGAAGACCAATATTTTTGTCAAGTCAGCGCATTGAAGGTGGAGTCAAATGGATTTTTTGTTTAAATTAATTTTTCTACAAGAAAATTGTTTATGAAGCTGATCTAATGACCCGGATTTTCTAGAAGAAGGAAATAACAAGGACTTAAGGATGATCAGATGCCGGTTTACAAGAATATTTAACGCGGAGTGCAACTTGTCAAATTCGTTCTTATGTTTATGTTGCAGGATCAGTTTAACATGGATAAATCCAAATTAAACCGGGGCCTAATGTCGGGGATATACCCCGCGGCGTAAACCGGCCGGAAATATAACCTGGCCGGACTTGGCGGTTTACTCGAGACCCGGCTAAGACTTGATGATTCACTGGCGACCCGTTTGGACCTGGCGGTTTACGATTCATTGGTAATCCGGCAGGCGGGTCAGAGGAGCGACAAGACCCGGTGGCCCAACGGGCGGTTCATGAAGGCCGGTTCATACTATGGTGGGCCGGTTTACAAGGAAAGGCATAAGAATACTTACCTTATAAGGAGTTAAGACCCGGACCTGTATCCGGTTTGTATTAGAAGGTAGACTAGTCCTAATCCTAATAGGACTCCACATGTAACCCGCCCCTTCAACATATATAAGGAGGGACAGGGCTCCCCAAAGAGGGACAAGCGACAGGCAAGAAGAAATAATCTCTAGGGCTAGACTCAAAGAGCCGGTTTACCGGCGACTCCCTTGTGATCATAATGAGACCTAGCCTCAAACAGCATGAAGGGTTATTACCGGATGATTTTTCCCGGGGCCCGAAGCTGTCTAATTCCTTGTCTTGTGTTGCGTCTCTCGATTCCGCTCAACCCCTCTCAAGCTACCACATAGATGTGTTGGCCTCACGACTAAGTCCTGACACTAAGGACATCTGTCGTGACAAAACAACGACAAAGCCAAATGGAGAGGAAGAAGAGGCAGAGCGTACTGGCATCGTCGTTGTCCTGGTAGCGCATGCGGCACATAGTCGTGTTGAACACCTTCACGGTGAGCGTGGCGTTGCCGTCGTACCTGAGGACAAGGAAGTACCCGTGCCGCAGGTCGTAGGCACAGATGAACTGCTCCCAGCCACGACACAGGTACATGTGGTCGTACCTGAACACCACCTCCACGCCCCACAACCTGCGAAGCCCGCTGCCGGCCTGTCGTAGCTTCACATTCTTTGGCCGATGGCTATCTAGCATCTTCATAAAAGTGCCAGGCAGCCTCTGCAGCGTGGGTCAAGCAGTGATGTAGCAAACAACAGAGTTATGATAAAGATATGGTTGAAGGGGAGATCTCTCCTTTTATATACCTGCCTCTTGGAGTAATTCTCGAGTATGATCGTGAAGAACTCGAAACCTTCCAAGTCGTACTCCGGTGTGGCAGAGCGTAGCCTGCGGTGGCGGCCTCCCCCCATCTCTGATAAGCAGCAGAAGAGACCAATTAGTATCTAGAACCATATCTATAAACACAACTAGCTAGAACCATATCTATGAAATGTATCATATTAATTTGATAAATGGACATAGTTGGAGCAGAGCCAAGTTTTTAGACATGAAAGAAAACTCAGAAAAAAAAGCAATGCACTTGTGCTCAACAACATCAACAACACTTAATTAATTTGGTAGGTTAGTTGGCAATGGCAATTGGCACCCTTCAAAACTAGGGATTTCTTTAAACATGAATGAAATCTGAAAATGTTGAAAAACAGAGCATAGTAATCTAAAAATAGGGGGGAAATACACTTCTTCTTCCTCCTCTTTATCTTCTTCTTCTTATTTTATTTTCATCTTTCTTCGTTCTTATTAACCAAAACTAAACCTGGTGGTGTGCTCACATTGGAAAACTTGTGGTGTGATCACATCTTCCTTGTGGTATGATCACATTGGAATACTTGTGGCAACAATCATAGTTGCACCATATTTTAGGTGGCTCTAGGTTGATATACTAGAGCTGAGCACAAGATTTATCCTTGGTATGTGGATTTAGGTGGCTCTAGCTGGCTCTAGGCTAACCGCTCCTCTCTGATTTAGTTCAGTTGAAGTAATCCTCTACTTATGAGGGACTATGATATGTAGGCAGTAGGCTAGTTGACACCTAAAACTCAAGCTACATTTGACTGAGCATGCAAGTAATCATCTGCAGTTTTAATTCTTCAATGACAAAAAACAGAAGTTCCCAAGATAGCTGCTTAGTACACCTTGAATTCATCAACCAATCAATCCAATTTGGGCAGTTGATCCATCCATCAATAGAAGCATGCAAGGAAGATACCACAACTAATTGAACACAACAAGCAAGAAATTAGGGGCAACCACATTGCAATTGCATCGGCTGGAAATGAAACAGAGCCTACAAAATTAACTTCTGAAAACAGAGGCAAGTAGTAACTCCATTACTTCTGCACTCTGCAGAGTTCATCACACTACTGCAGGATGCTGCTAACGCGACACGATGATCAGAGAACCGGTTCACGAAACTGTGTGCGATGCATTAAACACAAACGGGGATGTAAAAAACCCGTCAAAAAAGGTGCAAAACATTTGCAATGGAGGATGCATCAAACACGGTTCAGATTTTAGTTGCGTGTGCGATCCAGGGCATACAGTTCAGTCCAATGAACCATTTGCGATGAGACGGAACAAAAGAAACAGGCAACCTGATGAAGGCGTGTGCGATGTGCAGCATACGGTTCACTCGGATGAACTGTTTGTGATTAGGCAACACAAAAGAAACGGTCAGCCAGATCAAGGTGTGTGCGATGTACATCTTATAGTTCACTCGGATGAACTGTTTGTGATTAGGTAACACAAAAGAAACGGTCAGCCAGATCAAGGTGTGTGCGATGTACGACATGCGGTTCACCCGGATGAACTGTTTGCATTGAGACAAGAGAACAGAAATGGTTCAATATAACAAATACCATAAATATTGCAAGGTTCAAGTTCAAAGATTACAACGCCCAAATTCAAACATTGCAAGCTGCGTCATTTCTGAAAAGGGATCAGCCGCTGACAAGTCATGTATGGGTTTGACACAATAACTTCCAATTGCTTTGCCATATGCTCTTCCAATACGAAGTTTGGCATTTTTGGAGGCACTTCCATTCCGCAGTACCAGCCTCCTCTGATAATCATACAATTGATCTTTCCTAATTAAATGCGTGTTCAACCTCAGTACCCTCAGCACCTTTGTTCTGGCAAGAAAGAACATGGCGAGTGTAATCTCCGGTGGGGTCCCTCAGTAGGAGTTCAAAGTAATATTTGAGAGATGCAGATCTAGGCATTCGATGTGATTGTCGTTATCAACATCTTCCACCGGGCCTAATATGCACTGCAAAAGAAGAGAACGTGTTAGTGCCTACATGCAGTTTTGAACACTGCTACACGCCCATTTGGTTTGCAGGATTTGTAAAATGCACCAACGTGCCATCTTCGATCTGTCATGATTAACATGGGCATTAATTTGATTACAATCTAGGAACATGTAGCCTTCTTCACAAGAGGTTGGATTGGATGAAAAATTCCCTAAGAAAACTAGTACAGATTAATCCAAAGGAGAAATGCTTATGGACGATTGTAACCATATGAATGAAGCAACCAATATGGGGTGGGGGTGTATGTCCTAAAATCCTCCAAAATTCCTTCAGAAATCGTAGTACATAGTCATTGTAAACTTGGGAAAAGGTGCAAAATATTGAACTCCCTTATGGTTAACATTTAACAGGAAAGGAACATCACCTCGATATACAGCTTCTTCAGGCGCGGAAAGCATCTCAAGCAACTGAAAACTTGGTCCAGGTTGGGGACGACAGACTCTAGTGCCAAGACCTTCACTGTGCCCATAGTCTGGGTGAAGCTTCGCTGGATGACATACGAACATACATCTTCAAAACTAGAAATAACGTTGATATCAAGAAGGAGAGGTATATAAGGCGACTGTTGTACCTGAAAGTTGTAGTATTTGACAGACGAGTAGCCCACCACTTTCAATTTCGGCGCAGAAATGACATTGATTCTTGTTGGACCTTGTTGATCAACTACAAGTAATCTCTCAAGTGAAGGTGTGTCCTGGATGACCATATTGTGATCCACCTGTTGTGATCTCTCGTTGCAGCACCAGCTACACACATAAATAGTGCGGAGAGTCCTGGAGGTGATGTGCAAGGTACTCGACCAATTCATCGCCTGAAGATGGAGGAACTCGAGTGCAGTACAGCCGCAGAGCAGGCGCTCCATGTCATCCTTTGGGATGCGGACGACGACGAGCTCGAGGTGCTTCAATCGTGGTAGAAAAAGAGCGGGCGCGTCATTAAGGGGGTGGGGGGGAATGGCAGTTCATGAACTTGGCGAGGCACAGCGTGGGCGCGAAGCGGAGCGTGGACGTTGGCAGCAAGCTCATATGCCCATCATTATAACTTAGCTTCTCAAGCTGATCTATGGCGCGGGATCGGAACCACTCGTCAAGCTTGGCTCGCTCCTTGCCATTGGAACGGAACTTGCCCGCGATAAGGCCTTTGATTGGGCCATGGTGACTGCCGAGGATCTGGGAGAATGCATCCAAGCTTTGGCGATAGCCATGGCAGAGCTTGTGGGCATGGAGGAGGTCGACAGGGGTGCGGAGCCATAGGGTGCGCCACCGCCGGGAAACGGCGGCTGTCCTCGCCCGATTTCTGATTGGGAGGAGCGATATGATGACTATCAACATATCGTCGGGGAGGTTGTTGATGAAGTCTAGGCCTGCTGGAGTCGCTTGCGGTTCTTTCTCGACCCGCCTCTGCTTGTTGGTAGCCTCATTCTCCACCTCGTCGGTGGGGACGGGAACATCTGTCTCCATATTCACGCCGTGCTCCGGTGCTTCAGCAGCCCCGGCGTCGCCACTCCCTCCGATGGGGCGCTTCAGCGGCATCCTCATACACTGATGGCTTTGAGGACTCAAAGCGGCGTCGAGGATGCGGGCGGAGAGAGAGGAATTGTGTGTGGCAAGATGGGGGGGGGGTGCGGCCGCTCGGTGGTGCCATTAATATAGACCAGTGGGAGCGAGGCGGGTGGCGGGCCAAGGCTGTCTCGCTTCCCGGTGAGAACGACTGCTTAATCTCTAGTATGAATGAAATCTATGCTTAATTACTGAATTTTAGTTGCAAAAAATAGATGGTGATATTGATTTTTAGCTGCATATTTTGACAAATCGCAGTGGCTCTTGGCTTAGCGCCGAAGTCTGGCTTTAATTTGCATACCATAATCTGAACCTTTTTGCATTAAGAGATGCACAGATTCTGCGTTGAACAACTTGTACGCTTCCCGGTGAGCCTGTGCACCAGACTGCGCTCGCACGCCTCCTGTTCAATCAAGCAGCTGTCCACACGGCACATCCTATAGCCATAAAAACCAAGACGCGTGGCGTCACGTGAATGGTTATCCGAACGCACACGGTTTGAATTATACAAACATTTGAGATATTAAAGTGGCAGCTATTTTTTTCAAAATGCCTTTGTTGGCTGTCATTATTCGAGTTCGCCTTCTCTCAAAATGGACACGAAAAATACCACAACATGTCGGGTGCCCTTCCATGATAGCATGCCAAGTTTCATGAATTTCAGATGAGTTTTGGATTTACTAGAATTTAAAAACCAGGCATCTCAATGTTTTGCCGGCAATCAACGGTGCCCTGGTGTTTGAAATTCATTCCCATTTCTTGCATGGGACCTAAGCATGCACCCAAGGACACATATTTGATTTTTCAACCAATTTATATGCACTGGAGCATGCGCATGGAGTTTAAATTTGATTTATGCACATAAATGCATTGAAAACTCTGTTAATGCATAAAAATGTCCAAACGAACCCTGAAAAATCACAAAAATTCACACAACACTCCTGTTATTCTATGTTGACACGAGAAAAAAAACTTGAAAGCAATAAGAGGCAATGGATATTGTTTCGTCCCCAAAGGTGGGACGTTCCCTACCGAAAACCATCATGCTTGTTGTGAGAAGCTCCGGTTTGTGAGAAGCATATACCCAAACCTGCCCCAAATGGGACAAAATTTGTACCACAGCATGTTGATGCCGCTCCATGATAGCATGCCAAGTTTCATGAATTTTCAGACGAGTTTTGGATTTATTAGAATTTAAAAACCAGGCATCTCAATGTTTTGCCGGCAATCAACGGTGCCATGCTGTCTGAAATTCATTCCCATTTCTTGCATGTGACCTAAGCATGCACCCAAGGACAAAGATTTGATTTTTCAACCAATTTATATGCACTGGAGCATGCGCATGTAGTTCAAATTTGAATTATGCACATAAATGCATTGAAAACTCAATTAATGCATAAAAATGTCCAAACGAACCCTTAAAAATCACAAAAAATCACACAACACTCCTGTTGTTCTGTGTTGACACGAGAAAAAAACTTGAAAGCAATAAGAGGTAATGGATATCGTTTCGTCCCCAAAGGTGGGACGTTCCCTACTGAAAACCATCATGCTTGTTGTGAGAAGCTCCGGTTTGTGAGAAGCATATACCCAAACCTGTCCCAAATGGGACAAAATTTGTACCATGGCATGTTGATGCCGCTCCATGATAGCATGCCAAGTTTCATGAATTTCAGACGAGTTTTGGATTTACTAGAATTTACAAACCAGGCATCTCAATGTTTTGCCGGCAATCAATGGTGCCCTAGTGTTTGAAATTCATTCCCATTTCTTGCATGGGACCTAAGCATGCACCCAAGGACACATATTTGATTTTTCAACCAATTTATATGCACTGGAGCATGCGAATGTAGTTCAAATTTGAATTATGCACATACATGCATTGAAAACTCAGTTAATGCATAAAAATGTCCAAACGAACCCCGAAAATTCACAAAAACTCACAAAACGCTCCTGTTGTTCTATGTTGACACGAGAAAAATACTTGAAAGCAATAAGAGGCAATGGATATCGTTTCGTCTCCAAAGGTGGGACGTTCCCTCCGAAAACCATCATGCTTGTTGTGAGAAGCTCCGGTTTGTGAGAAGCATATACCCAAACCTGCCCCAAATGGGACAAAATTTGTACCACGGCATGTTGATGCCGCTCCATGATAGCATGCCAAGTTTCATGAATTTCAGACGAGTTTTGGATTTACTAGAATTTAAAAACCAGGCATCTCAATGTTTTGCCGGCAATCAACAGTGCCATGGTGTTTGAAATTCATTCCCATTTCTTGTGTGGGACCTAAGAATGCACCCAAGGACAAAGATTTGATTTTTCAATGAATTTATATGCACTGGAGCATGTGCATGTAGTTCAAATATGAATTATGCACATAAATGCATTGAAATCTCAGTTAATGCATAAAAATGTCCAAATGAACCCCAAAAAATCACAAATATTCACACAACACTCCTGTTGTTCTATGTTGACACGAGAAAAAAACTTGAAAGCAATAAGAGGCAATGGATATAGTTTCGTCCCCAAAGGTGGGACGTTCCCTACCGAAAACCATCATGCTTGTTGTGAGAAGCTCCGGTTTGTGAGAAGCATATACCCAAACCTACCCCAAATGGGACAAAATTTGTACCACGGCATGTTGATGCCGCTCCATGATAGCATGCCAAGTTTCATGAATTTTAGATGAGTTTTGGATTTACTAGAATTTAAAAACCAGGCATCTCAATGTTTTGCCGGCAATCAACAGTGCCATGGAGTTTGAAATTCATTCCCATTTCTTGCATGGGACCTAAGCATGCACCCAAGGACAAAGATTTGATTTTTCAACGAATTTATATGCACTGGAGCATGTGCATGTAGTTCAAATTTGAAATATGCACATAAATGCATTGAAAACTCACTTAATGCATAAAAATGTCCAAACGAACCCTGAATAATTCCTATTCTTTTATGATCACTGCAGATAAAAGGTCTAGCAATTCAAACACCGTCCATGGCCGTTGTGACCCCATTATGTAATTCAAATCAAGACCAAAAATCAAGTAGATCCCACACAGTTTATTATAACCAACCATGTGAGATGCAGCACAAAATATCTTTGGACCGTGTCTGAATAAGGGACCGTGTCTGATGACACTTTGCGCGTCGGTTTTTTGTTTGAAGCGATTCCAATTTTCGACTTCCGCGGAAATATCTACCTCCCCGCCCCCTCCCCCTTACCAAAAGCCACATTTCCCCTCTTTCCGCCTTCCTTTGCAAGTTGAAACCTTCACTCCTTGCTTGCAGCACCACCGCCTCCTCGACGGCGACCCTCCTTCATGCTACTCGGCCTCGCCTATCCAGGCAGGTAATCCACACCCGACCCCCATCCTCCTCCTCCTTCCACATCCCACATGCCCCGGCCGCCGGCGCGAGCACGATAGCTTCCACCCAAATCACGACCCCTCCACCAAATAAGTGCCGACCTAAGCCATGGTGCACACAGTATAGCCAGGACCTTAAGGAGCATTTGGCAGCGGAGAAGCAAATCGCGGCCGCACGCGCGGATGAGGTCGTGATAGCTGCCATTCGTGCCGACCCCCAGATCTTGGAGGAGCACCTCGCCGTCGAGGCCACCGTTGACGCCTCGCGCGCCGACGCTGTGACGCGGTTGGCTGCTTTAAACGACAGTTCGTGGCGTTTTCTCGAGGCCACCGTCGGTGCCTTCGACGAAGACTACAAGGTGTTTTCTCAGCATTCACGTGCTTACCTCATCTCGAGAGCCAGAAGGTTGGTGCCCGGAGCAGCTCAGGCAACTCACCAGTACAACGAGGGCACCCACGATGCGGAGGCCTCGCCCTCTTCCATGTCCAAGGAGCCAATCATCACCGATATCTCCGACAATGAGGAGTAGATTGTCTTATTAGCTCACTATAAGGACCCGTGTTCAGTTTGCTAGCTACTGCCATTCCTTAACAAATTCTAGTGAATTGTGCTATCTACTTTCACCATGCAATCTTCAGCTATAGTGTATATGTTCTATATGTCGTGCAATGTGGTGTTCAATTAACTGCTTGGTTCAATTCTGCAAATGTGATGTTCAATTCTTCAGGGTGCAATATTTCCAAGTTGTTAAGCATGCTTGGTTTGGTTAACTGTCTGATCTTCTATTAGGAGTATGTTATACTGTTCAATTGGTGTTTACTTAACTGCTTGATTCATTTGTTGTGGCTTGGTTCACTTGTTGTGGTGTTTAGTTAACTGCTTGGTTCAATTCTGCAATGCGATGTTCAATTGTTGTGGCTGCATTCTATTATTGTATACCATGTGAGGAATAAATCGAATTTGGCTGTACTAAATACATGAGAAATATATACAATTGCTATATTTCCAAGTTGTTAAGCATGCTTGGTTTGGTTAACTATCTGATCTTCTATTAGGAGTATGTTATATTGTGCAATGTGGTGCTCAATTAACGTTTGGTTCATTTGTTGTGGTGTTTAGTTAACTGCTTGGTTCAATTCTGCAATGCGATGTTCAATTGTTGTGGCTGCATTCTCTTATTGTATACCATGTAAGGAATAAATCGAATTTGGCTGTACTAAATACATGAGAAACAAATACAATTGCTATATTTCCAAGTTGTTAAGCATGCTTGGTTTGGTTAACTGTCTGATCTTCTATTAGGAGTATGTTATATTGTTCAATGTGGTGCTCAGTTAACGTTTGGTTCATTTGTTGTGGTGTTTAGTTAACTGCTTGGTTCAATTCTGCAATGCGATGTTCAATTGATGTGGCTGCATTCTGTTGTTGTATACCATGTGAGGAATAAATCGAATTTGGCTGCACTTAATACATGAGAAACATATACAAGTGGTATATTTCCTAGTTCTCAATCATGCTTGGTTTGGATAAATGGGTTTTCCATGTGGCTTGAATTAATCTGATGAATGTGCAATGTGCTTATTTATCATCAACATATTTTAATGATAGCATGCGAACCCTTACTTAACCTGATGACTAACTACCTTATATGTGTTGCAGGGAAACAATGGGAAGCACTGAGGTTTACAAGATGGTACTAACTATTATACCTTGCCTTTTTGTATTCCTTTGCCCCATTTCCAATATAGAGAAGATATCTATGCACATCCTTGTTTTCAGGCTTCACTGATGATTACCTCTCAATCCACCTCTGTGGTCAGGAGGCGAGGAAAGTTTTCATACAACACCCACGGTTCAATATTGAAGTGTTCCTAAAGAGGTCGAAGGATGGACGGTCAATCATCCACAGGCACTGGCCTAAAGTTGCAAAGACCTTCAACATGAATGAATGCTCAATATTCGCCTTCCGCTTCAGCAGTTTTCTAGATGAGATGCATCTCTCTATGTACCATCTATGATGGTAATTTCGAAAGATGTTGCATGTGAAACTTGCTGCTGGTGCAGTTGTGTAATGGGGTAGCTGAGTGCTGAAGCTATATCATGTTGTACTCTGATGTATTTCAATTATGAAATCTTGCTTCCTTAATATGGAAATGGAATATATTATGTGCTTAATATGAATGTCAATTAGATTAGTAAATGGATTATTAATAATAGGGCAATTAGCCCGCTAATTGGTCAATTAGCTTGCTAATTGGGTTTTCCTATTGCAAACGGTTAATGAGAAACCACCGTGGGCGATGACCTCAGGCAACGCACACAATTTCTAGGAATAAACCGTGTTGGATCAATGAATAATCACACACGACATTCTCTTCAAAACTGTTTGCATTACGCCACCTTGCGCAAACGTTTTCCTTGTAGTGACTGTGTGGGATGTATATACGAACGGAAACGTTTAGTGGTGATTGACTGCATGGGATGTACTTACGACCGGAAATGATTTCGCCTGTATAATTGTATTTTTTTAGCACTACTGTACGTATTTCTGTATTTGAGTGCTCGCTGGTCGCACACGACCTCATTTTGCCGAGCGGGTGTGCCAAGAGGGCATATCCCCAACGGTTTCTGGGTCATGTGGGAAGGACCCCCCTATCGCCCACACTCACTTGGCAATGGTTCCGAATGCCGTCGTGGAAAGGGGTTAAAAACCGTTTGTTTAGGACCGACGCGCACCAGTGTCATCGGACTGAACATTACCAAGCCATGCTGGCAAACTAAAGTAAACCTAAACTAAACATAAAATACAGAAACAAAAACAGAAAAAATATAAGAGGTCTCACCGGAGCCTGGGGCACCGGAGCGGCGGGGAGGCCGCGGGGGTGGAGGAGAGCGGCGCCAGGGTGGCCTGGTGGAGGAGAGGGCGCCGGAGCGGCGGGGCGACCGCGGTGGTGGAGGATAGGGGCGCCGGGGCAGCCGGGTGGAGGAGGGGGAGCCAGAGCGGCGGGGCGGCCGCGGTGGTGGAGGAGAGGGGCGCCGGGGCCGCCTGGGTGGAGTAGGGGGCGCCGCGGTGACGGGGGTGGCGTGGGGCGGCGGCTCGGGCATGAGGACGGGCCGGGGCGGCGCGGCGGCGGGGATGGCGCGGGACGGAGGAGGGGGTCGCCGGGGCTACGGGGGCGGCGCGACGACGAGGGTGGCGCGGGGCGGCGGCGGCACGGGGGCAGGGTGGCGCGAGGCGGCGGCGGCTCGGGCGCGAGCGGAGAGAGAGAGAGGGGGGACAAAGAGATGGGGCGCGGGCGGGCGTCGTGGGCATTTTAGTTAGGGCACGGTTCTTTGTCGTCCGCTAGCAGACGGCAAAGAGCCTAGCTAACGGACGTTAGTTTGGCCACTTTCTTTGCCATCTGCTAGCGGACGGCAAAGAAAGTGTCCGTTAGGTGGTTCTCGGTAGTGGGCCACCCTCACTCTTTGCCGTCTGCTAGCAGACGGCAATGACTATGTCGTCTGCTAGCTGACGGCAAAGACCTAGTTGACGGCAAACATGGTCTTTGCTGTGAGCCTCCTTCTTTGCCATCAGCTTCGTTTAAGCTGAGGGCAAAGACCTTCTTTACCATCCGCTAGCTGACGGCAAAGATCTGGCTGACGGCAAAGATCCTGATTCCAGTAGTGTCTATAGCTCCCCTGTTTTATTTTTGATATGTTCCTAGAGAAAACTAAGTTGAAAGATGATAGTAGCAATGATGCGGACTGGGTCCGTGATCTGAGGATTATCCTCATTGCTGCACAAAAGAATTATGTCCTTGATGCACCGCTAGGTGACAGACCTATTGCAGGAGCAGATGCAGACGTTATGAACGTTAGGCAAGCTCGATATGATAACTACTTGATAGTTTAGTGCACCATTCTTTACGGCTTAGAACTGGGACTTCAAAAACGTTTTGAACGCCACGGAGCATATGAGATGTTCCAAGAGCTGAAATTGGTATTTCAGACTCATGCCCGTGCCGAGAGGTATGAGACCTCTCACAAGTACTTTGCCTACAAGATGGAGGAGAATAGCTCAACCAGTGAGCATGTACTCAGAATGTCTGGGTACTACAATCGCTTGAATCGAGTGGGAGTTAATCTTCTAGATAAGATAGTGATTGACAGAGTTCTCTAGTCACTATCACCAAGCTACTAGAACTTCGTGATGAACTATAATATGCAAGGGATCACGAAAGCGATTCCCGAGCTCTTCACGATGCTGAAATCGACGAAGGTAGAAATCAAGAAAAAGCATCAAGTGTTGATGGTTAACAAGACCACTAGTTTCAAGAAAAGGGCAAAGGGAAAGAAAGGGAACTTCAAGAAGAATGGAAAGCAAGTTGTCACTCCCATGAAGAAGCCCAAAGCTGGACCCAAGCTTGAAACTGAGTGCTTCTACTGCAAAGGAAATGGTCACTAGAAGCGAAACTGGCCCAAATATTTGGCGGATAAGAAGGATGGCAAAGTGAACAAAGGTATATTTGATATACAGATTATTGATGTGTACTTTACTAGTGTTCATAGCAACCCCTGGGTATTTGATACCAGTTCAGTTGCTAAGATTAGTAACTCGAAACGGGAGTTGCGGAATAAACAGAGACTAGTTAAGGACGAGGTGACGATGTGTGTTGGAGGTAATTCCAAGGTTGATACGATCACCATCGCACACTCCCTCTACCTTCGGGATTAGTGTTGAACCTTAAATAAATGTTATTTGGTGTATGTGTTGGGCATGAATATGATTTGATCATGTTTATTGCAATACGGTTATTCATTTAAGTCAGAGAATAATTGTTGTTCTGTTTACATGAATAAAACCTTATATGGTCATACACCCAATGTGAATGGTTTATTGAATCTCGATCGTAGTGATACACATATTCGTAAAATTGATGCCAAAAGATGCAAAGTTGATAATGACAGTGCAACATATTTGTGGCACTACCGTTTAGGTCATATTGGTGTAAAGCGCATGAAGAAACTCCACGCGCATGGACTTTTGGAATCACTTGATTATGAATCATTTGATACTTGCGAACCATGCCTCATAGGCAAGATGACTAAAACTCTGTTCTCCGGAACAATGGAGCGAGATAATGACTTATTGCAAATAATACATACTGATGTATGCGGTCCAATGAGTGTTGGAGCTCACGGCGGGTATCGTTATTTTCTAACCTTCACAGATGATTTGAGCCAAATATTTACGACGGGTATATCTACTTGATGAAACACAAGTCTGAAACATTTGAAAAGTTCAAAGAATTTCAGAGTGAAGTGGAGAATCATCGTAACAAGAAAATAAAGTTTCTACAATCTGATCTAGGAGGCTAATATTTGAATTACGAGTTTGGCCTTCATTTAAAACAATGTGGAATTGTTTCATAACTCACGCCACCTGGAACACCACAGCGTAATGGTGTGTCCGAACGTTGTAACCGTACTTTATTAGATATGGTGCGATCTATGATGTCTCTTACTGATTTACCATTATCGTTTAGGGGTTATGCATTAGAGACAGCTGCATTGACGTTAAATAGGGCACCGTCTAAATCCATTGAGACGACACCATATGAACTGTGGTTTGGCAAGAAACCTAAGCTGTCATTTCTTAAAGTTTGGGGTTGCAATGCTTATGTGAAAAAGCTTCAGCCTGATAAAGCTTGAACCTAGATCGAAGAAGTGCGTCTTCATAGGATACCCAAAAGAAACTGTTGCTAAGAACTAGCCTTCCTAGATATGAATTGCCTAAGGTAGCGGAAGGTTATGTTATGAATGAGGAGACAACTAGAGATATTCTTGCTTGTAAGGATAGAGATGATCTACAGAAATTATTATGCAAGTATAAAGAAGAATCTCTGAATGCTAGAATGCAATATGATCCTAAGTTTGCTACCTCACCTATCTTTATTGATGATAAGGATTATGAATTCTCTGTCGACCCAGAGTTAATTACTTTGGTTGAATCTGACCCTTTCCATGGTTATGAAACTGAAACAGTTGTGGCACATCTTACTAAGTTGAATGACATAGCCACCCTTTTTACTCATGATGAGAAGACTCGTTATTATTATATTCTCAAATTATTTTCGTTCTCATTAAAGGTTGATGCTAAAACTTGGTACAATACTCTTGCTCCTGGTCGTGTGCGTAGTCCCCAGGATATGATTTACTACTTCTCTGAAAAATATTTTCCTGCTTATAAGAAACAAGTTGCCTTACAGGAAATATTTAACCTTGTGCAAACTAAAGAAGAGAGTCTCCCACAAGCTTGGGGGAGGCTTTGCCAGTTACTTAATGCTTTGCCTGATCATCCTCTTAAGAAAAATGAAATACTTGATATCTTCTATAATGGACTAACCGATGCTTCTAGGGATTTCCTAGATAGTTGTGTTGGTTATGTTTTCAGGGAACGAACTATTGGACAAGCTAAAGAATTATTGAATAATATATTGAAAAATTATGATGATTGGACTCTTCCTGAACCACCGCCTAAACCTACTCCAAAGAAGAGGGGTATAGTATATCTCAGTCATGAAGATATGCAAGAGGCAAAGAAATCTATGAAAGAAAAACGTATTAAAGCCGAGGATGTTAAAAATTTACTTCCTATTGAAGAAATACATCACTACTAGGGAAAAGCCTAGCAGTAGCGCAGGTTTTGGATGTATCAGTAGCGCGGGCGGCCGCGCTACTAATACGGCGCCACAGCTAACTTGTAGCACTAGCGCGTGTATAACCCTCGCTACTGCTACTTCTGATAGTAGTAGCGTGGTTGATGCCCGTGCTACTACTACTTAGCTGTAGCGCGGGTCAAGGCCCCGCGCTACTACTAACTAATTGGGAATTAAAAAAATAAATTCCATCCATGGTTGCTGCTGCTGGGGGTCATCGTCCTCTCCAACCATGACTGCTGCTGGTCCTGGAGGGGGATGAAGTTGTCCATGGTGATGGTGGCTCCCCACCCAACTCGTTCCCGCACCTCTCATCTCCTGATGCTACAAAAGAAGAGAAAATTATTTGAATGAGGAAGAGAGAGATAGAGAGGAGTAGGAGGAGGAACTCACTGGTGGCCGCCGAAGTTGGAGCCGACGCTCGAAACCTAGATGAAGCTGCTCGTGCTCGTCCTACTGCTGCTGCTGCTGCTCCTCCTCGTCGTCGTCCTCCCCCGCATCAGAATCTGCAGAGCCCGTCAAACGCGCAAGCCAGTCAGCGACCCCGGCGCCGAAACAGAGGACGCGATGCGCACATCGCGTGGTGGGAGATGAGTCGGCAGCGTGTGTCACTGGAAGAAGAGCTCTCACCGCCACCGTCCTTGGCCAGCTCCGCGGAGCCCCCTTTGGCGTCCCTCTGGATGCCGCCGCCGCCCTCTGTGCCGGACCTGGCAGCCCCGGCAGCGGCAGCGGCAGCCTCCTCTTCCTGGACATGGCCGTCGTCCACGTCGGGAGACGCCGAGGGAGAGGAGGTCACCGAATTTGGGGAAGGCGCCGAGGTGTGAGATCGGCGGCGGCGGTGGGTGAGGATGGGAATCACGGGTGAGAGGAGAAGGTGAATGGGAGAGAGGGGGAGAGTGAGGGAGAGAGGAGGGATTCGGCCGAGGATATGGGGACTTCACCTACCTCGTACTTAGTAGTAGCGAGGGGTAAAAAACCGCGCTACTACTATCAACTTAGTAGTAGCGCGGGTTTATACCACTCGCTACTACTATGGCATGTCCCGGGGGGCACGGTAGAGATCACTTAGTAGTAGCGAGGGTTAAAAATCTGCGCTACTACTATCAACTTAGTAGTAGCGAGGGGTAAAAACATGCGCCACTAGTAAGTAGCAGTAGCGAGGGGTATAAACCCTCACTACTAGTAAGCGTCTGCCTATAAGCTTTTCCCTAGTAGTGCATGGGCTTAATACACCACCACCACCCAAGGTGGTAGAGGTAAACTCTCTAATGAAATTCAATGATAGTGATAATCCTCACAATATGCATCCTAGCCAATGCCTTTATGAGTTTGAAAACTACATTAGAAAACAAGATCACTTCAATGCAAATGTTATGAAACAATTGAAATACAGTTCTGATATGATTGCTTGCTTGAGTGACTTGTTATTTAGAATCTCAAATGATGTTAGAGGTGTTGGAAAACATGCTTCTATGGTACAAACCCAGTAAGAACAAGTTGCTAAATCACAAAGAGAATTGCTCGATGAAATGAATAATAATATGCATGACTTTGCTGTTAGAGTTGCGACTAGAGGAAGTAAAATGACTCAGTAACCACTTTATCCTGAGGGACACCCAAAAAGAATTGACGAGGATTCACAAAGGAACAACACCACTGCACCTAATCCTTCTAAAAAGAAGAAGAAAAAGAAAAATGATAGGACTTTGCATGCTTCTAGTGAACCGGAAGTAGAAAAACCTCCTGATAATGATAATGATGTTTCTATCTCTGATGCTGAAACTCAATCTGGTCATGAACATTCACCTAGTGATAATGAAAAAGATAATGCTGATGTTCATGAAGATACTCAATCAAACAATGAAAAAGAACCAGATAATGATGTTGAGATAGAACCTCCAGTTGATCATGATAACCCACAACCCAAAAATACACGATATTATAAAAGTGACTTCATTGCTAGAAAACATGGTAAAGAAAGAGAACCGTGGGTTCAAAAATCTATGCCTTTTCCACCCAAGTCAACTAAAAAGAAAGATGAGGAAGAATTAGAATGCTTTGCTGAAATGCTGAGGCCAGTCTTTTTGCGACTCGCTTGACTGATATCCTTAAAATGCCTCCTTATGCAAAGTACATGAAAGACATCATCACCAATAAGAGAAAAATACCGGAAGCTGAAATCTCCACTATGCTTGCTAATTATACTTTTAAAGATGGAGTACCTAAAAAACTTGGAGATCTGAGGATACCAACTATACCTTGCTCCATCAAAAAGAACTATGTGAAAACTGCTTTATGTGATTTAGGAGCTGGTGTTAGTGTTACGCCTTTCTCTTTATATAAAATACTTGACTTGAATAAACTCACACCTACTTAAATATCTTTGCAGATGGCTGATAAATCAACTGCCATACCTATCGGTATTTGTGAGGATGTGCCCGTTGTTGTTGCTAATGTTACTATTTTGACTGGCTTTGTTATATTTGAGATGCCCGAGGACGACAACATGTCGATTATCCTTGGCAGACCCTTCTTGAATACTGTAGGGGCTGTTATTGATTGCAATAAAAGTAAGGTAGGTCACTTTTCATATAAATGGTAATGAGCATACGGTGCACTTTCCGAAGAAACAATTCCAAGTGAATGGTATTAATGTTATTGAAAAATCTCCGATAATCACTATTGGAAGTTTTCAACTACCTCTACTTACTGTCAAAAATAAATATGAAATGCTTATTGTTGGGGACGTTCATATCCCCGTTGAGGTAACTTAGTGATTTACGAAAGTTCTTCGGTTTCATGCTAATCGAAAGTGGTTGTTAATAAGACTTGATCAACCCTATTAATGGATCATTTTTGAAAGGTATGAAGTTGATGAATTTACTAAGCACTACCTGTTGTCCCCACCTTTTGTTTTTTGTTTTTATTAGTTAAATAAAATAAAATGCCATGTTTTGTCTGTTTTCTGAATTTCACGTGCAATAAAAAAATGACCCAAAAATAAAAGTTCTCAGAATGCTCTGAAAATTTAATACGATTTTTTTGAATATTTAAGAATTTCTAGTGCAAATAATATCAAAGGAGGTGCACTAGGTGGGCACAACCCACCTGGGCATGCCAGGACCCCCAGGTGCGCCCTGGTGGGTTGTGGTCCCCACGTGGGCCCCCTCACTTATCTCTTTACACCACATCATCACCTGCCTCCAGAAAAAATTCACCATTGCTCTCTCTCTCTCTCCCGTGTACTTGCTCTCAAACCCGCGGATTTCGATCTCTTTGCTCGAAGCTCCATTTCGGAAACAGTTTTGGGGGATTGTTGCTTGGTATGTAACTTTACCGCTTGTCCAATTAGTTTTTGTTTTAGTGGTTTATATTTTGAATAATTAGCTACTCTTGATGCTGCTGTACATGAGCTTGCATGTTGACTTCTTAGAGTTTTAAGTAGTTCGAATGCTTGCTATGGCCGCTATGTATCCCTATGAGTAGTTGCTATCAATCTTGTAAAGTTTTGTTGGAAAAATCTATGGACTAAAAATTTCAGAATTTTTGTTCATAGGAAAAGGATGAATATCTTTAGAAAGTTTGCTTCTAAGAAGAACTCCAAGGGAGTTATTGGGGAGTCATCTGACAGTGATCTCCATCCTCGGAGGTTGGCAGAGGTACGGCCGTGCGAATGGCCGCATACCCAGTTCATGGAAGAGGCTGGAATCCTTCAGGAGTTAACACAATATGCTGCTAATGCCGGCCTCACCGACTTCATCGCAGCTGAATGTGAACAGTATCATATCCTCACAAACATCTTTGTTCAAAGTTTTAATTTCCTTCCTAGGAATAATCCTCTTGAGGTGCAGTTTAGTTTATATTCTGATTTCCATCAGATACCACTTACTGAGTTTTGTGAAATATGCTTGCTCCCTTCCGACAGGAGCTTAGTTGAGCCTAGGCCGGCAGAGTTTGAGGCCTTTTATCGTACCTTGACAGTGGGAGATGAGAGAGGGGTGTCGGCTATCGCTGCCGTTGGCTTGCATTTTCCTGTTGTTCATTACTTTGCTCTTTTCATTGCAAAATGCTTGCTTGCTAGAGAGAAGGTGGGTGCACTCAGCTCACCAGACCTTGTTGTTTTACGTCGTGCACTAGAGGGCGACAACACTTATAGCTTGGGAGCTATTCAGCACGTCACCTCCATATTAATAAATCCAAGGGTAAAATACATGGTGGGATTTTCGCTACTCGTTTGGTGGCTCGCTTTAATGTTGAGATACGCCTTCATGATCACCCCCTGACCAAGGTTTACCTAGATCGCGCAGCCATTGATCACCACCATTTTACTAATGTCGATTCTCCTAACATCCCTATACCATATAACCTGGTTTTTAGTGTGAGGACTCATGATATTATTCCATTGCATGCTCCTGCTTTGTTTGTTCCTATTGCCAGGGGCGGATATAGGATTA
Source organism: Aegilops tauschii subsp. strangulata (assembly GCF_002575655.3). Classification (NCBI taxonomy): domain Eukaryota; kingdom Viridiplantae; phylum Streptophyta; class Magnoliopsida; order Poales; family Poaceae; genus Aegilops; species Aegilops tauschii. Next base: position 241,544,279 of record NC_053041.3, read on the forward strand.
TGCCTGCGGATATCATCGCCTACCGGAATGACCAGGCTGCAGCAGAGGAGGAGCCTCAGCAGCGGGATGCGTGGATGCCCGCTCCTCAGCACCCCGACTACTATCCAGGCTACTCATCAGTTACCAAGTTATGCCAAAAGCCTAAGCTTGGGGGAGTACATGTTTTCCACCGACATTACATTCATGTTCATACATTTCATTCCAGTTGTCGGTGTTCACACCTTTTCATTGTATCATCCATGTTAAATTTATTTTATTGCTTTCTTCTTGTGTGTTTGAAAATCCTTAGGAAAAACCAAAAAAAATAGTTGTAGTTAGTTTACTTTCCTTGCATGCTTAGTTGCATTACTTAAAAAGAAAACCCAAAAAGATTTCCTTGTTCTTCTTTTGCTTGTTGGGAGCTTTCCTGTGTAAATAGTTTTTCTCGTTTTTGCTTTTCTCTTTTATTTGCTTGTTCGAGAAAACCAAAAACTCCAAAAATATTTCAGTGTGTTTCTCTGAATTTCTTTCCTTTTTATTCGGGTCGTACCAAGGAGAAGGCCACGATGAAAATGTTGAGTGGCTCTCATATGCATAATTGTTTATCTAACAAAGAGCCCATATTACCTTGTCTTCCCCTGTTGAATAAAATGTTTGCAGATTCTAGCTTAGTCCACGACACTCTTGCACTATTATTATTTTCCCATCATTCGGTCATGCAAGTGAAAGGCAATAATGACGATATTCGATGAACAGGCCGTGGCAGAGAGAAACGGGTAACTCGACTTGTTTTGTTTGTGTAAATATGTTTAACCTAGTATCCATGATTCGACCCATTATGATTAAACATGTTTGCAATGACAATTAGAGATTATAGTTTCTCATGCCATGCATAAGTAGCTGGGAGTGGATAATGATTTATCTTGGATATCAACATTGTGTTAAAATGATTGTGATGCAATATGATGATATGGTATCCTCCTCCGAATGTTCGAGTGGCTTGACTTGGCACATGTTCATGCATGTAGTTGAATCAAAACCAACATAGCCTCTATGATAATTATGCTCATGGTGTTCATATCCTACTCATGCTAGTGTCCAATGTTACTTATGCATAATGCATGTTCATGACCGTTGTTGCTCTCTAGCTGGCCGCTTCTCAATCTATTTGCTAGCCTTCGCCTGTATTAAGTGGGAATTCTACTTGTACATCAAAAACCTTGAACCTAAGTTATTCCAGATGAGTCCACCATACTTACCTAAATGCGGTATTACCCTGCCGTCCTAAGTAAATTTGCATGTGCCACCTCTAAAAACTTCAAATAAATATCTTTTTTGTGTGCCTGGATCGTTCATGGAACAACAGGAGGTGGTCGGTATCTTCCATGCTAAGCAGGTTATTCTCAGGTCGAGTGTTTATTCACTCATGTAGCGACCAGACCTCAAATGGTCTGTGCTGCTGTGCACCAGTGTCATCCCTGGATCAGTAATGCTGACACGCACAGTGCAAATGGAGGATTTATAACAGAGTAGCAATCACACACTTATTACATCGAATATCTCCAAAGAGATTAAGTATGATAAATATGGCTTAAGGCCATCTAAAACGATAACAGCGGAAGACTTGGAAGATAAGTGAGTCCATCAACTCCAGCGGCATCACTGAGTATAAGACCACGACCTAAGGCACCTTACTCGTCGTCTGAAAAGTCTGCAACATGAAACGTTGCAGCCCGAAAACGGGTCAGCACATAGAATATGCTGGCACTGTAACACATAGAGAATAATGAACAATAATAATGCTATACTACATGCATATATGGCTGGTGGAAAGCTCTATGGTTACAATTTTGCGAAAAGCCAATTTTATCCTACTTCAAAGGAATAAATTTTATTTAACTATCATGGTGGTTGTGAAACATTGAGATGGTTGACAGCATCTCAATCCCAATTAAATGTCATCAATAACCCAACAAAATTAATTAGAAGTAACATAGTGATGAGATTCACATGATAATCCAAGTACTAGATACTCAAGTTGTCCATAATCGGGGACACGGCTAACCATGATTAGTTTGTACACTCTGCAGAGGTTTGTGCACTTTTCCCCACAAGACTCAATCGCCTCCGTTGGATTACTCGCACTACATGGTGTTTGAGTAACGGATGACCAAGACACAGTCTTTCAGAAGTGTTTGCACCTTACGTATGGGTAGACAGTTACACCTACTTTCCCCTACATCTGCTAGTCTACCACTGTAAGAGTTCACACAACTTATTCAACTATGCTAGAGCCCATAATAGCTTGCGGCTACACACGGAAGTTTCTAGCATGAATAATCTCATGATCCCTTTGAACCTGGGTGGCGGTCCAAAAGAAAAGCAGGCAATCCTGGAATACCGAGGTACCTCAATCCACCCAGATGTGAGTTTAAGTTGCCACCTTAAGTAAACCATTATTAACAATCTCACATCTGTCATGAATTTCACTCAAACCCAATCCACGTCTACGAGCATAGCATGGCAATAATAATAGCAACGTAGAAGTAACTCCCAAGGGTTTGATAAATAAAACAGGTAATAGGTTCTACCTCAACTACTTCCCAATACCCACAATTTAATTAGATCCTAATCATGCAAGTGTTTGAGGAATAGATCTAATGCAATAAAACTGGGTATGGAAGGTATATATGATCAAAGTGTTACTTGCCTTGCTGATGATCCGCAAAACCTAGCGATTCGAAGTAACAAGCGGCACACTCCGGGTACTCTATCGCAAACAAACAAGCATACAATCAGTACTCATCTAATGCACAGGTAAAACTCGAATGAAAGATCCAACCAGAAAGTTCAACTTAAGAACTCCGGTTTGCAAAAGAATCAACTCGAAAGAAGCAACGAAGGTCAAACGACGAAAGAAAGAAGCTTCGTTTACTAATCTGGATCTAGGTCAAATTTCACTGTAGCAAAAACTTGTTTGAGTAGGTTAAACAGAAAGAGAATTTCGAGACGAAACTCTAGGCGCTTGAATCGCCTGATTCCGATAAACGAGCGAGAAGTTAAACAGAAACGAAGATTCGATCAGAAATCGAATCTGAGATAATCGCAGAAAAATCCGACGAAAAAGAAAAACAGACGAACGGTTAAAGAACGGACGTTCGTTAACAGAGAAAAACCGAAGAACGCGTTCGTTAAAACGAACGGTTCGGTGAATGCTCGCAAAATAATAAAACCGAAAAAAACCGATCTAGGTTTTTTTTAAAAATGAAGGTTTTTTTTAACAAAAACCGGCAACGACGAACGGGGCAGCGAGGCAGTACCTCGTCGGGGCTCCGGGCGAGGGGCGGCGAGGTGCGGGCTCGGGGGGGCGCGAGGGGCGGCGAGGGGGCGGCGAACGGCGGCGGGTCGGCGGCGGCGGCGAGGCGGGCGGCGGCGGCGAGCGAGATGAGAGGCGAGAGAGAGGGGGGGTATATAAAGGGGGAAGGAGCAGCTTGGGGGAGGGGCAAGCTCCGGCGGCGGCGAGGCGGACTCCCGTGTCCATGGCGGACACGGCGCGGCGGCGGCCGTGCGGGGAGAGGAGAGGGGCGCGGGGTGGGCCGGCGGCTGGGCTTGGCCCGGTGGGCGCGCGCGTTTTTTTTTAAACGTTCCGCGGAAAATAATTCATAGAAAAATAAATAAAAGTCAGAAAAATATAAAATAAATTTTCCCCGTCTAGTTAGAAAATCTAGAATAGGGTGAACATTTTTTTAACACAAAATAAATATTTTGAAAACATACAGTATTTTTAATGCAATAAAAATTGCAAATAAATTCCAATAAATGATTTTAACATTTTTTTCTCCAGTATTTCAATTTTTTTTGGAGAAGTCATATTTTCTCCTCTCGTTTATTTTTAAAATGAAATATTTTTCCGGAGAGAAAATAGTTAAAACCAAAATCCTCGTCTTATTATTTGATGAAAATCAAATATGAAAATTCGAGAAAATCCCCAACTCTCTTCGAGGGTGCTTGAGTTGCTTGGGATTTATCGAGGATTTGTCAAAATGCAATAAAACATGATATGCAATGATGATCTATGTATAACATACCAAATTGAAAATCTGGGATGTTACAACTCACCATCGCACGAGAAAAGAGCGTGATACGTCGCCATCGTATCTACTTTTCCAAACTCTTTTGCCCTTGTTTTGGACTCTAACTTGCATGATTTGAATGGAACTAACCCGGACTGACATTGTTTTCAGCAGAATTGCCATGGTGTTGTTTTTGTGCAGAATAAAAAGTTCTCGGAATGACCTGAAAATCAATGGAGATTATTTTTGGAATTAATAAAAACATTGGCGAAAGAATGAGCACCAGGGGGACCACACCCTATCCACAAGGGTGGGGGGCGCGCCCTGCAACCTTGTGGCCCCCCTAGACCTCCAGCGACCTCAACTCCAACTCCATATATTCACTTTCGGGGAGAAAAAAATCAAAGAGAAAGTTTCATCGCGTTTTACGATACGGAGCCGCCGCCAAGCCCTGTTCTTCCTCGGGAGGGCAGATCTGGAGTCCGTTCGGGGCTCCGGAGAGGGGAATCCATCGCCATCGTCATCATCAAACATCCTCCATCACCAATTTCATGATGCTCACCGCCGTGCGTGTGTAATTCCATCGTAGGCTTGCTGGACCGTGATGGGTTGGATGAGATTTACCATGTAATCGAATTAGTTTTGTTAGGGTTTGATCCCTAGTATCCACTATGTTCTAAGATTGATGTTGCTATGACTTTGCTATGCTTAATGCTTGTCACTAGGGCCCGAGTGCCATGAACCCAGATATGAACCCTTTATGTTTTTATCAATATATTTGTGTTCTTGATCCGATATTGCAAGTTATAGTTACCTACTACGTGTTATGATCCGGCAACCTCGGAGTGACAATAGTCGGGACCACTCTCGGTGATGATCGTAGTTTGAGGAGTTCATGTATTCACTAAGTGCTAATGCTTTGGTCCGGTTCTCTATTAAAAGGAGGCCTTAATATCCCTTAGTTTCCAATAGGACCCCCGCTGCCACGGGAGGGTAGGACAAAAGATGTCATGCAAGTTCTTTTCCATAAGCACGTATGACTATATTCGGAATACATGCCTACATTACATTGATGAACTGGAGCTAGTTCTATGTCAGCCTATGTTATAACCGTTGCATCATGAATGCCATTTGACATAATTATCCATCATTGATCCATTGCCTACGAGCTTTTCACATATTGATCTTTGCTAAGTTACTTTTCCATTGCCACTGTTACGATTGCTACGAAACTACTACTGTCACTTTTGCCACTGCTACCGTTACTTCCATACTACTTTGCTACTAAATACTTTGCTGCAGATGTTAAGTCTTTCAGGTGTGGTTGAATTGACAACTCAACTACTAATACTTGAGAATATTCTTTGGCTCCCCTTGTGTCGAATCAATAAATTTGGGTTGAATACTCTACCCTCAAAAACTGTTGCGATCCCCTATACTTGTGGGTTATCAAGACCTTTTTTCTGGCGCCGTTGCCGGGGAGCATAGCTCTATTCTCTGAGTCACTTGGGATTTATATCTGTTGATCACTATGAGGAATTTGAAAGATCAAAGAACCAAGATTTTTCCCTCAACTACGAGGGGAGGTAAGGAACTGCCGTCTAGCTCTGCACTTGACACTACTGCAGGATACTGCTAACGCGACACTACGATTAGAGACCCTTTGCTGAAACTGTGTGCGATGCAATAATCGCAAACGATGGTGTAAAAAACCGTCAAAAATGGTGCAAAACGTTTGTGATGGCGGCGACATCAAACACGGTTAAGATTTTAGTTGCGTGTGCAATGAAGGACACACGGTTAATCCATTCAAACTATCTGCGATGAGGCAGAACAACAGAAATGGGCAGCCATAAGAATGTATGTGCGATGCAGGACACACGGTTAATCCATTCGAACTGTTTGTGATGAGGCAGAACAACAAAAACGGGCAGCCATATCAATGTGTGTGTGATATACGACATACGGTTAACTCGGACGAACTTTTTTCGATTAGGGAACACAACAGAAACGGTTCAACTTAACAAGATGTGTGTGATATGCAGCATACAGTTCACATGGATGAACTGTTTGCGATGAGCCAAAAGAACACAAACGAGTCGTGTAAACAAGATGTGTGTGATACGTGGCAAACAACCGACTCGGATGAACTGTTTGCGATGAGAAATTACAACACAGACGGTCAATACAGTTACTTCGTGTGCGATTCTATGTGTACAAAAAACTTTGAAAAATGCAAACTAGTTGCTTGCGGTGGCTAGGAGTATTGCACACGATGCATCTGTGAGTACTCGTGTGCGATGATTAGTATGTTACACGTACGTTTCCTTATGAGAACATGTGTGTGAATTTTCAATATGGACAGTTAATATGCAAATGCCTTCTGGACATCGGGCACACGCTTAAACTCAATGAACTGTGTACGATACTAATACTTTCCATGAAAATTTATGAACTTGGGTAACAGCGTTTGAGTAACATATATATAGTGGTTACACTATTTGACAAAAGGAGGATCTTCGTAACACGGTTTTGAGAACCATATGGTCCATATATACATACTTAACATAGTAACAACTATCACATTTTAAGAGGCTAAGGGCCAACAACCATATGGTCCACATCTACATACTTAACATATATAGTAACAGCTAGCACATTTTAAGAGGCTGAGGGCCAACAACCACAACTATCCACTAGAAGCAGCTTGATCACGGCGACTCGGCATCTCGTCAATGAAAAGGAAGAGCCCTCCTGTGCCTTGGTAGAGCAGGAGTAGAACAGTGTCTCCAATTTTCCAATATGGATGCATTACCACGAGAAGCGAGAACTTGTTAATTTGAATGGTTCCATTTTTGCGGGAAATGCAGTACCTTGCAATCACTTTGGCGTTATTAGCAGGCACAAGTGTAATTCGACCACGCCGGGAAATCGATCCAGGAACTGCTACAGGGGGCAATTTCTGTTGACATGTAGAATAAAAAACAATTGTAACATATCGTTGAAGATATATATATAGTTTATGAGCATCAACATTAAAATAAGACTTTTTACCAACGCTTTGTGCAGACAATTGGTCTTGTTCAGTGTGTGCACCATAGGTCTAATTAATCCCATCCAAAATCCAGTGTTCATATGATGTGCTATCTCTGTCAGATTATCAACAAAGTTTATCACATGCTTCAAGTCCTTCCAGTGAAATTTGGTACGCTTAGTAACATACAGATTGTTCACTATGCATCCAACATATCTTGCTTAAAAGGTGGAAAGGTATTATTTGTTCAGAACATGGCAGAAGAATATATAGTGCGCATAAATTGGTAAATAGAATTTGTTACTGCCTAGGAACGGAGTCACAATATGATATCACAATTGGTTGCTTAAATAGTGATCAATTGGTTGCTTAAATAGTAATATGACAACATGGAGAAAGTTGAAAGGACACTAACCTTGATCAGACTTTGATCGGCTAATGACGTTGGGGAAGTAAACATCCATGTAAATTAGACCAGGCTGTGGTGCACGCACTAGAATTTTATTGCCAGCTTTCAGTTCATAACACTTAGACATTTTTCTCCAAAGGTCCGCATTAAAATAGGAGTGGCCATCTTTATCAAGTTTTACGCTAACCGTCATTGTAAATCCATGCTGCGTTGTCAATATGACATCCTGGGAGTCATTAACAAAGTAAAGCCCAAGATTTCCTTCTACTCCTGTTCTTGCAAAGCAAGGGATGTACTGCTTGAAATGAAAATTAAGATCGTATATTAGATATATTGAATAACAGAGCAAGATGCAAATATGGGAGTAACTGATAGAACAGATCCATATATAGATGAAAGCAAAATACAAAAATATAGAATTAAAAATAGATAATGTAACAAAGATTTGATGCAAATATATAGATAATGTAGCAACAGATGGTATATGTTCACAAATTTAGGCCATGCCGACCGTGGTAGGTTGAGATTGAACATACCGAGCACTCCCTAAAGTCATCTAGAATGGTGATATAGAACTTCGTTCCCGACTGGCCACGACCACAGTTGCCTGATTTGTGCTCGCACTGTGGACACATGAATGAACACCCACGGATCATCTAGAACAAAAATGATTCCACGGTGATCTCTGCCGGTTGATTAACAGCGACGGACGGACTGCGATAAGAGATGAGTGAATATTTTGCTAATTAAGTTGATTACCTTCTCCATGAGAAAAATCCCTGGCCAAATCCCGCAGAAAACCCCAGTCGACTAGAGTCTAGAATGTCGGTGCAGATAGGCGGCGGAAAGCGGTAGTGGCAAAATCCAGTGCCGTTTGGAGCACGACCTACGTCCACCTCCAACAGCCGTCGAGCTTAGGGTGCAGAGGTGCGGAGGAGGCCGCGGCGAGTGAGTGGGGATGAAGTGGGCGAGGGTTTTCTTTTTTCCTTTTGCATGTGTGAGTGAACAAACACGGTTCGCAGAGGCGACGGAGATGAATCGTGTGTGATAGTAAATCACCGAGATTGAATGGGAATCCAAATTTCCTTTGTCCTTCATCCATGAGTTCTTTTATGATGAACATAAACCCTGCTAATCACCGTGTTCAAATTTGACACTTTTCTGGGTTCATTTACAATATTTAGGGGATTATGTGCATTTTGTAGGCATTAATGCACATAATTCAAATTCAAACAATCGGTGCATGAAAGGGAGCACAAGAACGGTCTGGAAAAACCATACTCGTGGTATTTAGTAATTTCTCAAGACTTTTACAAGGAATGGGCAGAGATTTCAATGGAATGCGTGGCAACAGTCAACCACAAACGCGTCATTTACTGGGTTATCAACTATATATAGAGCAATGAAATATGTGCTTAAAAACATGACGACTGGCATGGTGCCATGGTATGGCCTCACCGTGCCCTGGTTAAAAGCTGAGAAGGTTTGATTTATGTCGTCATGCACGCCCTTCATAAATCGAACCATCACCGAGGAAGTTCAATGCTTTCGAGAGGGAAATCACCAAGATTGAAGGGGAATCCAAATTTCCGTCATAGTTTGTCATTTTTTTTCCAATGATCAACATACCGCCTCAAATGCAACGTGTTCAAATTTGACATTTTTCCGAACTCATTTACCATATTTAGGGGATTATGTGCATTTTCTAGGCATTAATTGTGCACATAATTCAAATTTGAACAATCGGTGCATGAAAAGGTGCACAAGAACGGACTGGAAAACCATGCTCGTGCTATTTAGTACATTCTCATGCCTTTTACAAGGAATGGGCAGATATTTCAAGGAAATGTGTGGCAATAGTCAACCATAAATGCGTTGTTTACTGGGTTAACAACTATACAAAAATAAATTACATGCTTGGAAAACATGATGCCTGGTGTGGTGCCATGGTATGACCTCACCGTGCCCTGGTAAAAATGTCGTCATGCACGCCTTTAATAAAACAAACCGTCACCGAGGAAGTTTCATGGTTTCAAGGGGGAAATCACCAAGATTGAAGGGGGGGGGTCCAAATTTCCTTTGTCCTTTGTCCACGAGTTTTTTTCTATGATGAGCATACAACCTGCAAATCACCGTGTTCAAATTTGGCACTTTTTTGGGTTCATTTGCCATATTTAGGGGATTATGTGCATTTCCTAGGCATTAATGCACATAATTCAAGTTCAAACAATCGGTGCATGAAAGGGTCCACAAGAACGGCCTAGAAAACCATGCTCGTGCCATATAGTAAATTCTCATGCCTTTTACAAGGAATGGACAGATATTTTGATGAAATGTGTGGCATAATAGTCAACCACAAATGTTTGTTTGTTGGGTTTTCAACTATAGGAAAAATGAAATAAATGCTTAAAAAACATAACGCCTGGCATGGTGCCATGGTCTGAACTCACCATGCCCTGGTAAAAATTTGAGAAGGTTTCGCTTATGTCGTCATTCACGCCCTTCATAAACCGAACCATCACTAAGGAAGTTCCATGCTTTCGAGAGGGAAATCCCCTAGATTGAAGGGGAATCCAAATTTCCGTCCTAGTTTGTCATTCAGTTTTTTTTCAACGATCGACATACTGCCTCAAATGCAACGTGTTCAAATTTGACATTTTCCCGGGCTCATTTACCATATTTAGGGGATTATGTGCATTTTCTAAGCATCAATGGACATAATTCAAATTCGAACAATCGGTGCATGAAAAGGTGCACAAGAACGGTCTGGAAAACCATGCTCGTGTTATTTAGTACATTCTCATGCCTTTTACAAGGAATGGGCAGATATTTCAAGGAAATGTGTGGCAATAGTCAACCATAAACGCGTCGTTTACTGGGTTAACAACTATACAAAAAATGAAACACATGGTTGGAAAACATGACGCCTGGCGTGGTGCCATGGTATGACCTCACCATGCCCTGGTAGAAATTGGAGAATGTTTTCCTTATGTCGTGATGCACGCCTTTCATAAAATCGAACCATCACCGAGGAAGTTTCATGGTTTCGAGGGGGAAATCACCAAGATTGAAAGCGGGGGTCCAAATTTCCTTTGTCCTTTGTCCACAAGTTTTTTTCTACGATGAACATACAACCTGCAAATCACCGTGTTCAAATTTGGCACTTTTCCGGGTTCATTTGCCATATTTAGGGGATTATGTGCATTTCCTAGGCATTAATGCACATAATTCAAGTTCAAACAATCGGTGCATGAAAGGGTCCACAAGAATGGCCTGGAAAACCATGCTCGTGCCATTTAGTAAATTCTCATGCCTTTTACAGGAAATGGACAGATATTTCGATGAAATGTGTGGCAATAGTCAACCACAAATGTTTGTTTGTTGGGTTTTCAACTATAGAAAAAATGGAATAAATGCTTAAAAAACATGATGCCTGGCATGGTGCCATGGTATGACCTCACCATGCCCTGGTAAAAATTTGAGAAGGTTTGGCTTATGTCGTCATGCACGCCCTTCATAAATCGAACCATCACCAAGGAAGTTCCACGCTTTCGAGAGGGAAATCCCCAAGATTGAAGGGGAATCCAAATTTTCTTCGTTCTTTGCCCTGGAGTTTTTTGCTACGACGAACATACACCCTGCAAATCACCGTGTTCAAATTTGGCATTTTTCCGGGCTCATTTACCATATTTAGGGATTATGTGCATTTTCTAGGCATTTAGCGCATATAAATGCAATCCAGCTACAGGTTCACGGGTGTGATGTGCGGGACGTGGATTGTCGTTTGATCGTGGCGCATCCTATGGTGCACGCTGGGGTTCCGGCCAATCATAACACAACACACAATAGGCTCAGCGCACACTGTTTTCGGAAGCGACGGAGATGAACCGTGTGCGATAATGAACGAGCAAAATTGTAAGGGAAGCCAAATTTCTGTTATCATTTGTCGTTGAGCTCTTGAATACCACCACACTATACGGCTGCCCGACCCCTCCGTCCCAGAGCTCTCTCCAGGCGTCGTCCATGGCACTGCGGCGCACAGTAACTAGTAAGGAAGCGATGGCATCCTGCCGCGCCGCGTTCCTCGCCGCCCACGACCGCACTCATGGTAAGGAAACGATGGCATCTCGCCGCGCCAAGTTCATCGCTGCTGGCGGCCAGACAGTTACATGGGCGGACTTTGAGGCTGCCATGGCCGAATTGGTGGTGGATCTAGGGGAGGCCGAAGCCGCACAGAAGGAGCAGAAAAGGCAGAAAGCAGTCAAGAAAAGAGAGTCCCGCCACCGCAAGAAAAAAGAGGCCGCACGCCATGGTGAGGAGAGCTTGGCGGAGATCGAAGCATGATGGGCTGCCGCCTACAAGGCCGGAAGGAGAACGCTGGCGTCTGGCCAGCATGCCCCGATGGCAACATGTGAGAAGTAGTTTAAGTTTGTAGTATTAGAGCAAATTACCAGTAGTACTTTATGTTTGTAGTATTAATGTAGAATGTTGGTAAGAGCATCCTTTGAGGGCTTTGAGCGTTGATTAGCATGTGTTCCCGTGTGCATTTTTTTGCGTTAATCATTAGAAGATCACAAAACACACGGTTTCTATGACGTACCCGTCTGCGTTTTTTTTGCGTTAATGACCCATAAGTCAGTTACCCGTGCGATGTTTCCTAATAAACTAGGCGTACCATTGACCAAAAAAATCAAGTACATGTGTACATTTTTTTGGAGACGGGATCTGCTAACTTTCTATTTTCTCACACATGAGTATTTTACGCGCTTCGTCTGTGTTGCGTGTTTCCCCTGCCCAAGTTTCAAGTTTCGCACCAAAATTTTCATTAGGCGCGTGATTTCAGAATTTATTCCTCCAACCACATCCCCTTCCCCTCAGTATCCCCCCTCCCTCGCGCCTCCCCCACCGGCATCTCAAACCGCCGCTGCCGCAACCACAGCTTCAACCACATCTACGTTCTGCTCGGATCCAGTCAGGTAATTAACCCACTGATCTCTATCACGTCCCCGGCCTGACTGCTTAAATGGCGCCTGCGAAACATCCTCATGCCTCCAAATCCCCCCCCCCCCCCCGCCAGAAGCTGATGGCGGTCCATGGCGCGATGGCCGCTGTGCGTGTTGTCCCAGAGGAACACCTTGCCTCCGCCGCCGCCGACATGGTGCAGGCTCTGGCCCAGATGAAGTCCCCCAGCGACTACCCCCCAGGACTTAACAGGGAAGATCTGACCAGCTAAATCTTACCAATACCACTTGCAACGGCTATGATTTGTACGGTTGATGTATTAAGCATGTTCGTGCCTTGTTTATTTCAGTACTGCACACTGGGTGATGTTCAAATATTACCATGTCCAGCTCAATTTCACCAATACCAACAACAAACTTACAATACAGGACTCGGGATATCACTAGGGATGCTGCCCATTTGCTATTTTTAGTGGATGCTAACCCTGTTGTACTTAACATGCCTGTCCATGTACTTACGCAGAGTCATAACGGCCGATGCTTTTGTTTGCCGTCGAGGTGAGCTGCATCCCATGTCTTACAGTACTTCACATAATTTGTGCAATTGCAGTTTAACTTCTACCATTTACTGGTTGCCTGTAGGTACACATGTCAGTGGCCCTGATCCAGTTCTTAGTTATCTTATATCTTTAGTTATGGATATGGAACACGAAGTACCAACAAAATAAGGTGTACTTGCTACTCATGGAGATGGGGAACCTCCTAAAACCCTCGATGCTCATTATGTGAAAGATATTATGCACTACTTTAATAATCCTGAGAAAACCCCACTCAATTATATAATGGGAGACACGTTGGATCAACGTGAATATTTTAGGGATTATCGCTTGAGTCAAAAAGGGAAACTCTTATGGGATCAAATTCATATGTTGCATTGGTATGCTCGGAATTTATGCTTGAGATATGATTATACTTGTTGCTCTAGGATGAAGGCTCTAGACATTCCCTTTTCATGTAAATTTAATGACAATGAAACCTTGGCTTCTTATGCTAATGGTATATATGATTACTATGATGTGGAACGAATAGAAGAATTCGTTGCTTTTAAGGGTGCTTATGAAATTGAATCTTTGTTTGAAAAGTGTGAAAATCTTGATGATGCTGTTTACAGACCTGGAAATTTTGCTATATTGAAATATTGCTATGAGAATTATGAATACAATGCCGATATTGATGCATTCATTGAGAAAGTCTCCGCTATCCAAGAAGAGACTAATATTTTGCAGAAAACTATGGAAGAAGAAATTGATGACACTGTGAGCTCATTGGATGAAAAAAATGATGAGGAGAGCAAAGAACAAAAGGGGAAAGAGCGGATTGATCACTCGTGCCCACCTTCTAATGAGAGTAACTCTTCAACTCATACATTTTTTAATTTCCCTTCGTGCTTACCGAAGGATGATTGCTATGATCCCTTGGATTCATTTGAAATATCCCTTTTTGATGAAATTGATGCTTGCTATGCTTGTGGCCAAGATGCCAATATGAATTATGCTTATGGAGATGAACTTGCTATAGTTCCTTATGTTAAGAATGAAATTATTGCTATTGCACCCACACATGATAGTCCTATTATCTTTTTGAATTCTCCCAAGTACACTATATCGGAGAAGTTTGCGCTTATTAAGGATTATATTGGTGGGTTGCGTTCTACTATTGCACATGATGATTTTGATAAATATAATATGCATGTGCTTGCTGCTCCTACTTGCAATTATTATGAGAGAGGAACTACACTCCGCCTCTCTATGTTTCCAACGCGATAAAATTGCAAGAAATTGTTTATGCTATGTATTGGCCTTTATTTTGTGTGCATGAATTGTTCTTTTATGGCATGCCGATGCATAGGAAGAGAGTTAGACTTCGTCATTGCATGATATATTTTATTTTGTGCTCACTATTAAATTACAAATCATTGTTAATTAAAATTGGCTTTAATATACCTTGGGATCCGGGTGGATCCATTACTTGAGCACTATATGCCCAACTTAATGGCTTTAAAGAAACCACTGCCAGGGAGACAACCCGGAAGTTTTAGAGCATCATTTATTTCTGTTGAGTGCTTTTGTAAAGTTTAAAAACAAAAAATAAAGTGGGGAACCTAAAACTTTTCAAAAAGAAAAGTGAAAGTAAGGAGGACAAGCACCGTTGAAGTGGGGGAGCTCCTTGAACTTTGTTCATGCCCATGGAAACTTTGCAAATCTTGAATTACAAAAACTTTTCAACAAAAATAATTATCCCCTTGTACAAATCCATTGTATTATAAAAATAATGTGCCAAGATTTACCTTTAGGATGATTAGATTGCTTGTTGGGTATGTGCAGTGCAAAAAAAGAAACTTTTGTTCCCAGAAACTTAATTGTTTAAATTCACTGGAACGTGATAAAATTCTGAATTTTTTACATAGTACTGCTATGCAAATTGTTTATGTTTTTCCTAATTTTCAGAATTTTTAGAGTTACAGATGTATGGTGAATGTTCAGATTACCACAAACCGTCCTGTTTTT
Source organism: Aegilops tauschii subsp. strangulata (assembly GCF_002575655.3). Taxonomy (NCBI): domain Eukaryota; kingdom Viridiplantae; phylum Streptophyta; class Magnoliopsida; order Poales; family Poaceae; genus Aegilops; species Aegilops tauschii. The sequence goes on from NC_053041.3 coordinate 241,559,302, forward strand.
GACAGATTCTGTTTTTGATGCATTGTTTTGCTCATTTTGATGAAACTATCGATTTTATTGGTGGTATAAGCCATGGAGAAGTTATAATACAGTAGATACAATGCAAAAATAAAATATGAATGGGTTTGCAACAGTACTTAAAGTGGTGATTTGCTTTATTATACTAACGGGTCTCACGAGGGTTTTGTTAAGTTTTGCGTGATTGAAGTTTTCGAGTTTTGGGTGAGATCACGATGAATGAAGGAATAAGGAGTGGCAAGAGCCTAAGCTTGGGGATGCCTGAGGCACCCCAAGGTAATATTCAAGGACTCCCAAGCAACTAAGCTTGGGGATGCCTTGGAAGGCATCCCCTCTTTCTTCTAACGATCATCGGTAATTTTACTTGGAGCTATATTTTTATTCGTCACATGATATGCGTAAATCTTGGAGCGTCGTGTGCCTTTTCTTTTTCTTTTAGTAACGCACCATGCTAGTATGAGATAGCCCTTGGTTGATTTATAGAATACTCTTTGCACTTCACTTATATCTTTTGAGTATGGCTTTATAGAATGCTTCATGTGCTTCACTTATATCTTTTGAAGTTTGGATTGCCTGTTTCTCTACACATAAAAAACCGCCATTTGTAGAATGCTCTTTTGCTTCACTTATATTTGTTAGAGCATGTGCATATCCTTTTTAGAAATAATTGAACTCTCTTGCTTCACTTATATCTATTTAGAGAGTCATCAGTAATTGGTCATTCACATGGTTAGTCATAAAATCCTACATAAAACTTGTAGATCACTGAATATGATATGTTTGATTCCTTGCAATAATTTTGTGATATAAGGATGGTGATATTAGAGTCATGCTAGTGAGTAATTGTGGATTGGTAAGAATACTTGTGTTAAAGTTTGTGATTCCCATAGCATGCACGTATGGTGAACCGTTATGTAACGAAGTCAGAGCATGATATTTTTTTTATTGTCTTCCTTATGAGTGGCGGTCGGGGACGAGCGATGGTCTTTTCCTACCAATCTATCCCCCTAGGAGCATGCGTGTAATACTTTGTTTTGATAGCTAATAGACTTTTGCAATAAGTATGTGAGTTCTTTATGACTAATGTTGAGTCCATGGATTATACGCACTCTCACCCTTCCATCATTGATAGCCTCTTCGGTATCATGCATTGTCCTTTCTCACCTCAAGAGTCGGTGCAAACTTCGCAGGTGCATCCAAACCCCGTGATATGATACGCTCTGTCACACATAAGCCTCCTTATATCTTCCTCAAAATAACCACCATACCTACCTACCATGGCTCATGGCCATTCCGAGATATATTGCCATGCAACTTCCATCATTATCATATACATGACTTGAGTGTTCATTGTCATATTGCTTTGCATGATCGTAAGATAGCTAGCATGATATTTTCATGGCTTGTCCATTTTTTGATATCTTTTGCTACGCTAGATCATCGCACATCCCGGTACACTGCTAGAGGCATTCATATAGAGTCATACTTTGTTATAGATATCGAGTTGTAAGGAAATAAAAGTGTGATGATCATCATTATTAGAGCATTGTCCCAGTGAGGAAAGGATGATGGAGACTATGATTCCCCCGCAAGTCGGGATGAGACTCCGGACAAAAAATAAAAATAAAAAAGAGGCCAAAAAAAAAGGAGAGCCCAAAAAAGAGAAAAAACAAAAAAGATGAGAGAAAAAGAGAGAAGGGGCAATGCTACTACCATTTTACCACACTTGTGCTTCAAAGTAGCACCATGTTCTTCTTATAGAGAGTCTCTTGAGTTATCACTTTCATATACCAGTGAGAATTTTCATTATAGAACTTGGCTTGTATATTCCGATGATGGGCTTCCTCAAATGCCCGAGGTCTTCATGAGCAAGCAAGTTGGATGCACACCCACTTAATTTTTAATTTGAGATTTCATACACCTATAGCTCTAGTGAATCCGTTGCATGGAAATCCCTACTCACTTGCATTGATATCAATTGATGGGCATCTCCATAGCTCGTTGATTAGCCGTGTCGATGTGAGACTTTCTTCCTTTGTTGTCCTCTCCACACAACCTCCACAATCATATTCTATTTCACCTATAGTGTTATATCCATGGCTCACGCTCATGTATTGCGTGAAAGTTGAAAAGGCTTGGCTTGTCATCGGGGTTTTGCATGATGAAATACTTTGTGTGGTGAAGATGGAGCATAGCCAGACTATATGATTTTGTAGGGATAACTTTCTTTTAGCCATGTTATTTTGGGAAGACATGATTGCTTTATTAGTATGCTTGAAGTATTATTCTCTTTATGCTTTGAATCACTTGTGTCTTAATAGTCATGCCATGATCAGATTATATGATCAAGATTATGCTAGGTAGCATTCCATATCAAAAATTATCTTTTTTTATCATTTACCTACTCGAGGACGAGTAGGAATTAAGCTTGGGGATGCTGATACATCTTCGTCATATCTATAATTTTTTATTGTTTCATGCCAATATTCTACAACTTTCATATACTTTTGGCAACTTTTTATATTATTTTTGGGACTAACATGTTGATCTAGTGCCTAGTGCCAGTTCCTGTTTGTTGCATGTTTTTTGTTTCGTGGAAAATCCATATCAAACAAAGTCCAAACGCGATAAAAACTTACGGAGATTTTTTTGGAATATATGTGATTTTTGGGAAAAAGAATCAACGCGAGACGATGCCCGAGGGGGGCACAAGGCAGGGGGTGCGCCTTGGGCCCTTGTGGTCACCCCGTAAGGCAGTTGGTACCCTTCTTTCGCCGCAAAAAAGCTATTATCCGGATAAAAATGGTGTTAAAATTCCAGCCCAATCGGAGTTACGAATCTCCGGGAATTTAAGAAACAGTGAAAGGGCAGAATCGGGGAGCGCGGAAACAAAAGGAAACAGAGAGAGAGAGATCAAATCTCAGAGGGGCTCTCGCCCCTCTGCTGCCATGGAGGCCATGGACCAGAGGGGAAACCCTTCTCCCATCTAGGGGGAAGGTCAAGGAAGAAGAAGCAGGAGAGGGGCTCTCTCCCCCTCTCTCTCGGTGGCGCCGGAACGCCGCCGGGGCCATCATCGTGACGGCGATCTACACCAACAACTTCGCAGCCGTCAACACAAACTCTCCTCCCTCTATGCAGCAGTGTAACACCCCTTCTCCCCGCTGTAATCTCTACTTAAACATGGTGCTCAACGCTATATATTATTTCCCAATGATGTATGGCTATCCTATGATGTTTGAGTAGATCCGTGATATGTCTCCAACGTATATATAATTTTTTATTGTTCCATGTTGTTATATTACCAATCTTGGATGTTTTATAATCATTTTATATCATTTTTGGTACTAACCTATTGACATAGTGCCAAGTGCCAGTTGTTGTTTTCTGCATGTTTTTTACATCGCACGAAATCAATACCAAACGGAGTCCAAATGAAACAAAACTTCACGGAGATTTTTTATGGACCAGAAGACACCCAATGGGCCAAGGCACTGGCTGGGGGGTGCTTCGAGGGGAGCACAACCCACCAGGGCATGCCAGGAGGCCCAGGCGCGCCCTGGTGGGTTGTGCCCACCTCGGGTGCCCCCTGGACCGCCTCTTTGCTCTATAAATACCCCAATATTCCAGAAACCCTAGGGGAGTCGACGAAAATCAATTCCAGCCGCCGCAGAGTCTAGAACCACCACATCCAATCTAGACACCATCACGGAGGGGTTCACCACTTCCATTGGTGCCTCTCCGATGGTGCATGAGTAGTTCTTTGTAGACCTTCGGGTCTGTAGTTAGTAGCTAGATGGCTTCCTCTCTCTCTTTTGATTATCAATACGATGGTCTCTTGGAGATCCATATGATGTAACTCTTTTTTGCGGTGTGTTTGTTGGGATCTGATGAACTTTCAGTTTATGATCAGTTATACCTTTTTATATCCATGAAAGTTATTTGAGTTTATTTGATCTCTTATATGCATGATTGCTTATAGACTTGTATTTCTTCTCTGATATTTGGGTCTTGTTTGGCCAACTTGATCTATTTATCTTGCAATGTGAAGAGGTGCTTTGTAGTGGGTTCGATCTTACAGCGCTTGATCCCAGTGACAGAAGGGGAACCGACACGTATGTATCGTTGCTACTAAGGATAAAACGAGGGGGTCTATTTCTACATAAATAGATCTTGTCTACATCATGTCATCGTTCTTATTGCATTACTCCATTTCTCCATGAACTTAATACAATAGATGCATGCTGGATAGCGGTCAATGTGTGGAGTAATAGTAGTAGATGCAGGCAGGAGTCGGTCTACTAATCTGGGACGTGATGCCTATATAATGATCATTGCCTGGATATCGTCATGATTATTTGAAGTTCTATCAATTGCCCAACAGTAATTTTTTTACCCACCGTTCGCTATTTTTCTCGAGAGAAGCTAGTAGTGAAACCTACGGCCCCCGGGTCTCTTTCTCATATTATTTGCCTTTGTGATCTATTTTCCTTTGCTTTTATTTTTCAGATCTACTAAACCAAAAATACAAAAATACCTTGCAGCAATTTATTCTCATTTATTTTATTTGGCGTTCGATCTATCAATCTACTACAATTTCCTCACGTCCGTTTGCCTATCTTTGTGCGCCGTTACCCAAAAGGGATTGACAACCCTTTTACACGTCGGGTTGCGAGTAGTTGTTATTTGTGTGCAGGTGTTGTTTACGTTGTGTTGCTTGGTTCTCCTACTGGTTCGATAACCTTGGTTTCATCACTGAGGGAAATACCTACCGCTGTTGTGCTACATCATCCCTTCCTCTTTGGGGAAATACCGACGTAGCTTCAAGCCGCATCAAAAGGAATTTCTAGCGCCGTTGCCGAGGAGGATCTTCAACATATACCAGGTTCCTAATCACAAATCTCATCTCCTTGCAATTTACATTATTTGCCATTTGCCTCTCGTTTTCCTCTCCCCCACTTCACAAAAAATTGTCGTTTTATTCGCCCTCTTTTTGTTCGCCGTTTTCTTGCCGGATCTGTTTTTTGAGCGCAATCTTGTTGCTAGCCATCATGACTCAAGAGAATGCAAAGTTGTGTGATTTCTCAAATACCAACAACAATGATTATATTGGCACTCCAATTTCTCAAATACTGCTTTGCTGAATCTTGTTATGAAAGATCGATTTACTGGTACTCCTAATGAGGATGCCGCGTCCCATCCTAATACCTTCGTGGAATTATGCGATATGCAAAAGAAAAAAGATGTGGACAATGATGTTGTGAAGATGAAATTATTTCCGTTCTCTTTGCATGATTCTGCAAAAATTTGGTTCTCTTCTTTGCCTCGCAATAGTATCGATTCTTGGAATAAGTGCAAAGATGCTTTTATCACTAAGTATTTTCCGCCCGCGAAAATTATTTCCCTTAGAACCTAGATCATGAATTTCAAGCAACTTGAACATGAGCATGTTGCACAATCTTGGGAAAGGATGAAAATGATGCTAAGGAATTGCCCAACTCATGGGTTAAATCTTTGGATGATCATACAAAATATTTATGCAGGGTTGAATTTTGTTTCTCGTAATCTTTTAGATTCTGCCGCGGGTGGTACGTTTATCAAAATTACTTTGGGTGAAGCCACCAAATTTCTTGATAACATCATGGAAAATTATTCACAATGGCATACCGAAAGAGCTCCTACTAGTAAAAAAGTTAATTCGGTTGAAGAAATTTCTTCTTTGAGTAAAAAAGTTGATGCTCTTATGAAATTGGTTGCTAGTAAAAGTGCTCCTATTGATTTCAATGATATGTCTTTGTCTACTTTGATTGAGCAAAATAGTGATGCCATAGATGTGAATTTTATCTCTTGAAATAATTACAACAATAATGCTTATAGAGGTAATTTTAATCCTAGGCCTTTTCCTAGTAATTACTCTAATAATTATGGTAATTCCTATGGAAATCAATCTTACAATAATAATAGGAACACCTATGATCTTGAGAATAATATTAAAGAATTTATCAACATGCAAAAAGTTTTCAACACTACCATAGAAGAAAAGTTGAATAAGATTGATGATTTGTCTAGAAGTGTTGATAGAATTTCTCATGATGTGGAAAATCTCAAAATGAAATTTTTTGTGCCTAAAGTTGAGGAATCAATTAAAGCTCTTTATGTTCCTATGGATGAAAGTAAGAAAAGAGCTGATATGCTTAGAGCTAGAAGAGAATTTCTAGAAGAAGCGTTTTCTAGTGATTGCTTTCATAAAAGTGATGAAGATCTTAAAATGATCGGTGTTTCTTCTATTGATTCCTTGTTTAGTAAAGTTAAGATTGATGAAAAAGGGACTGGAGAAGAGTCAACTTTAGCTAGAGGGTGTCCCGATAATTTGGATGGTGAAAATCTTGTTGAGAAAATTGATAAAAGTGGGTTTGAAGAGGTCAAGGCTTTAACTAGTGATGCAACCACTCTTTTGGATTACAAAGACTTGAATTATGATAGTTTCTATTTGATTGATTGTATTTGTTTGTTGCAATCCATGATAAATTCACCCTATGCCTATGAACAAAATAAAGCTTTTACTAAACATATTGTTGATGCTATGATGAAAGCTTTTGAAGAAAAGTTGGAATTAGAAGTTTCAATTCCTAGAAAATTACATGATGAATGGGAACCTACTATCAAAGTCAAGATTAAAAATTATGATCGTTTTTCTTTGTGTGACTTGGGTGCTAGTGTTTCTACAATTCCTAAATCTTTATGTGATGTGCTTGGTCTTACCGATATTGAAGAATGCTCTTTAAATTTGCACTTGGCGAATTCTACTATTAAAAAGCCTATGGGAAGAATTAATGATGTTATTATTCTTGCAAATAGTAATTATGTGCCCATAGATTTTATTGTTCTTGATATTGATTGCAATCCGTCTTGTCCAATTATTCTTGGTAGACCGTTTTTACGCACTATCGGTGCCGTGATTGATATGAAAGAAGGCAATCTTAAGTTTTAATTTCCACTAAGGAAGGGAATGGAACACTTCCCTAGAACAAGAATTAGGCCACCTTATGAATCAATCATGAGAGCATCCTATGGATCTCGAACCAAAGATGACAATACTTAGATCCTTTGCTTTATGCCTAGCCAAGTGTGTAAAACGATAACGCTTGTTGGGAGGCAACCCAATGAATAAAATTTGCTTTTGCTTATTTGCTTTATGTTCTTGAGTGTTTGCACAATTATGCTACTGTTATGGTTGTGTTTTTTGTGTTTTAGTTAGTGTTTGTGCCAAGCAAAGCCTTTAGGATCTTCTTGGGTGATAGTTGTTTGATCTTGCTGAAAAACAGAAACTTTTGCACTCACGAAAACAATTCTCATTTTTAACCAGAGCATGCTAAAATACCAATTATTTTTGCAGAAGATTAATGTACAAATTTCTCAGGTCGTCCTAATTCAGAATTTTTGAAGTTAGAGAAGTATTCGAAATAGTCAGATTCCTACACACTATTCTGTTTTTGACAGATTCCGTTTTCTTTGCATTGTGTGCTTGTTTTGATGATTCTATGGTTTTCTTTGATGAGTTTTTGCCATAGAAAAGTTGGAATAAAGTAGATATAATGCAAGAATAAAATATGAATTGGTTTGATACAGTACTTATAGTAGTGATTTGCTTTCTTATACTAACGGATCTCACGAAGGTTTTGTTGAGTTTTGTGTGATTGAAGTTTTCAAGTTTTGGGTTATCTTACGATGGATGAAGGAATAAGGAGTAAGAAGAGCCTAAGCTTGGGGATGCCCTAGCATCCCAAGCTATTATCTAAAGAGAGCAAGCAACTAAGCTTGGGGATGCCCCGAGTGGCATACCCTCTTTCTTCTAACAACCATCGGTATTTTACTCGAAGCTATATTTTTATTCGTCACATACTATGAGTTTTGCTTGGAGCGTCTTGTACGATATGAGTCTTTGCTTGTTTTATTTTGTGTTTTAAGTCTTGATTCCTTGCTGGACACACCTATTTGAGAGAGCCAAAATTATGCCATGACTTGTTAGAATTGCTCTCTATGCTTCACTTAAATTTGTATGAGCTATGGATTTGCTCTGGTGCTTCACTTATATCTTTTAGCATAGTGTGCTTAGTTATTTTTGAAGAAATGCTCTCTTGCTTCACTTAGATTTATTTGAGAGTTAGTAAATTTTTCAAGAAACTCTCTCTTGCTTCACTTTAATTATTTTAAGAGAAAGAAAAATTATGCTCATGATCTTCACTTATATTTGTATGAGCTTATCAAAAGCAACACATGAAAATTAGTCCCAAAGTGATAGATATCCAAGAAGGATATAATAAAAACTTTCATGAAGATCATTGGACAAAATAAACTTGATTCCTTGTAATAGTTTTGAGATATGATGATGTGATATGTGAGTCATGTTGATGAGTAATTATGCTTTAGTAAGAATATTGGTGTTAAGGTTTGTGATTCCTTATGCATGCACGAAAGTAAATAGTCATGCAATGAAATTAGATCCTACTTGTGGTGCATTATTCGATGTTAATTATGCTTAATGCCCGCTTATGAGATTATTCGTTTCTTGGTTGATCGCTTCCCAATCTTTTGCTAGCTTTCATTTTGCACTAAGTATGATCTCTACTTGTGCATCCAAAAACCTTTAAACCAGTTTTGCCACATGAGTCCACTATATCTACCTATATGCGGTATTCTTTTGCCGTTCTAAGCAAATTTATATGTGCCATCTCTAATTTTCAAAATAAACTTCTCTTTTGTGTGTTTGTACTGCTCGCGGAGCGGTGAGGGGTGGCTAATATTTTCCATGCTAGATGTGTTATTCTCACGATGAGTGTTTATTCACTTGTCATTGCACGAGAGTAAGGCAAAGGTATTAGGGATGCCCAGTCTCGAAATGAAAAATGAATTTACTTTATGTTGTCAAATAATAAATTCCTTGGAAAGTGTTTGTATGAAAGGCAACAGTAGATACGGCTAGCGATGGAAAGTGAAAGTATGGTGGAAAAAGGAATAAACTTTATTTTCTGTTAGGGAGCCGCCTATGATATATCTAGCATGGAAAGTGTTGGGAACTCTAAGTTGTTTTCGTTGGTGGGAAAGGCACACCGCCAAAATGTTTTTGTCTCTAAGTTTTTCGCTTTGAGCTCTGGCACCTCTACAAATCCCTACTTCCCACTGCGAAGGGCCTTTCTTTTACTTTGTGCAATTTTTATTTTGAATTTGAGTCTCCATCTTCTCTTATAAAAGCACCAACTAGGAGGCAATATGATCGTACTTGAGTATTGGGTGTAGCTAATATGCGAGTGTTTTTCATGAATGGATGAATGATTGAGCATGATGGGCTAGGGATAACTTATTTTAGCGTTGATATTTTGAAAGACATAGTTGCTTGTTGATATGCTTGAGTATTTAAGTCATCATGTCAAAACTAGACTATTGCTTTGAATCATATAAAAGTCCAAATGTCCATGCTATAAAGAAAAGAATATGATATGACATGTTAGGCAGCATTCCACGTCAAAAATTCTGTTTTTATCACTTACCTACTCGAGGACGAGCAGGAGTTAAGCTTGGGGATGCTGATACGTCTCCAACGAGTCTATAATTTTTGATTGTTCCATGTTGTTATATTATCAATCTTGGATGTTTTATAATCATTTATAGTCATTTTATATCATTTTTGGTACTAACCTATTAACATAGTGCCAAGTGCCAGTTACTGTTTTCTGCATGTTTTTTACATCGCAGGAAATCAATACCAAACGGAGTCCAAATGCAACAAACTTCACGGAGATTTTTTATGGACCAGAAGACACCCAATGGGCCAAGGCAACGCATGGGGGGTGCTCCGACGGGAGCACAACCCACCAGGCACGCTAGGAGGCCCAGGCGCGCCCTGGTGGGTTGTGCCCACCTCGGGTGCCCCCCGAACCGCCTCTTTGCTCTATAAATACCCCAATATTCCAGAAACCCTAGGGGAGTCGACGAAAATCAAATCCAGAAGCCGCAAAGTCCAGGACCACCAGATCCAATCTAGACACCATCACAGAGGGGTTCACCACTTCCATTGGTGCCTCTCCGATGATGCGTGAGTAGTTCTTTGTAGACCTTTGGGTCCACAGTTAGTAGCCAGATGGCTTCCTCTCTCTCTCTCTCTCTCTCTCTCTCTCTCTCTCTTTTGATTATCAATACAATGGTCTCTTGGAGATCCATATGATGTAACTCTTTTTTGTAGTGTGCTTGTTGGGATCTGATGAACTTTGAGTTTATGATGAGTTATACCTTTTTATATCCATGAAAGTTATTTGAGTTTCTTTGATCTCTTATATGCATGATTGCTTATAGACTCGTATTTCTTCTCCGATATTTGGGTTTTGTTTTGCCAACTTATCTATTTATCTTCAATGGGAAGAGGTGCTTTGTAGTGGGTTCGATCTTAGGGTGCTTGATCCCAGTGACAGAAGGGGAACCGACACGTATGTATCGCTGGTACTAAGGATAAAATGATGGGGTCTATTTCTACATAAATAGATCTTGTCTACATCATGTCATTGTTCTTATTGCATTATCCATTTCTCCATGAACTTAATACACTAGATGCATGTTGGATAGCGGTCGATGTGTGGAGTAATAGTAGTAGATGCAGGCAGGAGTCGGTCTACTAATCTTGGACATGATGCCTATATAATGATCATTGCGTGGATATCGTCATGGTTATTTGAAGTTCTATCAATTGCCGAACAGTAATTTGTTTACCCACCGTTCGCTATTTTTCTCGAGAGAAGCCACTAGTGAAACATACGACCCCCGGGTCTCTTTCTCATATTATTTTCCTTTGCGATCTATTTTCCTTTGCTTTTATTTTTCAGATCTACTAAACCAAAAATACAAAAATACCTTGCTGCTATTTATTCTCATTTATTTTATTCGGCGTTCGATCTATCATTCTACTACAATTTCCTCACGTCTGTTTGCCTATCTTTGGGTGCCGCTACCCGAAAGGGATTGACAACCCCTTTTACATGTCAGGTTGTCAGTAGTTGTTATTTGTGTGCAGGTGTTGTTTATGTTGTGTTGCTTGGTTCTCCTACTGGTTCGATAACCTTGGTTTCATCACTGAGGGAAATACCTACCGCTGCTGTGCTGCATCATCCCTTCCTCTCTGAGGAAATACCGACGTAGCTTCAAGCCGCATCAATCCATTTTGTCCTATGGGTTGATTGATGATCGTGATTGGTTTGAGTTGCATGTTTTATTATTGGTGCTATCCTATGGTGCTCTCCGTGTCGCGCAAGCGTGAGGGATCCCCGCTGTAGGGTTTGTAATATGTTTATGGTTTGCTTATTGTCTGTTTCGGTGTACTAAAGGTTGGGCCCTTTGGTACCCCTTACTTGTGCACGGGCAGTTGCAGCTGCACCCGTGGCGGGGCTTGGAAGGGGAAGCCAGGGAAAAATACAAGGCGACCAAGGCAGCAACCAAGCCAGTGACCAGAAAGCAGAGGACGAGCTGGACCCCCGGCAAGATCCTTGCCGGGACGGCTTGCGAGACCCCGGCAAGATCCTTGCCAGGACGACTTGCGGAGCGCTGACAAAACAACCACCCCTGAGATTGAGAGCTCTGACACCATCGACAACGCTAAGACCAAGACCCAGGGGCGCATGCGTGGTGGCATGCAGATCTTTGTGAAGACTAGAAGGTGAAGTTCCTAGCAAGATCCTTGTCAAAGACGTTTGTGGGGCCCCGGCAGGATCCTTGCTGGGGACATCGGCAAGGCCGCGACAAGACTCCGCAACCCTGCCACCACTCCAGTATGGCGGCTGGCCTGCCAGCCTGGCAAGCACCTGCGTGGTGGCATGCCGATCTTCGTGAAGATCCTGCCACCGTTCCAGCGCAGCGGCTAGCCAGCCAGCCTGGCATTGCGTGCCTCGTCAGCCTGGATGCGTGTCAAGACGGGGAGAGGCGGCGGCGGACGGGACGGGCTCTATTTCCGTCTCCGATAAAGCTAGAGGACACGTAACCAGCGCATTTAATGCGTTTGTCCTAGGATGTCAGTGATAAGCATATGCGTTGTAGCTACTTTCCACCTCATGTATGCCGCTATGGTGACCCCTTGGACATATAAAAGGAGGCCCAAGGCGTACTGGGGAAGGATTCGGACTTTTGAACCTCTCGGCCCAGCTTGCATGCATAGCAGCTAGCCGAAGCTCAAGAACACAGAATATACACTCAAGTAGGACTAGGGTTTTACGTTGCTGAGCGACCCGAACCTGGGTAAAAACCCATCGTGTTGATTATTAGACCTGCTCTTTGCACACCCCTCTTCCCTGCCAAACCGTAGAAGGGATCCCGTAGGTGTCGTTTCCACCGACACCTTTGGCGCGCCAGGTAGGGGAAGAAGGAGTTCTGGAAACCTGATCTAGCGGTTAGCACGTCATTTCCTTGATCACCATGGCTCCCAAGAACAAGGGGATCACGACGATCGGTTCGTCTGGAGCCGATCCGCTCGTGCCAGCACGGACGGGCGATAGGGTAGTCGCGGATACTGGCGGAGGTGTGGCTCACGGGCATCCACAACATTCTGGCAACCGAAGCCAGGCGAGCAGCATCGTTCGTGCCCAAGACGACGAGCCGCACGCCACTGGGTCCAAGGGTGGAGCCGTGCTGCCTATGGGCGGCACGGCGACCTCCAAGACACCCCCGCCGGCGCCCGCGCCGCGGTCCTCCCAGGTCGTGGGCGACAAGCAGCACCGTGATGTTGGTGACCCCGGGCGCCGCCGCGGGAAGAGCCCTCAGCATCGTTCACGAGATGCGCAGGGCCGGCAAGCACTAATGAACCGCCAAGGTCCCATGTTCCTATTTTTCTTCTTTCTTTTTCCCAAAGGACAGAAGGTCCCCTCGCATACAAGTTTGCGGGGGGATAGGGGTGTGGGCACCAACAGGCAGCGTTTGAAGTGGTGTCTTGAGGAAAAGAACACGGCAGCGAAAAGCTATGTCATGAAACCTCAAGTAAATTTCTTTTAATGTAAGGTTGGTTATTTTCCTCGAATGGTCTCGGTTCTTGTATAGGAAAATCTGCACGCGAAGGAACTTTGTCGGGATTGGTTGCGCCCTTGCTCCATTTCGAGTCTGCGCAACGGCTCAAGTGGCTGCACTGAGAACGGCAAGGTGCCTTGCCAGCAGCGGCACCCCTAGCAGGCTGCTAAGGATCCGTCCTCAAAGCGCTCGCGGCCAGGGTGCGCGCACCGGCAAGCCTTTCCCAATAACGCGTAGGGTGTGTACCATACAAAGAGGGATCAAACAAGGAAGATACCATGCATTCAATCCAAAACATAGCAGGTTATATTACATTAATAGTTGCCGCAGTTCTAACTTAAGTGGGATTGTTTTGGGCACGGATCCATGGCGGAAAGCAAAAGCGGAGCGCCTAGTCCCGGTGCTGGCCTTCCACCCTCTTGACTTGGTCAACCAGGCTGACGATGGGCGCGACAAGCTCTTCAAGCACCCTGCGGTCCGCATCCGCCGGCAAGCTATCTTGGCTGAGGTCGGCGCCGGTGAGGTTGTCGGGCGGGAACGTGCCCCTGTTCCGACCCTGGTCGGGGGAACAGGGAAGGGCAGCATGGGGGCCGGGCCGGCTGGGCCGTTTGGCCCAGGTGGCCAGAGGTTTTCCTTTTCCTTTCTTTTTGTTTGTTGTTTGTCTTTTCCTTTTTATTTATATTTCCTGTACTGTTTTCTCTCATTTCCTAAATATTTTAGTTTTGGAAAAATACAAAAGTTGTACCTAATTTAGTGTATTTAATTATGTCACATTCCAAACATTTTAGTTTTAATGTTTGAAAACTTTTATTATTTGCTTGATTTTGAATTTGAATTCGAATCGGTTTCGAACTAACCCGAGATTAGCAACAGTAATCAATATGACATGGCATCACTAGCAGAGAATTACTCTAGCTTAATTATCCAGGCGTCCCAATTCTCCTCCACTACAGGAAATCTCGTCCCGAGATTTAAGAGGTGGAGTAAGGGCGAAAGGTCCGGTTACGAAATTCTAACAAATCTTCTCGATCTTGGTTTCTCTTCTCGAAGAAGTTGACCGCTTCCGTTGGTGTCTTCATTCCTCTGCTTCAGGTCATCAGGATGAAGTCATCAGCCATTCTTCGTGAACTCCATCGTACTTACGAATAGGTATGGGGCAGGTTGATAACGATAGGATGCTATAAGGGGTAATCATCTGGGGTTATCCCATGAATGAACACATGACTATCTCTCGAGTTGAACAAATGAAACACATCGAGAGCAAATTAAGATGGTACAATAAGGAGTATCAAGTGGCCAGGCAATCGTTCGATGCCTAATCAGAAGGTGAAAGGGTTTTAGAGCAATGGGAATAAGTATTGTGTCTGATACCAGAATTGATGATCTTACGGAAGGTGGCTCATGATCTACATACGAAGCCAAGCGTGAGGATTCACTTTAGAAACATGGGTGTACATGAGAGTCAGGTTCCGATCCTGTGGGACTGTGGGTTATGGGCCCACCATGTGGGTTAAAAGTAGGAGGAGCGGTGACATCTTGCATGGTCATGATAGCAAGGCAGGTCAGAGGGTAGCCTGTCAATTATGTCGGCAACAACATCGGTACCAAGGGCGAGGGACGAAGAGAACCATTTTCCTGCTCGTTGAACGAGGCGGACCAATAGGCAAAGTTCTCGTCCATCGGTGGCTACCGGAATGTCATCAACAACAGTAACAGGGTCTTGCTGACAGAATTGTACACCGAGGTGTTTACATAAGCAGTAGAATATTACTGCTTAGATCATATAGATCACAAGAAACGTTAAACCAACCAATGGAAAGGAAAATAATTATCAGATTAAACCGAACAATGGAATGGAAAATGTGTTTAAACACATATTTGAAGGGAATATTCTTCCCAAGGGCAAGCAGGGCATGATATCCATGACGGGATATAACGTAGAAAACTCTTTAGGAAAGGGGAGAGAAATTTCATGCCATTACCCATACAACAGTGTTTGGATAATTGATAAAGAAAATTTAGCATTGTGCTTCAAATGTTCTTATTGAAATTCGGAGTACCACAGACATGCTTCAAGGTAGCATTGACATGGTCTTCAAGCAAAGGTCAGACTTCGGATACACGAAGGATCCATCAGGAACAACTTGAAGAATAAGTTTTACAATTTCCTCATGGAAGAATGGATATCCTTGCTAAAAAGGAAACTATAACAATAGGTCTTCCGGTCAGGTGTGCTAGGCATCACATCACCTTACCGAGTCATGTAAAGACCAATGTTATAACCATTGGAAATATGTTCCAACCATCATATCTGACCGAGGTTCAGATCCGATTGGTGTTAGGATACCTCAGACTCAGGATGCCTAAGAAGAAGTGGTGCAACACAATTGACGAGATGACATTATATGATTCTCAAGAAATGAACTATGGAAGCGAGTTTCGAACAAGGGTTCATCATTAAGCCAACGAGAGGATGAGGAGGTGGCTGATGGACTCAGCAATAATTCAACGAGATATCCAAAAAGATGGATCTCCACAATTATGTGGATAAGGAGATAACATTTGTCAGATCAAATGATATAATGAAGTATGCTCGAGGAAAACATACACAATTAAACATTGGTTGAAAGGTGCGCTCGAAATATGGGTTGGGTTGCATGACCAATGTCAGAATGGTGATTCAATAGTCAATAGTCTAAGAATGAACGGCCGGCCATTAAACTTAGAGCAATAGGATTGCTAGAAGGGTAGAATCCAAACAGCACCATTCACTTGTTGGTACCCCGATTAGAATCAACACGAGGACCAAGAAAGAATGGTGATGGTGAGAAGTATCACTATACCAAGAATTCTTAAGAGGTGGAGCAATCCACACAACATCCTTGTCATAAAAGACATTAATACTTCAAGGTAGAACATCATACAAGCTGGATAGCAAGTTGCATCCATTACATGAACAAGTTTGTGTTGGGGGAAGGCAAGAATGTTGTCGATGATAACACAAGCATCGATGGGCAAGGATGGTATTTCCCATCATGAATTTGATTGATATCCTGGAAGAGTTCATAATGTTGATGATGATCATGACACAATTGTCGAGAGATTTCATGCAGGTGTAATCGATCAGCGATGACATCAAGTCAAAGGAATGATGAAGCGAAAGGTTATTGGAACCAAGGATTAGACACATACTCGAAATCAAGCTTGCTGTCAAGGAGAAATGATATGATGAGGAAGACTGGCGTAGGGTTAGCTCGTCGCTGAAATTTGTGCTCCGTGAAGAAGGACCAGGTAGCACAGTTAAAAATTAACACAATAATGATATGGTCAATCAGGCTAGGAATGAAGTGATCGGGTACAAATTCATAAGCAAGGAAGATTGCTAAGAATGGTTGAATCGTAGAACGGACACGATTCAGTTATCGGTGTACTCGAGTGGCTAACCAATCAGGACCCGGGAAAAATTGGAATCGGTGAGAATGTAGTACTTGATGAACTCATAAGAAGTTATGTTGCTCCTGATAATCTCGAGATACCAGGGGGTAATACTCGATGACAGATCAAAGTAGAGGTTGGACTGGGGTATTTCTCCATAGAAGACAAGTGCTTAAACTTGCCCGAGAAATGGGATCAAAGAAGAACAAATGGTCAGAACCACGATTGCAAAGGATCAATTCGCCGATACCAAAGGATATTATATCAAGGAAATAGCTATTATTACAAGAAGCTTCCATGATAGGTCCTACATCGTGTCCATGGGCATGAACACAAAGGTTCAAGGTCGACTCCCACTCGCTCAATGCATAACCTTCCATTCACCTCTCGTATTTTGAAAATGACATTAGTTGTTGAAAGTTTTACCTGGTGCAATACCAGATAAGTATGACCCGTGAAATCTTTCGGGTTCACACAGATTAGGGAAGGCATTGGTTCAACCCATCAGGGCATCTTAGGAACATATACCACAAACTTTGCAGTAAATAACACCAGCTCGAAGGTTGGCCAAATCAGAGAACAGGATTACCCATGGTATTATGTATCCCGAAAAGAACTCCTCGAGGTTTTTGTATACGAAGGACACTGTCAGATGATAATTCAACAAAGGACTTGATGGTTCATAACAGAGCTGATGTGAGCATCGTCACACAACGAGAGGAAGAAAGAATGCAAGGAGATCTGATTATAGAACAACTGACTAATTCAAAGCTCACTTGCAAAGGAATTTATGATTTCCAAATCAAGGGATCAAAAGCAAACGTTCTGATTGAAAATGAATAAGTTCAATAGACTTAGAAGCACTGTTGATTGGTCAAGAACCAGCTCATATCCAAATTACGTCTGAGCCAGAAGGATGAATTCTAGGATCTGACTGAGGATTGCGAGCATTCGCAACATATTGAATCAACAGACTCAAAATGATAATGACAAGGGATGCCAATAAGATTACAAGACTTATGGGATTAACCATAATGCAAGCAAGCAAGAATTTCAAGAGCAATAGGTTGCTCAGGATTTTCGGAAGATCAAATGGTATTTCGAAGACTGTTGTGAAATACATGAATCAACTGGGAATGAACGGATACTCGATAAGGGCGAAAAATTATCCGTAGGGGTATTTAGGTGGCAAAGAATTGCAGGGCAGTAGGCACAAAGTATTCTTGGAACAATGGAGAGAATTTTGGGGTATCTTGTAATAACAAGATCAACGGGGAATGATTGTATGAATTGTAGGTGTACTTGGTTATCCATTGGGGTTTATCGATGGAATGGAATTGCAAAAGCGATGGCACAAAGTATCGAGGGAACATCGAGTAACTTCGGAATCTTCTAGTGCATCAAGCGATCATCTCTATCGAATGGATCTCCGGGAGGAATTAGTTACGAGAACCTAGAGTTAGAGTTAGTAAAACCATTTAACCCGAGTAGAAGAGAGATAAGAGTCCCAGAGTATAGTCGGGGAATAAAAGATCCTAATACCACCCAATGGTGACATGGGCCCGTAAGCCACACAGCCATGTTAGTAAAAGTTTAGCAATGACTAGACTCAACTTCGGCCAAGGAGTTGGAAAAGGGGATTCCTACAGGCAGTTGGCTCTGATACCAACTTAGGACACCCCCGATTTTACCGTACACTGATCATACACGCAAACGTGTATGATCAAGATCAGGGACTCACGGGAAGATATCGCAACACAACTATAAAAGTAAAATAAGTCATACAAGCATCAGAATACAAGCCAGGGGCCTCGAGGGCTCGAATACAAGTGCTTGATCATAGACAAGTCAGCGGAAGCAACAATATCTGAGTACAGACATAAGTTAAACAAGTTGCCATAAGATGGCTAGCACAAACTGGGTTACAGATCGAAAGAGGCGCTTGCCTCCTGCCTGGGATCCTCCTAAACTGCTCCTGGTCATCATCGGCGACTTGCACGTAGTAGTAGGTTCCCTCGGTGTAGTAGGAGTCATTGAAGGCGGCGTCTGGCTCCTGGACTCCAACATCTGGTTGCGACGTCCGAGAAGAAGAGGAAAAGGGGGAAAGAGGGAGCAAAGCAACCATGAGTACTCATCCAAAGTACTCGCATGCAAGGATCTACACTACATATGCATGGGTATCTGTGTAAAGGGGCAATATCGGTGGACTGAACTGTAGAATGCCAGAATAAGAGGGGGATAGCTAGTCCCGTCGAAGACTATGCTTCTGGCAGCCTCCATCTTGCAGCATATAGAAGAGAGTGGATGGTAAGTTCACCAAGTATCGTTGCATAGCATAATCCTACCCGGCGATCCTCTCCTCGTCGTCCTGTGAGAGAGCGATCAACGGGTTGTATCTGGCACTTGAAAGGGTGTGTTTTATTAAGTATCCGGTTCTAGTTGTCATAAGGTCGAGGTACAACTCCGGGTCGTCCTTTTACCGAGGATCACGGCTATTCGAATAGATAAACTTCCCTGGAGGGTGCACCACATTACCCAACAAGCTCGATCCCTCTGGCCGGACACACTTTCCTGGTTCATGCCCGGCCTCAGAAGATCAACACGTCGCAGCCCCACCTAGGCACAACAGAGAGGTCAGCACGCCGGTCTAAATCCTATGTGCGCAGGGGTCTGGGCCCATCGCCCATTGCACACCTGCACGTTGTGTACGCGGCCGGTGAGCAAACCTAGCCTCCCTTATACAAGAGCAGGATTTCCAGTCCAACCCGGCGCGCGCCGCTCAGTCGCTGACGTCAAGAAGGCTTCGGCTGATACCACGACATCGAGTGCCCATAACTGTTCCCGTGTAGTTGGTTAGTGCGTATAGGCTAGTGGCCAGACTCAGATCAAATACCAAGATCTCATTAAGCGTGTTATTTTGAAGTAACCGCGGATGCCGACCAGGGCCAGGCCCACCTCTCACCTAGGTGGTCTCAACCTGCCATGTCCCTCCGCCATAAAGTAACAGTCGGGGGCCGTCAGGAACCCAGGCCCAACACTACCGGGATGGAACCACCTGTCCTTTCAGCCCCCACATCAGAATCACTTGCGGGTACTCTACGAGCCGACCCGACTTTGGTCACCACATGTATCATATAGTATGTATGT
The DNA here is from genome assembly GCF_002575655.3 of Aegilops tauschii subsp. strangulata. Lineage (NCBI taxonomy): Eukaryota > Viridiplantae > Streptophyta > Magnoliopsida > Poales > Poaceae > Aegilops > Aegilops tauschii. The sequence goes on from NC_053041.3 coordinate 241,578,937, forward strand.
AAGTATAAACCCGTGATCACCTCCCGAGTGATCACGGCTCGGTAGTATAGCATGCACTACAAAAAAATACACTTCCATGATGATACATGTTTGTCACAGTAGATCGCGTTTTTTGTCATGCATGTACATCCATGACAAATTTATGACAGAATCAAGATAGTCATACCTGTGCTGTCATAGAAGTGTTCCATGACATTACCAAAATTATCATCACGGAAGTGTCCACTTCCATGACAATAAATCGCGCGTCACAGAAGTGCTTTCGTCAAGGGTGACCGACACGTGGCATCCACCGTAACGGAACGCCGTTAAGCTATCGAGTCGGGTTTTGGATCCGATAACCCGTTAACAGCCCCGACCAATGGGGATATTCCACGTGTAAAATCATCATTGGCTGGAGGAAACACGTGTCGGCTCATCGTTGGGACAGATGTCATCCACTCATTGGACAGAAGGCGCCTATGATACGTCGACACGTGGCACGGCCCAACAGAGGCCCATTCCTGTGAAAAGGCCAGCCCGTTTGACTTGGTCAAAAGGTGGCGGGCCGGCCCATGGAAAGCCTGTTAACGGCCTGTTCGCATATAGCCCATTTACAGCCCGCTAACCCAAGGCCCGTTACGCCCTATCCGAATTAGGCCCAGTAGCGTCATCTGGGCAATCCAATATGATTCCAGCCTGTTTTCACTTCTGGCCCATGTATGGCCCATGACGTCTTTCGGCCCATATGAGGCCCTATGTAACTCTTGGCCTATTAACGTCCCGTGGTGAAACTGGCCCGTAATGAACAGTGTATCACTTTACACCCATTAACGGCCCGTGGTGAAACTGGCCCGTAATGAACAGTGTATCACTTTATACCCATTAACGGCCTGTTATTCCGTTGGGCCGTTTCCAGCCCATGTTATATTTCGGCCTTCTCAGAGCCCATTTATTCTTGGGCTCATTTCCAGCATTCGTTTACTTACGGCCCGTTACTGTAATTTTCTGCTTGTGGGCCAAATTCAGCCCGTGGTTACAGTCGGCCCGTTTGTGGTCCGTTAATACGTTGGGCCGTTTTCATAGCGTCATCAAATACGGGCTATTAACGATGGCCCGTTATGGTTGGCCCGTGAACGGACGATTCCAACTCTAGCCCGTTTACGGCCATAATGCGGTCTGTTTGGCCCATGTTTGGCCAATCGATCATACGACCCGTATAAGGCCCATTGATGATACGGCCCGCAGAAGGCCCATTGTTTCTACGACCCGTAGAAGGCCCATTATTTCTATGGCCCGTAGAAGGCCCACTATTTCTACGGCCAGTAGGAGGCCCAGTGTCACTACAGTAAATATTAGCCCATGGTTATTGTGGCCTAGTTTTAAAAAATAGGTTATTGCAGCCACTAGCTAACCGCGGAAAAAGAACTGCAATGACTACAAGCAAATAATAAACAAGCCAACAAGGAAATAAATAAGCAAGCAACTAACGCTAGGCTATCACGGCTATTACACATATTACATCCACTGGGCATCAAAGTTCGCCACCAGTGCAAATATAGGGAACAAAGCAGCATATCATATACACTGGTTGTCAAATTTGGCGACCAGTTCAAATAAACGCCGCAGCAAAACAAATCCAGAACTGAAACCACTTCAGAAGATCTCAAGAAACAATATCCTGGGTACCCATAATGCTGGCAAGATGCTTAGCAAGCTTATTAACTTTCTCTTGTTTGGCGCTTAAATCCTCCAGCGCTTGCTGTTGCACCAGAAAATATGAAGGAAATATGCCCTAGAGGCAATAATAAAGTTATTATTTATTTCCTTATATCATGATAAATGTTTATTATTCATGCTAGAATTGTATTAACCGGAAACATAATACATGTGTGAATACATAGACAAACAGAGTGTCACTAGTATGCCTCTAATTGACTAGCTCATTGATCAAAGATGGTTATGTTTCCTAGCCATAGACATGAGTTGTCATTTGATTAACGGGATCACATCATTAGGAGAATGATGTGATTGACTTGACCCACTCCGTTAGCTTAGCACTCGATCGTTTAGTATGTTGCTATTGCTTTCTTCATGACTTATACATGTTCCTATGACTATGAGATTATGCAACTCCCGTTTACCGGAGGAACACTTTGTGTGCTACCAAACGTCACAACGTAACTGGGTGATTATAAAGGTGCTCTACAGGTGTCTCCAAAGGTACTTGTTGGGTTGGCGTATTTCAAGATTAGGATTTGTCACTCCGATTGTCGGAGAGGTATCTCTGGGCCCACTCAGTAATACACATCACTATAAGCCTTGCAAGCATTGTGACTAATGAGTTGGCTGCGGGATGATGTATTACGGAATGAGTAAAGAGACTTGCCGGTAACGAGATTGAACTAGGTATCGAGATACCGACGATCGAATCTCAGGCAAGTAACATACCGATGACAAAGGGAACAACGTATGTTGTCCTGCGGTCTGACCGATAAAGATCTTCGTAGAATATGTGGGAACTAATATGAGCATCCAGGTTCCGCTATTGGTTATTGACCGAAGAGGTGTCTCGGTCATGTCTACATAGTTCTCGAACCCGTAGGGTCCGCACGCTTAACGTTACGATGACAGTTATATTATGAGTTTATATGTTTTGATGTACCGAAGGTTGTTCGAAGTCCCGGATGTGATCACGGACATGACGAGGAGTCTCGAAATGGTCGAGACATAAAGATTGATATATTGGAAGCCTATGTTTCGACATCGGAAGTGTTCCGGGTGAAATCGGGATTTTTCCGGAGTACCGGGAGGTTACCGGAACCCCCCGGTAACTTAATGGGCCTTAGTGGGCCTAGGTGGAAGAGAGGAGAGGAGGCTAGGGCAGGGCCGCGCCCCCTTCCCCCCAGTCCGAATAGGACAAGGAGAGGGGGGCGGCGCCCCCCCTTCCATCCTCCCCTCCACCTCTTCCCCCTTCCTCTCCTAGTCCAACATGGAAAGGTGGGGAGTCCTACTCCCGGTAGGAGTAGGACTCCTCCGGGCATGCCACACCTCCTAGGCCGGTGGCCTCCCCCTTGCTCCTTTATATACGGGGGCAGGGGGGCACCTCTCAACACACAATTGATCAACGATCTTTTAGCCGTGTGCGGTGCCCCCTCCACCATATTACACCTCGATAATATCGTAGCGGAGCTTAGGCGAAGCCCTGCGTCGGTAGAACATCATCATCGTCACCACGTCGTCGTGCTAACGAAACACTCCCTCAACACTCGGCTAGATCGGAGTTCGAGGGACGTCATCGAGCTGAACGTGTGCTGAACTCGGAGGTGCCGTGCATTCGGTACTTGATCGGTCGGATCGTGAAGACGTACGACTACATCAACTGCGTTGTGTTAACGCTTCTGCTTTTGGTCTACAAGGGTACATGGACAACACTCTCCCCTCTCGTTGCTATGCATCACCATGATCTTGCGTGTGCGTAGGATTTTTTTTGAAATTACTACGTTCCCCAACAGTGGCATCCGAGCCTGGTTTTATGCGTTGATGTTATGCACGAGTAGAACACAAGTGAGTTGTGGGCGATATAAGTCATACTGCTTACCAGCGTGTCATACTTTGGTTCAGCGGTATTGTGAGATGAAGCGGCCCGGACCGACATTACGCGTACGCTTACGCGAGACTGGTTTCACCGTTGCAAGCACTCGTTGCTTAAAGGTGACTGGCGGGTGTCTGTCTCTCTCACTTTAGCTGAATCGAGTGTGGCTATGCCCGGTCCTTGCGAAGGTTAAAACAGCACCAACTTGACAAACTATCATTGTGGTTTTGATGCGTAGGTAAGAACGGTTCTTGCTAAGCCCGTAGCAGCCACGTAAAACTTGCAACAACAAAGTAGAGGACGTCTAGCTTGTTTTTGCAGGGCATGTTGTGATGTGATATGGTCAAGACATGATGCTATATTTTATTGTATGAGATGATCATGTTTGGTAACCGAGTTATCGGCAACTGGCAGGAGCCATATGGTTGTCGCTTTATTGTATGCAATGCAATCGCCATGTAATTGTTTTACTTTATCACTAAGCGGTAGCGATAGTCGTAAAAGCAAAAGTTGGCGAGACAACAACGATGCTACGATGGAGATCAAGGTGTCGCGCCGGTGACAATGGTGATCATGACGGTGCTTCGGAGATGGAGATCACAAGCACAAGATGATGATGGCCATATCATATCACTTATATTGATTGCATGTGATGTTTATCTTTTATGCATCTTATCTTGCTTTGATTGACGGTAGCATTATAAGATGATCTCTCACTAAAAATTTCAAGATAAAAGTGTTCTCCCTGAGTATGCACCGTTGCGAAAGTTCTTCGTGCTGAGACACCACGTGATGATCGGGTGTGAAAGGCTCTACGTTCAAATACAACGGGTGCAAAATAGTTGCACACGCGGAATACTCAGGTTAAACTTGACGAGCCTAGCATATGCAGATATGGCCTCAGAACACGGAGACCGAAAGGTCGAGCGTGAATCATATAGTAGATATGATCAAACATAGTGATGTTCACCATTGAAACTACTCCATCTCACGTGATGATCGGACATGGTTTAGTTGATTTGGATCACGTAATCACTTAGATGATTAGAGGGATGTCTATCTAAGTGGGAGTTCTTAAGTAATATTATTAATTGAACTTGAATTTATCATGAACTTAGTACCTGATAGTATCTTGCTTGTCTATGTTAATTGTAGATAAATGGCCCGTGCTGTTGTTCCGTTGAATTTTAATGCATTCCTTGAGAAAGCAAAGTTGAAAGATGATGGTAGCAATTACACGGACTGGGTCCGTAACTTGAGGATTATCCTCATTGCTGCATAGAAGAATTACGTCCTGGAAGCACCGCTGGGTGCCAGGCCTGCTGCAAGAGCAATGCCAGAAGTTATGAACGCCTGGCAGACCAAAGCTGATGACTACTCGATAGTTCAGTGTGCCATGCTTTACGGCTTAGAACCGGGTCTTCAACGACGTTTTGAACGTCATGGAGCATATGAGATGTTCCAGGAGTTGAAGTTAATATTTCAAGCAAATGCCCGGATTGAGAGATATGAAGTCTCCAATAAGTTCTATAGCTGCAAGATGGAAGAGAATAGTTCTGTCAGTGAGCATATACTCAAAATGTCTGGGTATAATAATCACTTGATTCAACTGGGAGTTAATCTTCCGGATGATAGCGTCATTGACAGAATTCTTCAATCACTGCCACCAAGCTACAAGAGCTTCGTGATGAACTATAACATGCAAGGGATGAATAAGACAATTCCCGAGCTCTTCGCAATGCTAAAGGCAGCGGAGGTAGAAATCAAAAAGGAGCATCAAGTGTTGATGGTCAATAAGACCACTAGTTTCAAGAAAAAGGGCAAAGGGAAGAAGAAGGGGAACTTCAAGAAGAATAGCAAGCAAGTTGCTGTTCAGGAGAAGAAACCCAAGTCTGGACCTAAGCCTGAAACTGAGTGCTTCTACTGCAAGCAGACTGGTCACTGGAAGCGGAACTGCCCCAAGTATTTGGCGATAAGAAGGATGGCAAGGTTAACAAAGGTATATGTGATATACATGTTATTGATGTGTACCTTACTAATGCTCGCAGTAGCACCTGGGTATTTGATACTGGTTCTATTGCTAATATTTGCAACTCCAAACAGGGGCTACGGATTAAGCGAAGATTGGCTAAGGACGAGGTGACGATGCGCGTGGGAAATGGTTCCAAAGTCGATGTGATCGCCGTCGGCACGCTACCTCTACATCTACCATCGGGATTAGTATTAGACCTAAATAATTGTTATTTGGTGCCAGCGTTGAGCATGAACATTATATCTGGATCTTGTTTGATGCGAGACGGTTATTCATTTAAATCAGAGAATAATGGTTGTTCTATTTATATGAATAATATCTTTTATGGTCATGCACCCTTGAAGAGTGGTCTATTTTTAATGAATCTCGATAGTAGTGACACACATATTCATAATGTCGAAGCCACAAGATGCAGAGTTGATAATGACAGTGCAACTTATTTGTGGCACTGCCGTTTAGGTCATATCGGTGTAAAGCGCATGAAGAAACTCCATAGTGATGGACTTTTGGAATCACTTGATTATGAATCACTTGGTACTTGCGAACCGTGCCTCATGGGCAAGATGACTAAAACACCGTTCTACGGAACTATGGAGAGAGCAACAGATTTATTGGAAATCATACATACAGATGTATGTGGTCCGATGAATATTGAGGCTCGTGGCGGATATCGTTATTTTCTCACCTTCACAGATGATTTGAGCAGATATGGGTATATCTACTTAATGAAACATAAGTCTGAAACATTTGAAAAGTTCAAAGAATTTCAGAGCGAAGTTGAAAATCATCGTAACAAGAAAATAAAGTTTCTATGATCAGATCGTGGAGGAGAATATTTGAGTTACGAGTTTGGCCTACATTTGAAACAATGCAGAATAGTTTCGCAACTCACACCACCCGGAACACCACAGCGTAATGGTGTGTCCGAACGTCGTAATCATACTTTACTAGATATGGTGCGATCTATGATGTCTCTTACTGATTTACCGCTATTGTTTTGGGGTTATGCTTTAGAGACGGTTGCATTCACTCTAAATAGGGCACCATCAAAATCCGTTGAAACGACACCTTATGAACTATGGTTTGGCAAGAAACCAAAGTTGTCGTATCTTAAAGTTTGGGGTTGCGATGCTTATGTGAAGAAACTTCAACCTGATAAGCTCGAACCTAAATCAGAGAAATGTGTCTTCATAGGATACCCAAAGGAGACTGTTGGGTACACCTTCTATCACAGATCCGAAGGCAAGACATTCGTTGCTAAGAATGGATCCTTTCTAGAGAAGGAGTTTCTCTCGAAAGAAGTGAGTGAGAGGAAAGTAGAACTTGATGAGGTAACTGTACCTGCTCCCTTATTGGAAAGTAGATCATCACAGAAACCAGTTTCTGTGACACCTACACCAATTAGTAGGGAAGTTAATGATAATGATCATGAAACTTCAGATCAAGTTATTACTGAACCTCGTAGGTCAACCAGATTAAGATCCGCACCAGAGTGGTATGGTAATCCCATTCTGGAGGTTATGTTAGTAGACCATGACGAACCTACGAACTATGAAGAAGCGATGGTGAGCCCAGATTCCGCAAAATGGCTTGAGGCCATGAAATCCGAGATGGGATCCATGTATGAGAACAAAGTATGGACTTTGGTTGACTTGCCCGATGATCGGCAAGCCATTGAAAATAAATGGATCTTCAAGAAGAAGACTGACGCTGACGGTAATGTTACTGTCTATAAAGCTCGACTTGTTGCGAAAGGTTTTCGACAAGTTCAAGGGATTGACTACGATGAGACCTTCTCACCCGTAGCGATGCTTAAGTCTGTCCGAATCATGTTAGCAATTGCCGCATTTTATGATTATGAAATTTGGCAAATGGATGTCAAAACTGCATTCCTGAATGGATTTCTGGAAGAAGAGTTGTATATGATGCAACCGGAAGGTTTTGTCGATCCAAAGGGAGCTAACAAAGTGTGCAAGCTCCAGCGATCCATTTATGGACTGGTGCAAGCCTCTCGGAGTTGGAATAAACGCTTTGATAGTGTGATCAAAGCATTTGGTTTTATACAGACTTTTGGTGAAGCCTGTATTTACAAGAAAGTGAGTGGGAGCTCAGTAGCATTTCTGATATTATATGTGGATGACATATTGCTGATTGGAAATGATATAGAATTTCTGGATAGCATAAAGGGATACTTGAATAAGAGTTTTTCAATGAAAGACCTCGGTGAAGCTGCATATATATTAGGCATCAAGATCTATAGAGATAGATCAAGACGCTTAATTGGACTTTCACAAAGTACATACCTTGACAAAGTTTTGAAGAAGTTCAAAATGGATCAAGCAAAGAAAGGGTTCTTGCCTGTACTACAAGCTGTGAGATTGAGTAAGACTCAATGCCCGACCACTGCAGAAGATAGAGAGAAGATGAAAGATGTTCCCTCTGCTTCAGCCATCGGCTCTATCATGTATGCAATGCTGTGTACCAGACCTGATGTGTGCCTTGCTATAAGTTTAGCAGGGAGGTACCAAAGTAATCCAGGAGTGGATCACTGGACAGCGGTCAAGAACATCCTGAAATACCTGAAAAGGACTAAGGATATGTTTCTCGTTTATGGAGGTGACAAAGAGCTCATCGTAAATGGTTACGTTGATGCAAGCTTTGACACTGATCCGGACGATTCTAAATCGCAAACCGGATACGTATTTACATTGAACGGTGGAGCTGTCAGTTGGTGCAGTTCTAACCAAAGTGTCGTGGCGGGATCTACGTGTGAAGCGGAGTACATAGCTGCTTCGGAAGCAGCAAATGAAGGAGTCTGGATGAAGGAGTTCATATCCGATCTAGGTGTCATACCTAGTGCATCAGGACCAATGAAAATCTTTTGTGAAAATACTGGTGCAATTGCCTTAGCAAAGGAATCCAGATTTCACAAAAGAACCAAGCACATCAAAAGACGCTTCAATTCCATCCGGGATTTAGTCCAGGTGGGAGACATAGAAATTTGCAAGATACATACGGATCTGAATGTTGCAGACCCATTGACTAAGCCTCTTCCACGAGCAAAACATGATCAGCACCAAGACTCCATGGGTGTAAGAATCATTACTGTGTAATCTAGATTATTGACTCTAGTGCAAGTGGGAGACTGAAGGAAATATGCCCTAGAGGCAATAATAAAGTTAGTATTTATTTCCTTATATCATGATAAATGTTTATTATTCATGCTAGAATTGTATTAACCGGAAACATAATACATGTGTGAATACATAAACAAACAGAGTGTCACTAGTATGCCTCTAATTGACTAGCTCGTTGATCAAAGATGGTTATGTTTCCTAGCCATAGACATGAGTTGTCATTTGATTAACGGGATCACATCATTAGGAGAATGATGTGATTGACTTGACCCACTCCGTTAGCTTAGCACTCGATCGTTTAGTATGTTGCTATTGCTTTCTTCATGACTTATACATGTTCCTATGACTATTGGATTATGCAACTCCCGTTTATCGGAGGAACACTTTGTGTGCTACCAAACGTCACAACGTAACTGGGTGATTATAAAGGTGCTCTACAGGTGTCTCCAAAGGTACTTGTTGGGTTGGCGTATTTCAAGATTAGGATTTGTCACTCCGATTGTCGGAGAGGTGTCTCTGGGCCCACTCAGTAATACACATCACTATAAGCCTTGCAAGCATTGTGACTAATGAGTTAGTTGCGGGATGATGTATTTCGGAACGAGTAAAGAGACTTGCCGGTAACGAGATTGAACTAGGTATCGAGATACCGACGATCGAATCTCGGGCAAGTAACATACCGATGACAAAGGGAACAACGTATGTTGTTATGCGGTCTGACCGATAAAGATCTTCGTAGAATATGTGGGAACTAATATGAGCATCCAGGTTCCGCTATTGGTTATTGACCGGAGAGGTGTCTCGGTCATGTCTACATAGTTCTCGAACCCGTAGGGTCCGCACGCTTAATGTTACGATGGCAGTTATATTATGAGTTTATATGTTTTGATGTACCGAAGGTTGTTTGAAGTCCCGGATGTGATCACGGACATGACGAGGAGTCTTGAAATGGTCGAGACATAAAGATTGATATATTGGAAGCCTATGTTTCGACATCAGAAGTGTTCCGGGTGAAATCGGGATTTTTCCGGAGTACGGGGAGGTTACCGGAACCCCCCGGTAACTTAATGGGCCTTAGTGGGCCTAGGTGGAAGAGAGGAGAGGAGGCTAGGGCAGGGCCGCGCCCCCTTCCCCCCAGTCCGAATAGGACAAGGGGAGGGGGGCGGCGCCCCCCTTCCTTCCTCCCGTCCACCTCTTCCCCCTTCCTCTCCTAGTCCAACATGGAAAGGGGGGGAGTCCTACTCCCGGTAGGAGTAGGACTCCTCCTGGCGCGCCACACCTCCTAGGCCGGCGGCCTCCCCCTTGCTCCTTTATATACGGGGGCAGGGGGGCACCTCTCAACACACAATTGATCAACGATCTTTTAGCCGTGTGCGATGCCCCCCTCCACCATATTACACCTCGATAATATCGTAGCGGAGCTTAGGCGAAGCCCTGCGTCGGTAGAACATCATCATCGTCACCATGCTGTCGTGCTGACGAAACTCTCCCTCAACACTCGGCTGGATCGGAGTTCGAGGGACATCATCGAGCTGAACGTGTGCTGAACTCGGAGGTGCCGTGCGTTCGGTACTTGATCGATCGGATCGTGAAGACGTACAACTACATCAACCGCGTTGTGTTAACGCTTCCGCTTTCGGTCTACGAGGGTACGTGGACAACACTCTCCCCTCTCGTTGCTATGCATCACCATGATCTTGCGTGTGCGTAGTAAATTTTTTGAAATTACTATGTTCCCCAACAAAATATGCATCTGAATTCTGCAGGGATTTCCTCAGTCCTTCAGCTTCCTGTCGCAGCACATCTGATCGATGTCTTTCAACTTGAAGTTGAGACTCAAGAAGACGAACTGATTCAGGCAGCGAGTTCGAAGAGCTTGTGCCAGCAGTAATGGCCAGTAACTCGAACACTACATCAAGACAGGACTTTTGGGTTCCCTCACTGTCGTCAAGATAGTTTTTATCAGCTTTCTTGGAGACCAACAGGGATGTCTCACTATCTTCAACCTTATCTGCATTACTTCCTTTACCATTGGATAACGCGGTACTGTTCTCCAATATTTTGTCCTTATTCTAAAAGAGAAACAAGCAGACACATCACATGTTTACCATGTTGTATATGAAACTCATTTTGGTAAATGAGTTCAGTAGTAAAGTGGACAGGATAACAGCATGAAACAAACATATATCTATGTACCATGGTCACTTTATGGTCTATATCATTCTAGTTTTTGTTGCCAAATCAAGATAGAGACACAGTTCAAATAATATTTGTTCAAGACAAAGCAGAATAGACAGAATATAAGTGTGGGTAACTATAGAGCAATAACAACACTTGTAATGTGCATGACATGAGAACATAATTGTTTATTCAATTGAAACTGAAATCAACATAGAGCAGGTTACAACAGCAAACCAGTTAAAGAAACAGGTTTAAAACATACCTGTTGCGCCATTGGAGTTTCAATTCCATCCTTCAAATTTGAAAATAGTTGGTATGAGTAAATACAGTAATGCAAGAGCAAAGGAGTATGAACCATAGCTATAGAACCTGGCCTGAGAACAAATCTTCTTCTCCTTTAAGCGTTGAGTTAGGATTCGGAGTGGTGGTCCTCATGCTTTGGGCACTGCAGTTCCCTTACTAACTGCTCATGTTTGGGTGCTCTGTGGTGGAGACGGTGTTGTGTCAACTGGAACTGGGTTACTATCTGCCGGGGTTGGGGTTAGAAGGGGTGTAGCTGGTTCTCTGTCCAACTGGGTAGGGGTACAATCTGCGAGAGTCTGGGTTACATGTGGTGGATCTGGTACTTGGGCAAGTACAACCGTGGTTCTATCTGCATCAACTGGTAGCACTATCTTTTCTGAAGACCGTATTGTTACTCCCTTAGATACTTCCATCACGCTCTCCAATTCAAATGGCTGATAAACAAGAAAAGTAATTGAAAGTATAGACATTGTATGATAGACAGGTGCAATGGATAGTGGGGAATAAAAGAGGGCATGAAATAATTCATATTTATGTTGTCTAACCAAACAGGATAGCATGACACAATTTCACATATATGATGGCTAACTAAACAGGATAGCATGACACAATTTCACATTATGATGGCTAACTAAAAAAGATGGAAAGACATAGTTCAAAATATGAGACTATGTAAATAGGATGGCATGACATAACTATATAATATGTTTATTAAATAGGTTGGCATGCCATAATTCACATACATTCATGGATAGAATGCCATAATTCAAAATATGATGACTGTAAACACTAAACAGGATGAGATGATATAACTATATGATGTCTTTATTAAATGGGTTGCCATGCCATAATTCTGATAGATGATGTGTATGTACTATGTAAACATGATGGAATGATATAATTAAAATATATGATTTATATAGTAAGTAAGTAAGCAGATGGCAATCCATATATGATGTAAAAACTAAGCAATGCAAGACAACATGCATGACATGGGTAATATAAGCCTGCCAAGTTTGAGCATAGACCTCAGGGGGAAATAGGACTGGTCATCAGTCTCTGAATCCTCCTCTAAGGAGCTCTCTGTAACCAGCAAGATGTATGCTTCAGCAGGTAGCATTGTCTGCTCTGAATACCTTGTTTTCACTCCAGATACTTCCATCACCGCTTCAAATGGCTGATGCACAGGAAGAGTAGTTGAATATACAAACGTTGTCGACAAATGGAACACGTAATACAAAAAAATGATAGCATGATATAATTCACATACATGATGATTGGCTAAACAACATGGCATTGCATAATTCACATATATAATGCCTTTGCAACAAGATAGCATTGTATAATTCACATATATAATGTCTTGCAACAAGATGGCAATGCATAATTCACACATATGGTAATTAGACACTGAACAGGTGGCATTCACACAAAGCATGTCTAAACTAATCAAATGACATAGCAATGCGAGACACCATACGCATGATATGAGCAACATAACCCTGCCAAGTTAGAGCATACACCTCGGGGGGGATAGGACTGGTCATCTGTCTCTGAATCCTCCTCTGAGGAGCTATCCGTAACCAGCGAGATATGCGCTTCGTCAGATAGCATAGTCTGCTCTGAAGACCTTGTTTTCACTCCAAAATTTGCCATCACCGTGTCAAATGGCTGATGCACACGAAGAGAAGTTAAATGTACTAACATTGTTGACAAATGTAATATGTAACGAAAAAAAAGGATGCGGCCTGATATAATTTACATATAAGATGACTGGCTAAGCAGGATGGCATTGCAAAATTCACATATATGATGCCTGGCTAAACAAGATGGCGTTGCATAATTCACATAAACGATGAATAAACTAAACAGATGGCATTCGCACAAAGGATGTCTAAACTAAGCAGATGACATATTTGATGTATAAAGTAAGCAATGCAAGACACCATATGCATGATATAACCAACATCAGCATGCCAAGTTAGAGCGAAGACCTCAGGGGGTAAATTGGAGTTGTCTTCTCCTTCTGAATCCCCCTCAGAACATATATCTTCCTCTCGATTACAATCCGAAATGCGTGGAGGGGGGCTGCCTTTGCGCCTACCATGGAGCGACGTCTGCATGAAATTTTATTGCCACGCAAGGCTCGTCTCTTTTGCTCTACATGTTCAGTTCCATTGTTTACAATAACTGTCATGCATAGGAATAAAACATAGTGAGATTATGTAAGGAGTGCATGCAGAAATCCAGAGTGATGGTAGCAACCTGTGGATAGACCCAAAACCAATAATAGCAGGCAGATAATGGCTTCAGTTAAAAATACAGATAATGGCTTCTTTACTGTTTGTTTCCCACCCAACATGAAACTCATAGTAGACACCGGAGATTAACCAGATAGTAGATAGATACTATTGATAGCGGCCCCGATATGTACCCCACAACCATTTAAAAACTCAAGTTTGACCATTAGTTTGGAGCTGACTCAGAGTCTAATCGGTGAACAGGACGATAAAGTAGCATGTAATATTAAGCGATGCATAATGTAAGCAGACACAAAAGAGTGCGACCTCTCTTGCGGACCCTGTAGTCCTCGAGGTAATCTACTTGGTTGATGATGGTAATGCAGTTTTCATGGATGCCAGCGGCGGGGAAGAAGATCTGAGGCGGCGAAAGACAGTCTGGAGGCCGGATCCCTGCTGTGCTGGACCCTTCTGTCGTTGGAGCAGCTGAGCTGGGGTGGACGACGGCACAGTAGGAGCGGGACAAACCACGCAAGGTTTTCTTTGACAACTATCTGTAAGAGAAGTAATTATGTAAGGGCTCGTTTGAATTGGAGAATTCCAACAATGCAGGGATAGGAAATAGACAGGAATAGGATAGGAATGCACGTGCAAAACAGAGAATTTAAAAACACAGGATTTCTGCCAATCTGGGTGTTTGATTCACAACAATTGGAAGATCACAGGATGCAAAGAAGCATGGTGAGATTAAGTCAAACCACAAGAAAATGTACGGTTATAATGCTATTATGCTACTATCTCTTAGTCTTGTGCTTCATGAATAGGAATTTGAAAAGGAGGAGAAGTGAAAATTAAAATTCCTACGTCTTTTCTTTCAAGGAGACACTAAAGGAACAAATCCGTGTGCTCAGTGGACAATATATATAACATGTAGAGTAAAAAAGAGATGCAACAAGTGTACAACCTCTTTGGCGAAGCCATGTCGATCTCAGCGTGATTGGTTTGGCTGGTGAGGATGCTCCGGCTGACTTTGCTGACGGAGGAGGGGAAGAAGATCTTAGGCGTCTGGAGATGGAGCCCGAGGTACTGCTTCGCTGTGATGGAGGGTTTCGTCGTTGGAGCAGCTCCGGTGAGTTGTACGACGCCGAGGCTGAAGCAGACAAGAGAGACAACGAACAACGTTAACCTGAGTGGAATTCTAATAGCATCTCCAATACATGACGTAAAATACATAACCACAAAGTGCTAGATGTAAAATACATCAGCCGCTCATCTCTAAACTTAACTGTCGAAACTGAACTTAACTGTCGAAACTGAACTTAACTGTCGAAACTGAATTTTGCTGTCGAAACTGAATTTTGCTGTCGAAACTGAACGCACTAGCAAGGTGAGGCTACACGTCGGTCGACTGACTTTTTCATCTCTGGTCAATCAATTTTGCAGTCGTTGGATACGAAATCAAGGGCATGCGGTTCATCTTCAACCTCCACCCCCTAAGCCGCCAGCCACCACCGGCCAAACAGCAGCCCCCGCCGCCCGTGGCCGGCGGTGCGCCACCCCACCCCCCCCCCCCCCCCCGAAAACACTCCCCACCGCCGGTCCGCCGCCGCCCCGGCCATCCTTCTAGGCCCCCCCGTGCCGAGCTTTTTCTCCGGCGATCCCCACGCCACCGCCGGCGACCACCGCCCCCATCCTGAACCCTAAGATAGATAGTGGGGTACCTCTCCGTCGAGCCCCCCTCCCCGCTGCAGCTGGTTCTTCCTTCACCCCGGCGAGCCCCCCCCCCCACCCCCTGAAAATTGACTGACCCAAAAGTCGATTCAGTCGAATGAAGTGTAGCTAAATCGGAGCAGCATCGCAAGCAAGAGCAAGAGCGAGAGCAGCAGTGCGAGCAAGAGCAATAGCAAGAGCAGACCAGACAGGGGACCGAGAGCAAGAGCAGAGCAGCAGCGCGAGCGAGAGCTAAAGCAGCAGCAGCTCCTACTGATGTGGATGTCGCCGCCGAGGGAGCGACGCCATGGAGGAAGTGGCCGGCGACACCGCTGTGGATGGAGCCGCGCCGTGTCGGCTCGGGACCGAGCGCCGGCAGCATCGTGAGATCGAATCAAGAAGAAAATGCGGCGATTAGTGTACAACCTCTTTGGTGGCACCGATTAGGCCGCAGCTTCATCTGAGGAAACGGTGATGATGATGCTCTTCCGGTGGTGCAGGTGAAGACGGCGGTGTGGGAATGGAGGTGGCGCGAAAGACGAGGGGAACGTCGGGGCAGCTCCTTGGAGGTGGAGGACGGGGTGGCTGAGACGGCGGGACGATGAGATCGACGACGGATCCTCATCCGGTACGGTGGATGAGGGACATCGAGGTGTTGCTGTGGACGACGTCGTCGGGGAAGAGGCTCCGGCTGGGTGGCGGATGGAGCAGGGTGTGGGGTTTCATCGCGGGTTTTCGCGGCCTCGGTGTACGAATGGGTGGGCGGATGGGATGGCAGTGGGGAACCATGGCTTAGAGACGCACTTGTCCGAAATGTGGGGTAAGTTACGAAAGTACCCCCTCCGATTTGAGTCGGTTCTTTTGGTTCAGGGGTACCACGGGCATTTCGCGTGTCGGGATTTCACAGGAGGTGGGAGTTTTCACGCGCATTGTAATTTCAAATAGCAAGGCGTGGGTTGAGATGGAGGGAGTTGTCGGAGCACAACGAGACAAAGATATATCTTAAATATTTCAGGCTAACAAGGCGCGGGTTGAAATTTCTGGACAAGCCTAACGTGTACTGTACCAAATCAATGCGCACTACAAATGTCATTCAAAACTTTGAATTCATGTTATGTTCAATTAAAATATTTTGCTATGTGTATAATGCATGCAACCTACTACTCAAATGAACGTTTTAGTGCATTCCAAACGTATATACTACCGCTTCAATATGAATTAAATTTGAATTCGTTTCTCTATTTGAATAAGATCTACAGTAATGATTGTTGTGAAGTCAAAGCATTTGAATTCGTTTCTCTGTTTTAATAAGATCTACAATCATCATTATTGTCAAGTTAAACCATCATTTGTGTATTATCTTCATAGCACACCACATGATTAGTCTCGAGTTACATATGAACTATGTGTACTATATGAACTCGAACTAGATTTTTTTAATCCACTTTATTTTGATTTCAAATCACATTACATTTCTAGCTCTAGCTAGATCTTCATAATCTAAACCATGTCTCATATGTATAATGTGTTTATCACATTATGTATGGTGCCCCGCCCCCTACGCCTACAAGTATTTAGATGTGAGTTGCAAACACCACACATTACCACAAATTCAAATAAAATGTGAGAATGTTCGATATATAGTATTGTTTAGATTGTTCGATATTTAGTTGTAAGCTGCAAACGCCACACATTATCACAAATTCAAATAAAATGTGAGATTGTTTGATGTATAGTATGGTTTAGATTGTTCGGCATTTAGCTGTGAGTTGCAAACGCCATGCATTATCACATTATGGTATAACATGTGCACAGCACGTGTATCACCGCTACATTCATGCATGCAATGTTTAAAACACTATGATCTCCTATTCAAATATATGAATCCGCTTTCATATCAAATTATGATCTTTGTTAGTCTCTTACACCCACACAATCCTCTAACCTTTGTAGCTACCACTAACTTTCTCTCGTGCATGCACACGCCCTCCTCGCCCTCCCCCTCCCTCGGCATTCTATCCACCGAGCACATTGATTTTTCTCTTTAGGTCGTTCTCCCAGAGTCTCCACAACTCCTTTCCGACACACACCGATCGATAAACCTCTCCAGCGATGCCTGCCTACAACATACACACACACCTTCAATCTCATCCTTTAGGTGTCCTTGCCTCATGTCTCTCATACGGTCAGACACACGTGTAAACTCTCGCCCCTCTTTTCATCGATCTCACAACCGCACACTCCTCCCCCTATCTAGCTAGTAGTTGGGCCTCTCGCACCACCTCCTAGCTCCATTCTCTCTGTCTATCCGTCTCGCTGGGCCTTATTTGCCTCTAACAAATGGATGTACACCGACCGATCTCTCGCTATACATATAGCTAGCTAGGTCCTTATAACTCGTTTTTACCCACAGGTCAATCGATCTACCTCATTAGTTGTGTTTCTCCCTTCCTCCGACAAACAATAATTGATCTACCGATCTAGTTAGGTTTGCTTACCAAACACATGGTTCCCCTTCATCATCCATGGATGTGTCCCGACAGATCTATCACGCACAGGCACACACAGAAACACATCCCCACTCTTATTGATAACATTGAAGTTCCACCCTCAGTTTGTCTAGTAGGCCTCTCCCACCATCTTCGAGAAGCAACTCCATCACCCATCCAGCACTCTACCCCTCTCCCTCCCTCTCCCTCCCTCTCTCTCTCCTCTCTCTCTCTGTCCCATCATATTTCCCGTCCTTCAGTTATGTATGGATGTCGACCGATCTCCCTCAAGACATAGCTGGGTCTCTCCTTCTCAACACATATACGAGTCGTTCTACCTCTATAGTTAGGCCTCTGCCTACCCCTCCCCCCACCCCCTCCCCCCCACACACACCGATACATCGAGTGCTCTAGTCATGTCTCCCTGCCACACACAAACTTGACATGTGCCCTCTAACGTTCCAGTAGGCCAGTCGCCCTATATCTTTGACTTGCACACACACACAATTTCGATGGCTCTCTTCATCGATCTCGCACCCACCCACTTGATCCTCTCTTCGACTCTATCGATAGCTATGACCCCTCCCTCTCTTCTCGTGGATTGCCCGACCCTCTATGTATGATATGGATAGGCCTCCATTTCACACACATTGCATGCAAAATTTTGTTTGAGATGTCATCGACACATATTCCCACAAATAATTCACGAAATCAACCCCCCACCCCACCCCCACCCCAAAACAAAAAACACTCATGAACGCGGTTTGTATCTCTCACACACACCCACGTAGGTGGGGGCGTGCACGAAGAGAAGAGGTGCATGCACGGCGCACGTACTCCCGTCTCTTTCCCAACCACACCCGCGCGGGTACACGGTGGAGCTCATTTCTGTACGAAAAAGGCAGCCCACGTGGTAATTTGGCACGTGTACTGGTTGTCCACTTGGTGGAGGGAGGATCATATACCACGGGTGAACAAACAAATTGCGACTTGACGTGTTATGTTAAAAAAAAGAGGCAAACCATGTGGGGCCTACCTTAGAGGCAAGGCTCTATACACTGGAGTACTTTTGATGTGTCCCATCAACTCGCAGAACGAGGAGAAGCTTCCTTAGTACGCTGTCTCCCCCGCCCACGGGCGCGGTGGCTCGCAGGATGAGGTGAAGCTTGCTCCGCCTTACGCCCGCTCCCTCGCCCATGCGCGCGGTGGCTCGCAGGACGAGGAGAAAAAATTACTACTCCCTCCGTTTACTCCTCGTCCCTACTACCTTGGTTATAGAGATTATATCATATTGTTTGGAATATATATGTCCTTTAGTAGATTTCAATATGAACTACTAGTACATACTCCAAACACTGATGTATATAGACGTATTTTAGAGTGTAGATTCACTCATTTTGCTTCGTATGTAGCACTCTCCCTCGCCCCTCGACCCTCACCCACATGGTGGACATGCAGCAATTCATTCGGTCTCATATAGCCAGAACGATATATACTGCACTACCATTATTGCTCGACTTCCCGAAGAGGCGAAGAGCCAATCGCAAGGTTAATATTTTGGAGATGCCAAGCGCAAGGTTATAGGAGAACGAGTAGTAGGTGCCGCGTTATTTATAAATAAAGTTTTTTTCTTCAGTGGCACGTACGCAATATGATAGGTTCATATGGAGAGAAAAGGAAACCGCTCCACTATATACATAGTCAGGACGGGCCAGCCTACACGGTTGCTTCCTGGGGTTGCTCTCTTCACACTCTCTCGCACAAAACGACTGTGGCCACATCTCTAACATCCCGACGGATCACGTCCGCTTGGGGAAGGGGTGGATGCTTAGTGTAGATGCGGTGGCCGTCGCCGACGGCGAAAACCCACTGTCGGCACGTCCCGATCAGGGGTCCCCGCCGTTCTCTCTCACAAAGTCGGTGAGGTTGCCTTCGTCCCTTGCTCACTGCCGCGACGTGGGCAGTTGCCGCCTCCCGCCGCCCTCCTCAAGGTTGAGCTACGTCCCTCAGGTACAACTCCCTTTACAGCCGGCTTGCACCACTGCTCCAGCTGCCCACATCACTCCATGTGGATATTTCTCTACTTCTTTGCCCCGCACATACCTCTACTGGCTTCTACGTACTGTATTTGTGATGAGTTTATGTCTCATCAACTAGTCCCAGTAATCTTATTCTAATCACGCTTCTTCAATTTCTTTGCCACAGGGATGCTCATCTCGATTTTGGTGAAACTGCACAAGATGATCCGATGGTCAAAAGGTTGCAAACTTCATTTATTAGGAAGCTCGAACGTTGCCAGCAAATTGAAGCCTGGTCAGGGTTCACGGTTCAAGGGCTAGGGACTGCATGGATCTTTTTTTCTTTAGCTACCTCTGTTCCAAAATAAGTGTCAACTTTAGTAGTAGTACAACTTTGTACTAAAGTTTTCACAAAGTTGAGACACTTATTTTGGAACGGAGGGAGTACATATTTGCTATGATCTGTCAATCATTGAGATGCAATAGCATGCATGTTAGTCTCCTTTGTATTTGATGAAATGTTGCAATGGGCAACCTTGGCGCAAGATACATGTAACAGAAGCTGGAAGCTTCATAGCATTGTACAAATTTATCTCGCTGATAAATTACAGTACGCACTATACTAGTACTTCCTCCGTTCCTAAATATAAGTCTTTGTAGAGATTTCACCATGAACCACATGCGGATGTATATAGATGCATTTTAAGTGTAGATTCATTCATTTTGTTCCGTATGTAGTGGAATCTCTACAAAGACTTATCTACTAGTAATAGCTAGCCCCCACTACTAGGAATTCTCTATCCTCTCCTTGAGCCACATCATCAAAATTGATGTAGCCGTTAGATGAAGTAAATAAGTCCATAATAGCCGTCTGATCTAGACGTTGAGAGGCTCTGCACTAAGCCACATGCAAGCATGCAGAAATACCGTGGCACATGCATGTGAGTGGGTTTTAAATCACATCAACATGTCTGCATGCAAGCATGCACCGGTAGCAGGCATGTAAGTGAGCTTTTAAGTCCCATTAACATGTCAAAAAGAA
Organism: Aegilops tauschii subsp. strangulata; assembly: GCF_002575655.3. Taxonomy (NCBI): domain Eukaryota; kingdom Viridiplantae; phylum Streptophyta; class Magnoliopsida; order Poales; family Poaceae; genus Aegilops; species Aegilops tauschii. The sequence continues at coordinate 241,599,663 of NC_053041.3, forward strand.
AAATATAATCCCATTATGCAGTAGGAGTTGGTTGATCTTTTTTCCTTACGTGGGATGATCTAAATGATGATGGGAGTTTATTTAGTTTGGCTACCACATTTTTCATGCGGTTATAGAGTTTTTTTAGTTCTATGAAATCGATAATTTTGCCCAGAGAGATATACCGTTGTTCCGCGGCAACGTGCAGGGACTCATCTAGTAATATTTAGGAACGGAGGGAGTACTATGTAAAGAGTTAGGTGTCGCACGGTGATAGTGTGAGGTGCGCCATGTAATCACTGAGCCTGTGTGTTTTCACTGCTCTTGCACGCCTCCACTGTAAGAATGGAGAAAATTGTAATCTAGTAGTAGTGCCTCCTTTCGCCGAAAGCGTGGGACATCCAGCAGTCCTACCACCTCAGTAATAAAGACCAATGAGCCGTCAAATCACATAGACCCAGCAGTAAGTTGGATGGACGAAGCAACCATCACTCTTGCGCCAGTGAGAGGTCGCGCCCGCTCTGCCCGGGCATGAATGCGGCACCGATTCTTTGGAGCGGCGCTGACCGTTTCGGGCGGGAAGCGCGCGCGGGCGATGGAGGGGCTTTGGGTGGGCCAGGCTGGTCAGGAGCGGGCGTGGCAGCTGTCCACATGTCCCTACCGGACACGCCCTGAAACGAGAGGATGCACCGACTCCCGCGGCTAAAATCGTTCTACACTACACAACATCTCTCTATAGGAGTAGGCCGATCTGTCGCTCTCTCTAACCCACACATGCTGTTAAACACACACACACACACACACGCACACGCACACACCTTGGTCCCGTTGCACCTTCTAACGTGACTTATTACACCTAGACGGAGGGAGTAGTAAGTATACGAGATACGGTGGCACACTGACTTAAGTCAAATACAAGTTGTCACGACCGGATTTTTGGGATATAAATTCCCAGAAAAACGGCCTGTGCGCTCATCAGCCCCAGGATTACTGTTAGCTGATGAGGTACCAACTTGATACAAGAATTCCAAGCGAGTACAAAAATATGTAGTACAAGACCATTTAGGCCTAGGGGTACAACATTTGGCTTCTAATGATCGAGGGCGGAAGCGATTGGGTGCATCTGCGTCTATGGGACTCCATTTCCCACAAGAACAGCTGACCAGGATAACTCCTATCTTCGCGAGGCTGCACACGTCAACGCGTAGGTTGTCACCACGGTACTCATCTCCAAGCGAGAAATCTGGCCAAGAAAATAGCCAGGGACAGCCAGTGAGTACGTTTGAATGTACTCGCAAACATTAAGAACATGGGTATAATAAATCGAAAACATGCTCTAGATTATTATGTGATCACACGTCTGTCACGAAAAGGGTACGAAAACCATGATGCACACATATGGTTAAAATAATTCGAAAAAAATACTGGGTGCCAAGCGAGGGTCTGAATGATGCCTCGAACGGAAACTGCAGAATAGTAATACTGGTGCCAAACGAGTGTCTGAAAGACTCCTCGAGCGGAAAATGCGGAATAATAATACAGGTGCCAAACGAGTGTCTGAAAGACTCCTCGAGCGGGAAATGCGGAATAATAATACAGGTGCCAAACGAGTGTCTAAAAGACTCCTCGAGCGGAAAATGCAGAAATAATAATGCCGCAGTCGGGTGTCGGGGCGACACCACATAACGGGCTTATACGAGAATAATCACAGTGAATATCCAGGAGGTAGAACCATCCCAGGGATACTCAATCATATACATAAAATAAAAGGTTAGTCCAGAATAATAAAGATCATAATCCAAAGGTGCCATAATCATAAACAATATTTAGTATAGTCGTCTCTCCATCCGAAAACCGATAATTTCGTCAAGCCGTATCTCCATCCGAATACCGTTACAGAGTTCTAGTTAAATCGTTCTCCATCCGAATACCGTTACTGAGATTCAGCTCAGACTGCGGTCCTTACACAAGAACATGACTATCTAACAGGATATATCCTCTGCAGAGGGAGTACCATTTTCCACGAGTAACGGGATTACTCAGTCCCTCGGGTCTAATTCCGTCTACGGTCTTTTGATTGAAAACACGCCTGACCTGCACACACCAACTTAACTCACCAGTGTCTGGAATCACCCACGACACCTGCCAAGCAAAACTCTAAGTGGGGAGGCTACAACCTCGACGTAGCATGGGATCACAAAATTTATACCGCGCGCAAACTGGGGAAGCTATCCCCTTCGGCTACAACCGAAACACCCATGCCCCCGGACCGGATGACTGGCTTTAATCCATGGCCATGGGACCCTCATCACGGCCTCTCTGTACTGTGTGTGCTTTGGAAAGGGGTTGACAACCTACTGAACCATACCCTGTCCCCTGCAGGGACAAGTGGTGGTACCGACAAAGAAGGAAGCTATTGATCAAGACTCGGTCTACAACCGACTCAGGTGGTCTAAGTATCCACCAACAACATTATCACTAGTGAAATAAACCTCCACTCCTCGAGCCTCACCATGCTATGCCGGGCATACTCGTCTCAACGAGGGATTAGGGACAAGCTCGTGTCTACCCAAGACCACGACTTACCCGGCTTCCTACCGGTGCGCAAGAGAAGCTCACAAGGATGATCCAAATCAGTAGTGTATCCATTGCTGTCCACAAAACAACTCCAAGGTGCACTCATGCACAAGACTATATCGGTACATACACTATCACACACTCCAAGTCAAAAGGTGTTGTGATCGCATCCAAACACCACAACAAAATATTAAGCCAGAGTTCAGAAATGCTTGCCTTCAAGAGTATGCAAAGGATGCACTTATTGGAAGCTTTCCTTTTTCTCCAAAAATCCTATTTTACAAAATACACAAATACAAATATTTCAAACACAGTACCAAAACCCGTCTCAAATATTTTTGAAATAAATCTTAAAATAAACTAGATGAAATTTGAGAGAGGTAGGAAAAAGAATCAACTCTTTTGGAGTTTTATTTTAAAAGTTATAGCCAGTCAAAGTTTGGTCAAACTCTGTTTTTAAATAAAACCAGAAAAAGGAAAACGCTTCGAGGGAAATACGCTTTCGCAGCAGAGAAACGTACGCGGGGTTTTGCGCCTTCACTTAAACAGAGAGAGGGCGGACGTGCGAGTCGCTGACAGTGGGTCCAGAGGGCCCACTAGTCAGGTTTGACTGGTCTCCCCTCCCTCCTTTCTCTGTGCCCGAACGGTGGCGAGGCTCCGGCGGGCGCCGGCGACGAACGGCGGCTCCTCGAGGGCATCCAAGGGCGGGGATGGAACGGCAAGACCGAGGCGGTCCTCGGGGTGGTCGTTGGGTCGGCGGAGGTGGAAGGAGTCGCCGGCGGCGAGCTCTGCGGCGGAGAGAAGCTACGGTGGTGAAGTGCTTTTTGTGCTCCGGTGGTCTCTGATCGAAGATGAGTAGCTGGGCAGCTCCGCGAGGACCAGAGGGAGCGACTGGTGGTGCTGGTTGGGCGAGAGGGTGGCCGGTTGCAATGAATCGCACCGGAGCTTGGCGGCGGCCGGGCTGGCCGGAGTTGAGGGAGACGGCCACTACAGGTCGATTCACTACGCGGGAAGCTCTACGAGGAGTGTCTGAAGTCGCGTGAGTGCTCGGAGGGGCTCGGGGACCCTTTATATAGGCGCTCGAGGTCGGACCGTGGCGGTAGAAGATAGGATCGCCGGCGACAGCCGTTGCTGTAGTTGCAGGGCATCGTGGCGGCGACGAACGCGCTCCGACGAGCATGGGGATAAGCACGAGCTATTCTCAGGGGCAGCTGGCGCGCTGGCGTGGTTTGGGCGGCGCCGTCCGCGGCAGAATCTGCTGCCGACGCCGGTGTGCCGCCAAGGGCGTGGCCAGCGGCGCAGCAGGGTGCCAGAGAGATCGTGGAGCAGGGGGCGGCTAGTGCGCGGTTCAGCGATGCAGAGGGGGCCAGGGTCGGGTCGCGTCGAGTGCGGCAGTGCGGCGTGTCGGCGTAGTGCGCGCGCGTGCAAAACATGCGCTCTGGGCGCGCCCAGAGCACGCACGGCACCTTCTTGACGAAATGCCAGCGCGCTCTAGAGCTCGAGGGTGGAGCTGGCACTGCACAGGATGGAGGTAGGGGTAGCAAGACACTCAGTGGACAAGGTGGATAGGTCAGGATTTCAAGTCCACAATGCAAACCAGAGAGCTTGCCAAAAATGACTGTGCACACCAGGTGTTCGACATAATGTCCAGTGCACTTAGGCAACTCTTGGAGTGGCCAAAGTCTCCAGATCAGGGTCACTTTAGGTGTAGGAGTTGATGGTAAGATCAGTTTGGCAAAAGCAGAAAGTTGATAGTGCAAGTTTTGCAAAACTCCAGTTTTGGACAGAAAGAAAAAGGGTTTAAAGCATGCATTTCAAAACCTCCAATGAGCACAATCTCCTGGACTTAAGAGTTTGGTAGAGAGGGCTACAAGTAGGAAAAAGCCCAGGGTCACTAGAGCAAGGAAAAAATATGGTTGCAGTACAAATCACCAAATTGGACCAGAATGCAAAAGAGGCTGATCCACTCAAATTTTCCAAAGAACATCCCTGGGTTTTTGCTTGAAGATGAATTGTATGCATCCATTGACATCTTCAAACACTTGGAAGAATTTTTAGAAGAATATTTAAATGGGTTGTAGTGCAAAGGTGCCTACTGGACCAGATTGGAAAAGTTGGTGAAGGGCTCAAAATCTCCAATGGCCAGAAGGTATTCTTGCACAAAAGTGATGTGGAACCATCACATGACATCCCCAAATTTTGGTGGAATTTTTAGATGCATTTATCAAATGGTTGTAGTGCAAAAAGTTGCTCCAAATTTAGGAAAGATCATTTTAAAAGAATTAAAACTTTTTGAAAAATAATTATGCAAATAAATCCACTGATAAAGGATTAATTTTATAAAGAAGGCACACAAGCCAAAATACACTTTGAAGGTTTTTCCCACAAGAGGTATAAATCCCAAAATCACAAAGGTTAAAACTTGACAATTGGAAAAGTTTTATTTCCTGGCAACATTTTAATAAATAAAACAAGGTCAAAATTTTGGGGTGTCACAACACTACCCCCCTTAAGAAAAATCTCGTCCTCGAGATTTGTTAAAAGTTGTTTTGAACAAGGATTTGTTTTGAAATAAAATTTTCTTTCTATCAAAGAAATCCTTCAAATGCACAAAAACAAAACGGCTACAGTGAGAGGGCAATAAGTGGTGCAAAACCACAGTGTGGTACACTGGCGTAGTGTGGAAAAATCGACGGTTAGGGAAAACGAGACATTTCTACGAGGATACAGTAATTTAGAATAAATTCTAAATTACTAAAATACGTTGGTCGCACCCGAGAGCACAGTGCTCTCTCTGGCTGACAGGTGGGCCCAGGGCCCACTGTCGGCCTCTTCTCCTTCCTCTGGCTCTCTCTTCTCTCTCGCGCGCTCTCCCGTCCCTCCTCCACCGGCGATGCCTAGCTCGCAGGGCATCGAGGCCGTACCGTGGTAGTGCGCAGCGTGCGTGCTGCCGGTGCAGCGTGCACTCACCTCGCGGGCCAGGGCGCTGTCGGCACTGCTCGCGGACTCGCCTCCGAACACCGGCGGCCGAGCGACGAGTGGCGCTGGTGGACCTCGCCCACCGTGCACCGATCTCGGGCTATAAAACGCCCGCGGTGCTCCTCTCTTCTTCCTCACACCCGGCCTCGCTCCCACTTCTCCTTCCTTCTCCTCTAGAGCTGCTGGCAGGAGCTCGAGCCGAGGCTCTAATGGCGGAGGCAATGCCGGACTGGTATGTGGTCCCGGTGTGTGGGGGCTTGGCGGTGCTGCTGGGGCTCTCCGTGCTGCTGTGCGCGATGATCCTGGATGATCGTCGTGATGCTGCCGCACGAGTGTTAGCTCTTCGCGGTGGCGGCGATCACGTGGATTAGGCGCGGCATCGGGGCTGACTGTCGTCGGAGCGCTAGGGCAGCTCGCGCTCGAATGAACACTCACAATTTTTCTCTCACTGAGACTGTGGTGTCCTCGAGTGTGGTTAGATAGGCGCAAGAATGTGCTCAAGGATTTGTAACAGTGCGCGTGGTCGAGTGGTGGCTGCGGAGAGTTGCTGTAATGATGTTGCGCGAATAAAAATCTATGTCGAGAAAATGCGTATATACGCAGCAATAACTCGGGGAAAGGAATCTCCTCGGAAACATGTTGCGAGAGAAGAAATAATTAAAACAGAACTAACAGCAGTAACACTGCTCACAAAACAGGAACTAAAGGAAAACCGGATCCGTCGCACAAAATTTTTATGAACATGCTGTAACACATAAATACACGTACTGGGACAATAAATACATCGGAGGCGTTTACATGGAAAACGGTAAAAGGACAGGGTCCTGAGAAAATGCCTCTGGCACCGGGGCACACTCCTCTTCTATCGGGGGAAGCGGGTTGACCAGACGACGAATGCGCCCTTCTTGGTCAGGCCTCAGTGGTCTGCCAATAGCAATCCGAGGATTTAAATCAGCGAGGCTCTGGAGATAACCCATTACTCGCTGAGTTAAACGCTCCTGGGCAATGACGTACTGGGCAAGGTTGGCCAGTACTGGATCTCTCTCGATGCGCCCACCGGGAAAAGATGCAACTTCTCCGGGTGCTGCACGGCTCGGAAAATAATAGTATCCTCGCTCGCTGGCATAGGGTACTGCGAATCGAAGACGAGTGAGCGCCTCGTACGCAGCAGCTTCTATGGCCATCTGCGGAGTCGGCATGGATTTCCCCATGAAGGAGACTTCTGTTGGGTCTTGGTTTGGGTAGGCGGGAGGGATGTGCACCACTGCCCAATATTTCGAGGTGGAAGGAGTGATCCTCGATTTGAGCAACTCGTACTGGGGTGGACGGGTGGCGCTCATAGTACTGCAGGTAAAGTCCCACAATAATTTGACAAAACTGCCGGGGGTTGCGTCTGGGGTTCTCAGATAAATGCTGGGGGTCGACATGGCAAGGAATGGCTGTGGGTGTTGCGCACAAAGGTGAGGGGTGCTTGGCAAGGTCACGAAGTGGCCTTTATATAGCACCGGGGGTTAGGATATCTACCGGGGCGAAGGGTAACTGGCTGCCGATCCTGAACTCGGGTCAAAGCCACAGATATACACATCACATAAAGGTGACGCATTACTGTGGGCGTTGACGGGGTTGGTCTAGGCAGCTGTGCCCGATAAAAAAATGCAACTGCACATCAACGTACACATGCATGGCTACTACTCCAAAAATAAGAGCGCTCAAACAGACAGCATGCAACAAAAAGCGATACAAGGCCACACATTACAAAGTGTAGGAAAACTAAGGCTCGATACAACTTTGAGCGACTTAGTCTACTTCGTTAATGTCTAAGTGGGCTGGCCTTGCGGACGCCGATGCTTCTCCACGGTTCTCACCGTCGGGGTTTGCTGGTTGAGGCTGAGGTGCTGCAGGGTCGGGGAGATGGTGATGACCATCCCGGGGGTTGTTGGACCAAATCCCGTTGGAATGGGTTTCCAAAAGGCGACGAAGCGCTTCTGGGGTCACCAAAGTGCTCTGGTTGATGGCTGGCGCAGACCTCAAGGGATCGATCGGGTGTCCGAACAGCACGACTGGGTTGTCGGTGGCGGCCTCCGCTTCTCTCCTTGCCGGGACTCGGCGAACCAGCTCTCCACGAGCTGCGATCAGATCAAGAGTGACTTGGTCGAACAGCTGCTCCAATGCGCTTACATAGCGCACCAGATGCAATAGCGCAGGATCCGTCTCGTGGTCTCCGTCGGCAACTTGGGGCGGCCTACCATACCCGTCACGACTGGGGTAGTAGTAGAACGAGCGATAGTTAACTCTGGGCGACAAGTGCCGGAGTTGAACTATAGCCTCTCGGGCTGCTAGTTGGATGGCTTGCGGCTCGAAGGAAGTTGTCCTTCCAGTGAACCTGTAGGGGCGTTCTGGCGACAGACCCCTACCGTAGATGTGCGCAGTGGCCCAGTACTGACGGCTCTCACCGTACATGGGTCCTTGGTACACAACATACTCAGGAGGCTCTTCTAACGCATAGGCACGGCGGGTGAGGTTTGCGAGCACGGTCACAAAACCTCCAAGGTTGGTCGCTGTGGTCTCATTGTGAACAATGGGGCCAGGCATCGTGGCTCGGTTTGGGGGAAAGAGGCTGTGTTGAGATTGAGGCTAGCGTGCCCTTTTTATAGGAAAAGGGGACGGAGTCTTCCTCCGCACGCTTGCGAAAGAGACAGGTTGGGCGTCGGTCACTGGCGCGTGATCGACGGGCTAGGCGGATAGGTTGGGCACCGTCCGCCGAAAAGGGCGTCGGGTCACTGTGGAGCCATCTTACGCGGGAAGCTTGACCGGGGTTAAGCTAAGGTCTGGTGGTTTGGTTAACCTAGGTTTATTGACCTGGCTAGGATAGGATTAGCCAATGGTCAGCTTGGCTCTGATACCAAGTCTGTCACGACCGGATTTTTGGGATATAAATTCCCAGAAAAACGGCTTTGTCAACTTAGTCAATATAAACGATTCTAGCTGCAGTGACCATACGATGTCCATCCAACGTTCGTCGTGCTTCTTCAACCTCTGGTCTTCTTGCTCCAACCGCCCAAAGCAGCACCGGTCGTGCCGCCTGCTCCTGCCTCCCGTGGCCGGCTGTGCTGCCGCGGAGGCCTCACCGCCCCCTACTACTCCCACCGCTGGCCAGGCCATCCCTCCACTCACCCACACCCCCTGTTATTCTGCGGCGACGGCAGTGCAGCTGAACCAGTGTACCCTCGTACTCCTCTCCGCGTGTGCATCCACTGCCGCGGATTCCCCGGCTCCGCGTATTCCCCGGCTCCGCGTCGTCCCCTTCCTATGCCTCCCCGTCGTCCACCGCCCTGGTGCTCTCGGCGCGGCGTGGTCAATGTGGTCAAGGAACGACTACCATCGGACGTGGACTGTACGTGGAGAGGCTGACAGCTGGGTCCACGGCAGCCGCAAGGAAGTGCCTCCTTATTACGCGGAAAATAATCATTCCTCCACCTGACAGCAGGGACCCACCGGACGGGCCACCAGTATTTTGCGAAAAAAATCGTTTCCCCCTGACTGCTGGGACCCACCGGACGGGCCACCGTATTTCGCGAAAAAAAGTTCCCCCCACTGTCAGCTCGGACCCACCGAAAGTGCCTCCTTATTACGCACAAAAAATGAATACTCCCCCGGCTAGCTGGGACCCACCTTGGTGGGAGGCTGACTTGTGGGCCAACTAAGTTGACGGGGACGAAGGGCTTAGTCAACTTAGTCAATATGAACGATTCTAGCTCCAGTGACCGTACGATGTCCATCCAACGGCCGTAGTGCTTCTTCAACCTCTGGTCTTCTTGCTCCAGCCGCCCAACGCAGCGCCGGTCGTGCCGCATGCTCCTGCCTCCCGTGGCCGGATGTGCTGCCGCAGAGGCCTCACCGCCCCCTACTATTCCCACCGCTGGCCAGGCCCTGCGGCGACGGCAGCCTCACACCGCAGCCGAACCAGTGAACCCTCGTACTCCTCTCCACGCGGGCTTCCACTGCCGCGTCTTCCCCGGCTCCGCGTTGTCCCCTTCCTAGGCCTCGCTGTCGTCCACCGCCGTGGTGCTCTCGCGCGGCGTGGTCAACATGGTCAAGGAACGACTTCCATCGAAAGAGTACTGTACGTGGAGAGGCTGACAGCTGGGTCCACGGCCACAGCCCAGTTTTTTTGTGATTTGCCAAGTAAGTCGCTTTGTGAGGCCTGTTGGGCTGCAAATCTTTCAAGACGAGGAGAGCTTCCATTCGGCTGGCCGAGAAAATGGCCCATCAGTAATGAGAAATGGGCTGTACATTTTTAAAACACATCAAACCGGCAATTAGTTTCAAATATCTTTTTTTTCATTTCAAGATTTTAAATTACATTAATTTTTATGCGTGGAGAATTTGTTGGATTTTATATTGATATACATTTATTTTTAAAATCAGTTTGAATGTGAGTCGAAATTTCGGGATTAAAAACAGTTCGGACCGCACCGAAATATGCAAAATTTCCCATAATTTTTTAACCGTGGCCACAATATGGGTTGTAATGCTAACAAAAAGAATATGGGCTCCAAAAAAAACCTCAAGAATTAGCAAATGGGCTGTAAATTATTAGAAATAATGGCAGATGGGCTGTATGCTGTTTTCCACAGATTTGAGGCTTTCCTAAAAAAAGGTTGACACACAAGCACTGATTGTTGGATGTCCATCCAACGGCCGTCGTGCTTCTTCAATCTCTGCTCTTCCTGCTCCAGCCACTCAAACAAGCGCCAGCGGGACTGCCTGCTCCCTCCTCCCCGCGGCCGGCTGTGCTGCTGCGCAGGCCTCACCGCCCCACCGTACTCCCATCGCTGGCCTAGCCATCCCTCTACTCACCCACACCTGCTGTTATTCTCCGGCGACGGCAGACGAACCAGTAAACCCTCGTACAGTCGTACTCCCCTCCGCGTGGGAAACAACTGCTGAGTCTTCCCTGCCTCTGTGTCGTCCCCTTCCTAGGCCTCGCCGTCGTCCACCGCTGTGGTGCTCTCCGCACGGCGTGGTCAATGTGGTCAACGGCCGACTTCCATCGGAAGAGTACCGTGCGTGGAGACGCTGACAGCTGGGTCCACGGCTGCAGCAAGGAAGTGCCTCCTTATTACGCGCAAAATAATTATTCCTCCACCTGACAGCAGGGACCCACCGGACGGGCCGCCGTATTTCGCGAAAAAAACGTTTCCCCCCTGACTGCTGGGACCCACCAGCTACACCTTCGCACGCAAGGAAGTGCGTCCGGGCAAAAAAAAACAAAACGATTCGCCCCCCTGACTGCTGGGACCCACCAGCTACATCTTCGCACGCAAGGAAGTGCCTGACAGTCGGGACCCACCTGGTCGAAGCGTACGTAGCGTTGTCATTCTGGTCATGAACGTGTACGTACATATATACTGGTGGATGTAGAGGCGCGCACGTGTCGTAGTAGAGGCGCGCACGTAGCATGTACACGTATGTACAGCGGCCAGGGTGCAAGAAAGAAAATACGGCCACGTATGTGTACATACGGGCGGGGTCTCGAACGCCTACTCGCGCATACGTACGGCCAGGGCTCCTGTACATGGCTGGGTCGGAACAGAGAAACAGCGTCGTCGTCGTGTTCATGGGGAGGCAACGGAATGCGTCGTGTTCATGGGGAGGCAACGGAATGCGTCGTGTTCATCGGGAGGCAACGGAACGCGTGGGAGCCAACCGGCTGGGTCGGAACGGAATGCATGGTCGTGTTCATCGGGAGGGCTTGGACGGAACAGGCGATGGAAACGAGGCCCGGCGTACCGCACAACAGAGGAAACAGACCTCCTACGTTCGGAACGGGGTCCTGTTGATCGGGAGGGGTCTGGCGTACCGCAAAACGGAGGAAACGGACCTCCTACGGTCGAAACGGGGGTCCTGATGATCGAGAAGGGTGTGGCGTACCACAAAACGGACGAAACGGACCTCCTACGGTCGAAACGGGGGTCCTGTTGATCGGGAGGGGTGTGGCGTACCGCAAAACGGACGAAACGGACCTCCTACGGTCGAAACGGGGGTCCTGTTCATCGGGAGGGGTGTGGCGTACCGCAAAACGGGACTCCACAGGATACTGTTCATCTCCACCGTCGACCTCCTCCAGCCTCCACGGGCTACCGTCGACCTCCTCTAGCCTCCACGGGCTCCTGTTCATCCAGCCTCCACCGCGCGCTACTCCACCGGCTACTGTTCAACCACCCCTCCACGGGCACCCCTCCACCGTCTACTGTTCATCCAGCCCTCCACACCACGGGGTCTTGTTCAACCACCCCTCCACGGGAACCCCTCCACCGTCTACTGTTCATCCAGCCCTCCACACCACGGGGTCCTGTTCAACCACCCCTCCACCGTCTACTATTCATCCAGCCCTCCACCACACCACGGGTGTTACCCCGGATGTAACTTTCCATATTTGTAACCCCAACTCTTGCCATTTTCGGCTATGTGTTATGATATTCCCTTCGTGGTCAGGTTTTTGTTTTTCGTTTTTGCATTTTGTTCATGTCATGCATCTCTTATCATGTCATCATGTGCATCTCATTTGCATACGTGTTCGTCTCATGCATCCGAGCATTTTCCCCGTTGTCCGTTTTGCAATCCGGCACTCCCACCTCCTCCGGCGCACCCCTCTTGTTTCGTTTCGTGAGCGGGTGTTGAACGTTCTCGGAATGGACCGAGGCTTGTCAAGTGGCCTTGGTATACCACCGGTCAAGTTTCGTTCCATTTGGAGGTCGTTTGATGCTCCAACGGTTAACCGGGTAACCGCAAAGTGCTTTTTGTGTGTTGCAGCAAAAACCCCCTCCAAACAGCCCAAAACCCCTCTAAGTCTCTGCCATGCTCTAGGTCGTTCGATCACGATCGTGTGGGCGAAAACCGCACTCCATTTGGAGTCTCCTAGCTCCCTATGCCTATTTATACACCTCCCCCTCCGAAATATTCGCGGTGCAAACCCTAGCAAATTCGCCCCGCCGCCACCGGACGTGTCCACCGCCGCCGGACGAAAACCCCGCCGCCGCAGCAGCCAAAAGGACGCCGCCACGTCAGCGCCCCGCCGCCCGTACGCCCGCGGCCTGGCGAGCCCGCAGCCGGACCCCGCGGCCTGGTCTCCCCCGCGCCCGAGCCCCGCGCGCTCGCCCTCCCGGCGCCGCCGCCCTTCGCCTGCGCCTCGTCGCCCCGCCTCCCACCGGCGCCGCCGCCAGCGCGCACGTCCGCCGTCCTTCCTCGTCGCCGCCGTCCTCCGCCCGCGGCGCCCAGCTCCTCCTCGCCGCGCCTCGCCGTCTTCCTCCTCCCCGCCGGCTCCTCTCCCTCCTCTCCGGTCGCCGCCCCTTCTTCTCCGGCGAGGGACTGTGTTCATTGCATCATAACTCTCTGCATATAGCTCCGTTTCGTGCGTGTAATATATTGAAATGTTCGCCTCGAGATGATCTTCATTTTGTTACATTGCACCATGTTCATTTGAGTCCATCTTGATGCCCAAATCTCTAATGCAAGAGTGTTATATGCTGTTAACTGCTGTTACTTACCAGAACTTGAGGATTTGTTATTTTTGTTGCATTTGATATGTGCATCTTATGGGCATGAGCTCTACATATGTTTTGATGTATGCCATGCCATCTTTACAGAGGTGTATGCGATGTATTTTTGTGATCCCTGTGGTGACTAGCACAAGCATGCAAACTAGGCTTCGTGATGTTTCTGATTTCAGGGACTTAGTAATTTCTCCAAGTCTATAACTGCTGTTATTTTGTTGCTATGTATCCATGTGGCTACAGAGAGATCCATGCTCCTTTTGGAGATGTTCAGTAAGGACGTTTCGTAGATATAGTTGTGGTCTATCCGTTCATGCCATTTTTTGCAATTATGGAGTGCCATAGCATGACTCAATCTTGCTCTACTTTTGCTATAAAATATTTCTGGCAGATTGTTAACATGATATTCAACTTCGCCAAGGTTGTTGTAGTTGTTTCATACATGCTATGTATTTGCTCTTGCCATGGATAGCTTCATAAATATTCCATCTTGCTGTAGGTATGCTTGTTTTGTCATGCATTGCTTTGTGGTGAGTGCTTCAAGCTCACCAAGATGCCCTCATAATGTCTGTTTCTGCCATGCTCTGAAACCTGTTAACGAAACTTGCTATGTTTACATGGTTGCCATCATATCTTCTGCTCCTTTTTGGCTTATGGAAGTAAGGGATTTTTGTTCTTTGCATTCAGTAGATTCATGCCATGCCTTGTTTTGCCATGTTAAGTTCCTGTAGCATGTTAATTTCTTGCTCTGAACATTGCTACCTGATGCTGTTTCAGCCATGTCCAGTAATTTCACCAAGTCTGTGAACCTGTTATCTTTTGCACTTTTGCCATGCTTGTTTGAACCTACTGTGGTGTGATCTAGCCGTAGCTCAGTGTTCATCTTTTGTCAAGCATCTCCTGTAGATTACTGCCATATGCTTTGTTGCTATGTTGGAGTGCTGTAGCATAGTTGCTTGTTGCATTCTAAGTGCTATCATGTTGTTAATCACAGATTCGTGTCATTCTTGTTTTGCTCACCATTTGCAAACCGTGCATCCGTTTCCGGTGATCTTTATACCGATTTCGACCGAAATCATCTCATCTTTCCAGTGGCATGCTTGGTTTGCCAAGTTACTGCCTTGTTCATCATTTTTCTTCCGGAGCACGCATATGCATCGCATACCACATCTCGCATATCATACATGTTTTGCATCATGTTGCTTGTGCATTTCCCGTGATTGATTGTGGTTCCGTTGCTTGTGTTCTTGTTTTGGGTAGAGCCGGGAGACGAGTTCGTGAACAAGGAACCTATTGAGTACGCTTACGAGGATCAAGCTTTCGACAACTCTGAGAACCTTGCAGGCAAGATGACCATACCCTCGAAATCACTTCTATCTTTGCTTTGCTAGTTGTTCGTTCTATTGCCATGCTGCGCTACCTACCACTTGCTATATCATGCCTCCCATATTGCCATGTCAAGCTTCTAACCTTCCTTTCCTAGCAAACCGTTGTTTGGCTAAGTTACCGCTTTTGCTCAGCCCTTCTTATAACGTTGCTAGTTGCAGGTGAAGTTGAAGTTGGTTCCATGTCGGAACATGGATATTTTGGATTATCACAATATCTCTTACTTAATTAATGCATCTATATATTTGGTAAAGGGTGGAAGGCTCGGCCTTATGCCTGGTGTTTTGTTCCACTCTTGCCGCCCTAGTTTCCGTCATACCGGTATTATGTTCCTTGAGTTTGCGTTCCTTACGCGGTTGGGTGATTTATGGGACCCCCTTGACAGTTTGCCTTGAATAAAACTCCTCCAGCAAGGCCCAACCTTGGTTTTACCATTTGCCACCTAAGCCTTTTCCCCCGGGTTTTCGCGAGCCCGAGGGTCATCTGTATTTAAACCCCCGGGCCAGTGTTCCTCTGAGTGCTGGTCCAAACTAGAGCCACTTGCAGCGCCACCTTGGGGAAACTCGAGGATTGGTTTTAGTTGTACGTAGTGTTCATCTGGTATGCCCTGAGAACGAGATATGTGCAGCTCCTATCGGGATTTTCGGCACATTCGGGCGGCTTTGCTGGTCTTGTTTTACCATTGTCGAAATGTCTTGTAAACCAGGATTCCGAGACTGATCGGGTCTTCCTGGGAGAAGGTTTATCCTTCGTTGACCGTGAGAGCTTATAATGGGCTAAGTTGGGACACCCCTGCAGGGTATTATCTTTCGAAAGTCGTGCCCGCGGTTATGAGGCAGATGGGAATTT
Source organism: Aegilops tauschii subsp. strangulata (assembly GCF_002575655.3). Classification (NCBI taxonomy): domain Eukaryota; kingdom Viridiplantae; phylum Streptophyta; class Magnoliopsida; order Poales; family Poaceae; genus Aegilops; species Aegilops tauschii. Next base: position 241,614,989 of record NC_053041.3, read on the forward strand.
GTTAATGTCCGGTTGTAGAGAATTTGTCACTTGACTTAATTAAAATACATCAGCCGCGTGTGTAGCCGTGATGGTCTCTTCTCGGTGGAGTCCGGGAAGTGAACACAGTTTCTGGGTTATGTTTGACGTAAGTAGGAGTTCAGGATCACTTCTTGATCATTTCTAGCTTCTCGACCGTTGCGTTGCTTCTCTTCTCGCTCTCATTTGCGTATGTTAGCCACCATATATGCTTAGTGCTTGCTGCAGCTCCACCTCATTACACCATCCTTTCCTATAAGCTTAAATAGTCTTGATCTCGCGGGTGTGAGATTGCTGAGTCCTCGTGACTCACAGATTCTACCAAAACAGTTGCAGGTGCCGACGATGCCAGTGCAGATGATGCAACCGAGCTCAAGTGGGAGTTCGATGAGGAACGTGGTCGTTACTATGTTTCTTTTCCTGATGATCAGTAGTGGAGCCCAGTTGGGACGATCGGGGATCTAGCATTTGGGGTTATCTTATTTTCATTTGGTTTGACCGTAGTCGGTCTATGTGTGGATTTTGGATGATGTATGAATTATAATTATGTATTGTGTGAAGTGGCGATTGTAAGCCAACTCTCGTTATCCCTTTCTTGTTCATTACATGGGATTGTGTGAAGATGACCCTTCTTGCAACAAAACCACAATGCGGTTATGCCTCTAAGTCGTGCCTCGACACGTGGGAGATATAACCGCATCGTGGGCGTTACAACGGGGTCCTGTTCATCCAGAGGCAACGCCACCGCTCACTATTCATCCACCCCCCCCCCCCCCCCGCGCAACGCTCACTGTTCATCCCAGAGGCAGGATCGATCGGCTTCAGTTAGCAGCAGTAGCAAAGGAATCGCTCGATCGGGTTCAGTTAACAGCCATCGATCGATCGCTCGGGTTCAGTAACGCGTAGCCTGCAGTGCAATTGCTCGGGTTCAGTTAGAGCCCAATGCCTCGCCCAGGTTCAGTTAGAGCCAACGCCTCGCACACACGCGCGTACGTGTACGAGAGAAACGCGCATCGCTCGGCCCCCGACCTCCCACCGTAACCGGGAACTCCCCGAAATTTTCCTCGCCCTCGCTTCTACCACGGTTTTTTCCGTCATGGACGGCCCAAAGAATGTCATGCAGCTGCGTCTCCGGCCCGCCCAGGACGAAAAGCCCATTTTCTGTCATGATTTTTTGTCATAGAAGTAGGAGCCCACCACATCTATGATGATATCGGGTTTTGTCACAATTATCGTCATAGAAGTGTCATATGTATGACAGAAAAAAAATTCGTTCGGCCCAAAATGTCACGGATGTGTCTTTTTTTTGTAGTGATGGCAGACGGACAAGAATGTAGGGCCACTGATGGAATACTAGCATCCTATACTAAGCATTTAGGATTGCAGGTACGGGTAACAGCTGTAGCAACAATGACAGGCTATGCAGCAGAATAGGATTAACCAAAAGCAGTAACATGCTACACTACTCTAATGAAAGCAGTAGAGAGAAGGAATATGATCAGGGGGGCTTGTGTGGTTGCTCTGGCAAGGAGGGGTCGTCCTCGATGTAGTCGATCACGGGGGTATCGACAGCGTCTCGGGGTCTACCGGAAAGAAGTAACGGAGGGGGAACACAATAAATAATAGAGCAATCAAAGCATCACAAAGCATAGCAAGGCAGTACGCGGTGCCAGGGGTGATCTAACGCAGGGATAGGTGATACCGGCGAAGGGTAAAACATCCCGAAAAGTACTCCCGGTGTTTGACGTTTTTGGGCAGATGAAACGGAGGCGGATTGTTGCATGTTCGCTATGCAAGGGACGCATGGCGGACTCAAGGACTGCGTATTCAGATTCGTCTCGTCGTTCTGAGCAACTTTCATGTATAAAGTATTTTCATCTGACCCATTTATTATTTTATATTAATTTTTAAAGTTTTATTTCATTTTTTAGAATTAACAGAATTAATTAAATTAGAAAATGCAATTATGACATCAGCATGATGTCAGGGTGATGTCAGCAGTCAAACAGTCAATTGACTTTGTCAAACTAACGTGTGGGTCCCACCGTCATTGACTGTTAGCTAATTAACCAAGTTAATTAGTTTAATTAACAGATTAATTAGGTTAAGTTAATTAATTTAATTATTAATTATATTTTTTTGTTCTGGGTTGCGGGCCATGGTTGTCAATGGGCCAAATGGCCTTAACGGGATGGGCAAGCGGGCGTTCCGAGCATTGCGGGAGTAGCCCAGCAGAGCGCTGCGGGGCGTCGATGGCCACGGCGCCGGCCAGGCGGCCGGAGCGGCGGCCGGCGAGCAGCTGCGGAGGGGTGGAGCAGTTAGGGGCGGCACGCTCGGAAGCGGACGGCGCGACGCGTTTGCGCGCGGTGAGGCGGAGGCAGCGGCAGAGCGGGACGAGGGGAGCAGGGGGCCCTGGGCAGCAGCGGGCGACAACGAGAGGTGCAGTGGGCGGCGAGGGGCGCCGAGGTCGCGGCGCACTGTAGCAGCGGGAAGGGACATGCTACCTCTTGAGCACTGCGTTGGTTTTCCCTTAAAGAGGAAAGGGTGATGCAGCAAAGTAGCGTAAGTATTTCCCTCAGTTTTTGAGAACCAAGGTATCAATCCAGTAGGAGGCCACGCACGAGTCCCTCGCACCAACACAAACAAATAAATCCTCACAACCAATGCAATAAAGGGGTTGTTAATCCCTTCACGGTCACTTACGAGAGTGAGATCTGATAGATATGATAAGATCATATTTTTGGTATTTTTATGATAAAGATGCAAAGTAAAGAAAACAAAATAAAAACGGCGCCAGAAATAGCTTGTTGTCGGGAGATTAAATATGATGGAAAATAGACCCGGGGGCCATAGGTTTCACTAGTGGCTTCTCTCAAGAGCATAAGTATTACGGTGGGTGAACAAATTACTGTTGAGCAATTGACAGAATTAACCATAGTTATGAGAATATCTAGGTATGATCATGTATATAGGCATCACGTCCGAGACAAGTAGACCGACTCCTGCCTGCATCTACTACTATTACTCCACACATTGACCGCTATCCAGCATGCATCTAGAGTATTAAGTTCATAAGAACATAGTAACGCTTTAAGCAAGATGACATGATGTAGAGGGATAAACTCATGCAATATGATATAAACCCCATCTTGTTAACCTCGATGGCAACAATACAATATGTGCCTTGCTGCCCCTACTGTCACTGGGAAAGGACACCGCAAGATTGAACCCAAAGCTAAGCACTTCTCCCATTGCAGGAAAGATCAATCTAGTAGGCCAAACCAAACTGATAATTCGAAGAGACTTGCAAAGATAACCAATCATACATAAAAGAATTCAGAGAAGATTCAAATATTGTTCATAGATAAACTTGATCATAAACCCACAATTCATCGGTCTCAACAAACACACCACAAAAGAAGATTACATCGAATAGATCACCACAAGAGAGGGGGAGAACATTGTATTGAGATCCAAAAAGAGAGAAGAAGCCATCTAGCTAATAACTATGGACCCGAAGGTCTGAGGTAAACTACTCACACATCATCGGAGAGGCTATGGTGTTGATGTAAAAGCCTTCCGTGATCGATGCCCCCTCCGGCGGAGCACCAGAAAAGGCCCCAAGATGGGATCTCACGGGTACAGAAGGTTGCGGCGGTGGAATTAGGTTTTTTGCTCCCTTTCTGGTAGTTTGGGGGTACGTGGATATATATAGGAGGAAGAAGTACGTCGGTGGAGCAACATGGGGCCCACGAGGGTGGAGGGCGCGCCCCCTACCTCGTGCCCTCCTGGTTGATGTCTTGACGTAGGGTCCAAGTCCTCTGGATCACGGTCGTTCCGAAAATCACGTTCCCGAAGGTTTCATTCCGTTTGGACTCCGTTTGATATTCTTTTTCTGCAAAACTCTGAAATAGGCAGAAAACAACAATTCTGGGTTGGGCCCCCGGTTAATAGGTTAGTCCCAAAAATAATATAAAATTGTATAATAAAGCCCAATAATGTCCAAAACAGAATATAATATAGCATGGAACAATCAAAAATTATAGATACGTTGGAGACGTATCAAGCATCCCCAAGCTTAATTCCTGCTCGTCCTCGAGTAGGTAAATGATAAAAACAGAATTTTTGATGTGGAATGCTACTTGGCATAATTTCAATGTAATTCTCCTAATTGTGGTATGAATATTCAGATCCGAAAGATTCAAGACAAAAGTTTAATATTGACATAAAAGTAATAATACTTCAAGCATACTAACTAAGCAATTATGTCCTCTCAAAATAACATGGCCAAAGAAAGTTCATCCCTACAAAATCATATAGTTTAGTCATGCTCCATTTCCATCACACAAGAATGCTCTCATCATGCACAACCCCGATGACAAGCCAAGCAATTGTTTCATACTTTAGTAATCTCAAACTTTTTTCAACCTTCATGCAATACATGAGCGTGAGCCATGGATATAGCACTATTGAATAGAATATAATGATGGGGGTTATGTGGAGAAGACAAAAAAGGAGAAAGTCTCACATCAACGAGGCTAATCAATGAGCTATGGAGATGCCCATCGATTGATGTTAATGCAAGGAGTAGGGCTTGCCATGCAACGAATGCACTAGACCTATAAATGCATGAAAGCTCAACAAAAGAAACTAAGTGGGTGTGCATCCAACTTGCTTGCTCACGAAGACCTAGGGCATTTGAGGAAGCCCATTGTTGGAATATACAAGCCAAGTTCTATAATGAAAAATTCCCACTAGTATATGAAAGTGACAAAACAAGAGACTTTCTATCATGAAGATCATGGTGCTACTTTGAAGCATAAGTGTGGAAAAAAGGATAGTAGCATTGTCCCTTTTTATTTTCTTTTTTTGGGCCTTTTTTGGGACAATGCTCTATGAATGATGATCATCACACTTCTATTTATTTACAACTCAATGATTACAACTCGATACTAGAACAAAGTATGACTCTATCTGAATGCCTCCGGCGGTATACCGGGATAACAATGAATCAAGAGTGACATGTATGAAAAATTATGAACGGTGGCTTTGCCACAAATACGATGTCAACTACATGATCATGCAAAGCAATATGACAATGATGAGCGTGTCATAATAAATGGAACGGTGGAAAGTTGCATGACAATATATCTCGGAATGGCTACGGAAATACCATAATAGGTAGGTATGGTGGTTGTTTTGAGGAAGATATAAGGAGGTTTATGTGTGAAAGAGCGTATCATATCACGGGGTTTGGATGCACCGGTGAAGTTTGCACCAACTCTCAATGTGAGAAAGGGCAATGCACGGTACCGAAGAGGCTAGCAATGATGGAAGGGTAAGAGTGCGTATAATCCATGGACTCAACATTAGTCATAAAGAACTCACATACTTATTGCAAAAATCTACAAGTCATGAAAAACCAAGCACTACGCGCATGCTCCTAGGGGGTAGATTGGTAGGAAAATACCATCGCTCGTCCCCAACCGCCACTCATAAGGAGGACAATCAAAGAACACCTCATGTTTCAAATTTGTTACATAACGTTTACCATATGTGCATGCTACGGGACTTGCAAACTTCAACACAAGTATTTCTCAAATTCACAACTACTCAACTAGCACAACTTTAATATCACTACCTCCATATCTCAAAACAATCATCAAGCATCAAACTTCTCTTAGTATTCAGCACACTCATAAGAAAGTTTATTTTACTAGTCTTGAATACCTAGCATATTAGGATTATTTAAGCAAATTACCATGCTGTTTAAGACTCTAAAAATAATATAAGTGAAGTAAGAGAGAATAGTAGTTTCTATGAAACAAAACCACCACCGTGCTCTAAAAGATATAAGTGAAGCACTAGAGCAAAAACTATATAGCTCAAAAGATATAAGTGAAGCACTTAGAGTATTCTAATAATTTCTGAATCATGTGTGTCTCTCTCAAAAGGTGTGTCCAGAAAAGTTGATTGTGGTAAACTAAAAAGCAAATACTCAAATCATACAAGACGCTCCAAGCAAAACACATATCATGTGGTGAATAAAAATATAGCTCCAAGTAAAGTTACCGATGGAAGTAGACGAAAGAGGGGATGCCTTCCGGGGCATCCCCAAGCTTTGGAGTTTTGGTGTCCTTAGATTATCTTGGGGTGCCATGGGCATCCCCAAGCTTAGGCTCTTGCCACTCCTTGTTCCATAATCCATCAAATCTTTTACCCAAAACTTGAAAACTTCACAACACAAAACTTAACAGAAAATCTCGTGAGCTCCGTTAGCGAAAGAAAACAAAACACCACTTTAAGGTACTGTAATGAACACATTATTTATTTATATTGGTGTTAAACCTACTGTATTCCAACTTCTCTATGGTTTATAAACTATTTTATTAGCCATAGATTCATCAAAATAAGCAAACAACACACGAAAAACAGAATCTGTCAAAAACAGAACAGTCTGTAGTAATCTGTAACTAACGCAAACTTCTGGAAATCCAAAAATTCAGCAAAAATAGTACGACCTAGACAATTTGTTTATTGATCAGCAGAAATTGGAATCAATATTTTATCACATTCTGGTGATTTTTAACAATTATTTTCGTGAACAGAAAGTTTCTGCAATTTTCAGCAAGATCAAATAACTATCATCCAAGAAGATCCTATAGGTTTAACTTGGCACAAACACTAATTAAAACATAAAAACACATCTAATAAGAAGCTAGATCAAATATTTATTCCTAAACAAAAGCAAAAAGCAAAAAAAATAAAAATAAAATTGGGTTGCCTCCCAACAAGCGCTATCGTTTAACGCCCCTAGCTAGGCATAATAGCAAGGATAGATCTAGGTATTGCCATCTTTGGTAGGCAATCCATAAGTGGCTCTCGTGATAGATTCATATGGTAATTTTATTCTCTTTCTAGGAAAATGTTCCATGCCTTTCCTTAACGGAAATTAGAATCTAATATTTCCTTCCTTCATATCAATAATTGCACCGATCGTTCTAAGGAAAGGTCTACCAAGAATAATAGGACATGAAGGATTGCAATCTATATCAAGAACAATAAAATCTATGGGCACAGAATTCCTATTTCCAATAATAAGAACATCATTAATTCTTCCCATAGGTTTCTTAATGGTGGAATCCGCAAGGTGCAAGTTTAAAAAGCAATCATCAAAATCACGGAAACCTAGCAACTCGCACAAAGTCTTTGGAATCGTGGAAACACTAGCACCCAAATCACACAAAGCATAGCATTCATGATCTTTAATTTTAATTTTAATAGTAGGTTCACACTCATCATAAAGTTTTCTAGGGATAGAAACTTCCGACACAAGTTTTTCTTCATAAGATTGCATCAAAGCATCAACGATATGTTTAGTAAAAGCTTTATGTTGACTATAAGCATGAGGAGAATTTAGCACGGAGATCTATCAAAGAGAAATTATCATAATTAAATTCCTTAAAATCCAAAATAGTGGGTTCATTAATATCTAAATTTTTGATCTCTTCAATCCCACTTTTACCAATTTTTGCATCAAGATCTAAAAACTCCGAATTTTTGGAACGCCTTCTAGGTAAACGTGGATCATATTCAGTCCCATCATTATCAAGATTCATATTGCAAAACAAAGATTTAATAGGGGACACATCAATAACTTTTAGATCTTCATCTTTATTTTCATAGAAACTAGAAGAACACGCTTTCACAAAGCAATCTTTTCTTAGCACGCATCCTAGCGGTTCTTTCTTTGCACTCATCAATGGAAATTCTAATGGATCTGAGAGACTCATTGATATCATGCTTAGGTGGAATAGATCTAAGTTTCAAAGAATCAACATTAAGAGAAATTCTATCAACGTTCCTAGCCAATTCATCAACTTTGAGTAATTTTTCTTCAAGCAAAGCATTGAAATTCTTTTGCGAATTCATAAACTCCTTAACACTAGTCTCAAATTCAGAAGGCATCTTATTAAAGTTCCCATAAGGATTGTTGTAGGAATTACCATAATTATTAGAGGAATTACTAGGATAAGGCCTAGGATTAAAGTTTCCTCTATACACATTGTTACCAAAATTATTCCTACCAACAAAATTCACATCCATAGATTCATTATTATTCTCAATCAAAGCAGACAAAGGCATATCATTAGGATCAGAAGAAACACTCTTTGTAGCAAATAATTTCAGAAGTTCATCCATCTTTCCACTCAAAACATTAATTTCTTCTATTGCATGCACTTTTTTACTAGTAGATCTTTCAGTGTGCCATTGAGAATAATTAACCATAATATTATCTAGGAGTTTAGTAGCTTCTCCTAAAGTGATTTCCATAAAAGTGCCTCCCGCGGCCGAATCTAAAAGATTTCTAGAAGAAAAATTCAATCCGGCATAAGATTTTTGTATGATCATCCATAAATTCAAACCATGTGTAGGACAATTACGTATCATTAATTTCATCCTCTCCCAAGCTTGTGCAACATGCTCATGATCAAGTTGCTTAAAATTCATAATATCGTTTCTAAGAGAGATAATCTTAGCGGGAGGAAAATACTTAGAGATAAAAGCATCTTTGCACTTATTCCAAGAATCAATACTATTTTTAGGCAAAGACGAAACCAAGCTTTAGCACGATCTCTAAGCGAAAAAGGAAATAGCTTCAATTTAACAATATCATTGTCCACATCTTTCTTCTTTTGCATATCACACAAATCAACGAAGCTATTTAGATGGGTAGCGGCATCTTCACTAGGAAGGCCGGCGAATTGATCTTTCATGACAAGATTCAACAAAGCAGCATTGATTTCACAAGATTCGGTATCGGTAAGAGGAGCAATCGGAATGGTAAGAAAATCATTATTGTTGGTATTGGTAAAGTCACACAACTTAGTATTGTCTTGAGCCATAGTGACAAGCAAGCAATCCAACACACGAGCAAACAAGAGACGGGCAAAAAGAGGCAAATAGAGAAAGAGAGGGCGAATAAAACGGCAAGGGTGAAGTGGGGGAGAGGAAAACGAGAGGCAAATGGCAAATAATGTAATGCGGGAGATAAGGGTTTGTGATGGGTACTTGGTATGTTGACTTTTGCGTAGACTCCCCGGCAACGGCGCCAGAAATCCTTCTTGCTACCTCTTGAGCACTGCGTTGGTTTTCCCTTGAAGAGGAAAGGGTGATGCAGCAAAGTAGCGTAAGCATTTCCCTCAGTTTTTGAGAACCAAGGTATCAATCCAGTAGGAGGCCACGCACGAGTCCCTCGCACCTACACAAACAAATAAATCCTCGCAACCAATGCAATAAAGGGGTTGTCAATCCCTTCACGGTCACTTACAAGAGTGAGATCTGATAGATATGATAAGACAATATTTTTGGTATTTTTATGATAAAGATGCAAAGTAAAGAAAACAAAATAAAAACGGTGCCAGAAATAGCTTGGTGTTGGGAGATTAAATATGATGGAAAATAGACCCGGGGGCCATAGGTTTCACTAGTGGCTTCTCTCAAGAGCATATGTATTACGGTGGGTGAACAAACTACTGTTGAGCAATTGACAGAATTGAGCATAGTTATGATAATATCTAGGTATGATCATGTATATAGGCATCACGTCCGAGACAAGTAGACCGACTCCTGCCTGCATCTACTACTATTACTCCACACACCGACCGCTATCTAGCATGCATCTAGAGTATTAAGTTCATAAGAACAGAGTAACGCTTTAAGCAAGATGACATGATGTAGAGGGATAAACTCATGCAATATGATATAAACCCCATCTTGGTATCCTCGATGGCAACAATACAATACTTGCCTTGCAGCCCCTACTATCACTGGGAAAGGACACCGCAAGATTGAACCCAAAGCTAAGCACTTCTCCCATTGCAAGAAAGATCAATCTAGTAGGCCAAACCAAACTGATAATTCGAAGAGACTTGCAAAGATAACCAATCATACATAAAAGAATTCAGAGAAGATTCAAATATTGTTCATAGATAAACTTGATCATAAACCCACAATTCATCGGTCTCAACAAACACACCGCAAAAGAAGATTACATCAAATAGATCTCCACAAGAGAGGGGGAGAACATTGTATTGAGATCCAAAAAGAGAGAAGAAGCCATCTAGCTAATAACTATGGACCCGAAGGTCTAAGGTAAACTACTCACACATCATCGGAGAGGCTATGGTGTTGATGTAGAAGCCTTCCGTGATCGATGCCCCCTCCGGCGGAGCTCCGGAAAAGGCCCCAAGATGGGATCTCACGGGTACAGAAGGTTGCGGCGGTGGAATTAGGTTTTTTGCTCCCTTTTGGTAGTTTGGGGGTACGTGGATATATATAGGAGGAAGAAGTACGTCGGTGGAGCAACATGGGGCCCACGAGGGTGGAGGGCGCGCCCAGGGGGTAGGCGCGCCCCCCTACCGCGTGCCCTCCTGGTTGATGTCTTGACGTAGGGTCCAAGTCCTATGGATCACGTTCGTTCCGAAAATCACGTTCCCGAAGGTTTCATTCCGTTTGGACTCCGTTTGATATTCTTTTTCTGCGAAACTCTGAAATAGGCAAAAAAACAGCAATTCTGGGTTGGGCCTCCGGTTAATAGGTTAGTCCCAAAAATAATATAAAAGTGTATAATAAAGCCCAATAATGTCCAAAACAGAATATAATATAGCATGGAACAATCAAAATTTATAGATACGTTGGAGACGTATCAGGACAGAGCATGCACGGCGCCGCGGCGAGCGCCGGCGCGAGAGGCGGGGCCGTGCGGGCGGGGTGGCTGGCGGAAGCACCAGAAGGGGGAGCGAGGCGTGTGCGGTCGTCGCAGGCGGCACGTGCGGTGACTGTTGGGGAGGAGCACCATGGCATAGCCGTGCGGGGCGGACGGCGTGAGTGCGGTGAGTCCAATGGGCACGAGCCCGTGACCAAACGGTCACCGGAGACGCGTCGGCGACGAGCTCTGCGGCGATGCGTTCGGCCTCGTCGTGAGAGCTAACTAGGGTGCGCGCGAAGGCAAACGGAGAAAGGTAGGAGGTAGAGGATCTCACCGCGCAGCACACGGAGGCCGGTGAGAGGCTTAGTAGCAGCATCAGTCCCAGTTGAACCAAGTGATTATTATACCCAGACATTTTGAGTATATGTTCACTGACAGAACTATTCTCCTCCATTTTGCAGCTATAGAACTTATTGGAGACTTCATATCTCTCAATCTGGGCATTTGCTTGAAATATTAACTTCAACTCCTGGAACATCTCATATGCTCCATGACGTTCAAAACGTCGTTGAAGTCCCGGTTCTAAGCCGTAAAGCATGGCACACTGAAATATCGAGTAGTCATCAGCTTTGCTCTGCCAGACGTTCTTAACGTCATCAGTAGCATCTGCAGTAGGCCTGGCACCCAGCGGTGCTTCCAGGACGTAATTCTTCTGTGCAACAATGAGGATAATCCTCAAGTTATGGACCCAGTCCGTGTAATTGCTACCATCATCTTTTAACTTTGCTTTCTCAAGGAATGCATTTAAATTCAACGGAACAACAGCACGGGCCATCTATCTACAACAACATAGACAAGCAAAATACTATCAGGTACTAAGTTCATGATAAATTTAAGTTCAATTAATCATATTACTTAAGAACTCCCACTTACATAGACATCTCTCTTATCATGTAAGTGATCACGTGATCCAAATCAACTAAACCATAACCGATCATCACGTGAAATGGAGTAGTTTTCAATGGTGAACATCACTGTATATAAAGGAGCAAGGGGGGAGGCCGGCCGGCCCTTGCAAGGCGCGCCAGGAGGAGGAGTCCTCCTCCTAGTAGGAGTAGGACTCCCCTTTCCTACTCCTACTAGGAGGGGGAAAGGAAGGAGGAGAGGGAGAAGGAAAGGGGGCCGCCGCCCCCCTTCCCTAGTCCAATTCGGACCAGACGGGGAGGGGGCGCGCGGCCTGCCCTGGCCGGCCCTCTCTCTCCACTAAGGCCCATGTGGCCCATTACTTCTCCCGGGGGGTTCCGGTAACCCTCCGGCACTCCGGTTTTCTCCGAAATCACCCGGAACACTTCCGGTATCCGAATATAGTCGTCCAATATATCAATCTTTATGTCTCGACCATTTCGAGACTCCTCGTCATGTCCGTGATCACATCCAGGACTCCGAACTACCTTCAGTACATCAAAACACAAAACTCATAATACCGATCGTCATAGAACTTTAAGCGTGCGGACCCTACGGGTTCGAGAACTATGTAGACATGACCGAGACACGTCTCCGGTCAATAACCAATAGCAGAACCTGGATGCTCATATTGGTTCCTACATATTCTACGAAGATCTTTATCGGTCAAACCGCATAACAACATACATTGTTCCCTTTGTCATCGGTATGTTACTTGCCCGAGATTCGATCGTCGGTATCTCAATACCTAGCTCAATCTCATTACTGGCAAGTCTCTTTACTCGTTCCGTAATGCATCATCCCGCAACTAACTCACTAGTCACATTGCTTGCAAGGCTTATAGTGATGTGCATTATCGAGAGGGCCCAGAGATACCTCTCCGACAATCGGAGTGACAAATCCTATTCTCGATATATGCCAACTCAACGAACACCATCCGAGATACTTGTAGAGCACCTTTATAATCACCCAGTTACATTGTGACGTTTGGTAGCACACAAAGTGTTCCTCCGGTATTCGGGAGTTGCACAATCTCATAGTCATAGGAACATGTATAAGTCATGGAGAAAGCAGTAGCAGTAAACTAAACGATCAAGTGCTAAGTTAACAAAATGGGTCAAGTCAATCACATCATTCTCCTAATGATGTGATCCCGTTAATCAAATGACAACTCCTGTCTATGGCTAGGAAACTCAACCATCTTTGATCAACGAGCTAGTCAAGTAGATGCATACTAGTGACACTATGTTTGTCTATGTATTCACACATGTATTATGTTTCCGATTAATACAATTCTAGCATGAATAATAAACATTTATCATGAAATAAGGAAATAAATAATAACTTTATTATTGCCTCTAGGGCATATTTCCTTCAGTCTCCCACTTGCACTAGAGTCAATAATCTAGATTACACATTAATGATTCTAACACCCATGGAGCCTTGGTGTTGATCATGTTTTGCTCGTGAGAGAGGCTTAGTCAACGGGTCTGCAACATTCAGATCCGTATGTATCTTGCAAATCTCTATGTCTCCCACCTGGACTTGATCGCGGATGGAATTGAAGCGTCTCTTGATGTGTTTGGTTCTCTTGTGAAATCTGGATTCCTTTGCGAAGGCAATTCCACCAGTATTGTCACAAAAGATTTTCATTGGACCCGATGCACTAGGTATGACACCTAGATCGGATATGAACTCCTTCATCCAGACTCCTTCATTTGCTGCTTCTGAAGCAGCTATGTACTCCGCTTCACTAGACGCTTTGTTTAGAACTGCTCCAACTAACAGCTCCACCGTTCAATATAAACACGTATCCGGTTTGCGATTTAGAATCGTCCGGATCAGTGTCGAAGCTTGCATCGACGTAACCATTCACGACGAGCTCTTTGTCACCTCCATAAACGAGAAACATATCCTTAGTCCTTTTCAGGTATTTCAGGATGTTCTTGACCGCTGTCCAGTGATCCACTCCTGGATTACTTTGGTACCTCCATGCTAAACTAATAGCAAGGCACACATCAGGTCTGGTACACAACATTGCATACATGATAGAGCCTATGGCTGAAGCATAGGGAACACTTTCATTTTCTCTCTATCTTCTGCATTGGTCGGGCACTGAGTCTTACTCAACTTCACACCTTGTAACACAGGCAAGAACCCTTTCTTTGCTTGATCCATTTTGAACTTTTTCAAAACTTTGTCAAGGTATGTGCTTTGAAAGTCCAATTAAGCGTCTTGATCTATCTCTATAGATCTTGATGCCCAATATGTAAGCAGCTTCACCGAGGTCTTTCATTGAAAAACTCTTATTCAAGTATCCTTTTATGCTATCCAGAAATTCTATATCATTTCCAATCAACAATATGTCATCCACATATAATATTAGAAATGCTATAGAGCTCCGACTCACTTTCTTGTAAATACAGGCTTCTCCAAAAGTCTGTATAAAACCATATGCTTTGATCACACTATCAAAACGTTTATTCCAACTCCAAGATGCTTGCACTAGTCCATAAATGGATCGCTGGAGTTTGCACACTTTGTTAGCACCCTTCGGATCGACAAAACCTTCTGGTTGCATCATATACAACTCTTCTTCCAGAAATCCATTCAGGAATGCAGTTTTGACATCCATTTGCCAAATTTCATAATCATAAAATGCGGCAATTGCCAACATGATTCGGACAGACTTAAGCATCGCTACGGGTGAGAAAGTCTCATCATAGTCAACCCCTTGAACTTGTCGAAAACCTTTCGCAACAAGTCGAGCTTTGTAGACAGTAACATTACCGTCAGCGTCAGTCTTCTTCTTGAAGATCCACTTATTCTCTATGGCTTGCCAATCATCGGGCCAGTCAACCAAAGTCCACACTAAGTAGTTCTCATACATGGATCCCATCTCAAATTTCATGGCCTTAAGCTATTTTGTGGAATCTGGGCTCACCATCGCTTCTTCATAGTTTGTAGGTTCTCCATGGTCTAGTAACATGACTTCCAGAACAGGATTACCGTACCACTCTGGTGCGGATCTTACTCTGGTAGACCTACGAGGTTCGGTAGTAACTTGATCTGAAGATTCATGATCAATATCATTAGCTTCCTCACTAATTGGTGTAGGTGTCACAGGAACCGGTTTCTGTGATGAACTACTTTCCAATAAGGGAGCAGGTACAGTTACCTCATCAAGTTCTACTTTCCTCCCACTCACTTCTTTCGAGAGAAACTCTTTCTCTAGAAAGGATCCATTCTTAGCAACAAATGTCTTGCCTTCAGATCTGTGATAGAAGGTGTACCCAATAGTTTCCTTTGGGTATCCTATGAAGACACATTTCTCCGATTTGGGTTCGAGCTTATCAGGTTGAAGCTTTTTCACATAAGCATCGCAGCCCCAAACTTTAAGAAAGGACAACTTTGGTTTCTTGCCAAACCATAGTTCATAAGTCGTCGTCTCAACGGATTTTGATGGCGCCCTATTTAATGTGAATGCAGCCGTCTCTAAAGCATAACCCCAAAACGATAGCAGTAAATCAGTAAGAGACATCATAGATCGCACCATATCTAGTAAAGTACGATTACGACATTCAGACACACCATTACGTTGTGGTGTTCCGGGTGGCGTGAGTTGTGAAACTATTCCGCATTGTTTCAAATGTAGACCAAACTCGTAACTCAAATATTCTCCTCCACGATCAGGTCGTAGAAACTTTATTTTCTTGTTACGATGATTTTCCACTTCACTCTGAAATTCTTTGAACTTTTCAAATGTTTCAGACTTGTGTTTCATTAAGTAGATATACCCATATCTGCTTAAATCATCTGTGAAGGTGAGAAAATAATGATACCCGCCGCGAGCCTCAATATTCATTGGACCACATACATCAGTATGTATGATTTCCAACAAATTTGTTGCTCGCTCCATTGTTCCGGAGAACGGCGTTTTAGTCATCTTCCCATGAGGCATGGTTCGCAAGTACCAAGTGATTCATAATCAAGTGATTCCAGAAGTCCATCAGCATGGAGTTTCTTCATGCGCTTTACACCAATATGACCCAAACGGCAGTGCCACAAATAAGTTGCACTATCATTATCAACTCTGCATCTTTTGGCTTCAATATTATGAATATGTGTATTACTACTATCGAGATTCAACACAAATAGACCACTCTTCAAGGGTGCATGACCATAAAAGATATTACTCATATAAATAGAACAACCATTATTCTCAGATTTAAATGAATAACCGTCTTGCATCAAACAAGATCCAGATATAATGTTCATGCTTAACGCTGGCACCAAATAACAATTATTCAGGTCTAAAACTAATCCCGTAGGTAGATGTAGAGGTAGCGTGCCGACGGCGATCACATCAACTTTGGAACCATTTCCCACGTGCATCATCACCTCGTCCTTAGCCAATCTTCGCTCAATCCGTAGTGCCTGTTTCGAGTTGCAAATATTAGCAACAGAACCAGTATCAAATACCCAGGTGCTACTGCGAGCTTTAGTAAGGTACACATCGATAACATGTATATCACATACACCTTTGTTCACCTTGCCATCCTTCTTATCAGCCAAATACTTGGGGCAGTTCCGCTTCCAGTGACCAGTCTGTTTGCAGTAGAAGCACTCAGTCTCAGGCTTAGGTCCAGACTTGGGTTTCTTCTCCTGAGCAGCAACTTGTTTGCCGTTCTTTTTGAAGTTCCCCTTCTTCTTCCCTTTACCCTTTTTCTTGAAACTGGTGGTCTTGTTGACCATCAACACTTGATGCTCCTTCTTGATTTCTACCTCCGCAGCCTTTAGCATTGCGAAGAGCTCAGGAATTGTCTTGTCCATCCCTTGCATATTATAGTTCATCACGAAGCTCTTGTAACTTGCTGGCAGTGATTGAAGGATTCTGTCAATGATACTATCATCCGGAAGATTAACTCCCAGTTGAATCAAGTGATTATTATACCCAGACATTTTGAGTATATGTTCACTGACAGAACTATTCTCCTCCATTTTGCAGCTATAGAACTTATTGGAGACTTCATATCTCTCAATCCGGGCATTTGCTTGAAATATTAACTTCAACTCCTGGAACATCTCATATGCTCCATGACGTTCAAAATGTCGTTGAAGTCCCGGTTCTAAGCCGTAAAGCATGGCACACTGAACTATAGAGTAATCATCAGCTTTGCTCTGCCAGACGTTCTTAACGTCATCTGTAGCATCTGCAGTAGGCCTGGCACCCAGCGGTGCTTCCAGGACGTAATTCTTCTGTGCAGCAATAAGGATAATCCTCAAGTTACGGACCCAGTCCGTGTAATTGCTACCATCATCTTTTAACTTTGCTTTCTCAAGGAACGCATTAAAATTCAACGGAACAACAGCACGGGCCATCTATCTACAATAACATAGACAAGCAAAATACTATCAGGTACTAAGTTCATGATAGATTTAAGTTCAATTAATCATATTACTTAAGAACTCCCACTTAGATAGACATCTCTCTTATCATCTAAGTGATCACGTGATCCAAATCAACTAAACCATAACCGATCATCACGTGAAATGGAGTAGTTTTCAATGGTGAACGTCACTATGTTGATCATATCTACTATATGATTCACGTTCGACCTTTCGGTCTCAGTGTTCCGAGGCCATATCTGCATATGCTAGGCTCGTCAAGTTTAACCCGAGTATTCTGCGTGTGCAAAACTGGCTTGCACCCGTTGTATAAGAACGTTGAGCTTATCACACCCGATCATCACATGGTGTCTCGGCACGACGAACTTTGGCAACGGTGCATACTCAGGGAGAACACTTGTACCTTGAATTTTTTTGGTGAGAGATCATCTTATAATGCTACCGTCAATCAAAGCAGAATAAGATGCATAAAGGATAAACATCACATGCAATCAATATAAGTGATATGATATGGCCATCATCATCTTGTGCCTTTGATCTCCATCTCCAAAGCACCGTCATGATCACCATCGTCACCGGTGCGACACCTTGATCTCCATCGTAGCATCGTTGTCGTCTCGCCAACTATTGCTTCTACGACTATCGCTACCGCTTAGTGATAAAGTAAAGCAATTACATGGCGATTGCATTTCATACAATAAAGCGACAACCATATGGCTCCTGCCAGTTGCTGATAACTCCGTTACAAAACATGATCATCTCATACAATAAAATATAGCATCATGTCTTGACCATATCACATCACAACATGCCCTGCAAAAACAGGTTAGACGTCCTCTACTTTGTTGTTGCAAGTTTTACGTGGCTGCTACGGGCTGAGCAAGAACCGTTCTTACCTACGCATCAAAACCACAACGATATTTCATCAAGTTAGTGATGTTTTAACCTTCAACAAGGACCGGGCGTAGTCACACTCGGTTCAACAAAAGTTGGAGAAACTGACACCCGCCAGCCACATGTGTGCGAAGCACGTCGGTAGAACCAGTCTCGCGTAAGCGTACGCGTAATGTCGGTCCGGGACGCTTCATCCAACAATACCGCCGAACCAAAGTATGACATGTTGGTAAGCAGTATGACTTGTATCGCCCACAACTCACTTGTGTTCTACTCGTGCATATAACATCTACGCATAAACCTGGCTCGGATGCCACTGTTGGGGAACGTAGTAATTTCAAAAAAATTCCTACGCACACGCAAGATCATGGTGATGTATAGCAACGAGAGGGGAGAGTGTCATCTACATACCCTCGTAGACTGTAAGCGGAAGCGCTATGACAACGTGGTTGATGTAGTCGTACGTCTTCACGATCGACCGATCCTCAGTACCGAACGTACGGCACCTCCGCGTTCAGCACATGTTCAGCTCGGTGACGTCCCGCGAACTCACGATCCAGTAGGCTTCGGGGAAGAGCTTCGTCAGCATGACGGCGTGGTGACAGTGTTGATGAAGCTACCGACGCAGGGCTTCGCCTAAGCACCGCTACGATATGACCGAGGTGCATTATGGTGGAGGGGGCACCGCACACGGCTAAGAGAGATCAATGATCAACTTGTGTGTTCTAGGGTAACCCCTTGCACCCGTATATAAAGGAGCAAGGGGGGAGGCCGGCCGGACCTTGCAGGGCGCGCCAGGAGGAGGAGTCCTCCTCCTAGTAGGAGTAGGACTCCCCTTTCCTACTCCTACTAGGAGGGGGAAAGGAAGGAGGAGAGGGAGAAGGAAAGGGGGGCGCCGCCCCCCTTCCCTAGTCCAATTCGGACCAGACGGGGAGGGGCGCGTGGCCTGCCCTGGCCGGCCCTCTCTCTCTCCACTAAGGCCCATGTGGCCCATTACTTCTCTCGGGGGGTTCCGGTAACCCTCCGGCACTCCGGTTTTCTCCGAAATCACCCGGAACACTTCCGGTATCCGAATATAGTCGTCCAATATATCAATATTTATGTCTCGACCATTTCGAGACTCCTCGTCATGTCCGTGATAACATCCAGGACTCCGAACTACCTTTAGTACATCAAAACACAAAACTCATAATACCGATCGTCATAGAACTTTAAGCGTGCGGACCCTACGGGTTCGAGAACTATGTAGACATGACCGAGACACGTCTCCGGTCAATAACCAATAGCAGAACCTGGATGCTCATATTGGTTCCTACATATTCTACGAAGATCTTTATCGGTCAAACCACATAACAACATACATTGTTCCCTTTGTCATTAGTATGTTACTTGCCCGAGATTCGATCGTCGGTATCTCAATACCTAGCTCAATCTCGTTACTGGCAAGTCTCTTTACTCGTTCCGTAATGCATCATCCCGCAACTAACTCATTAGTCACATTGCTTGCAAGGCTTATAGTGATGTGCATTACCGAGAGGGCCCAGAGATACCTCTCCGACAATCGGAGTGACAAATCCTATTCTCGATCTATGCCAACTCAACGAACACCATCGGAGATACTTGTAGAGCACCTTTATAATCACCCAGTTACGTTGTGACGTTTGGTAGCACACAAAGTGTTCCTCGGTATTCGGGAGTTGCACAATCTCATAGTCATAGGAACATGTATAAGTCATGGAGAAAGCAATAGCAGTAAACTAAACGATCAAGTGCTAAGTTAACAAAATGGGTCAAGTCAATCACATCATTCTCCTAATGATGTGATCCCGTTAATCAAATGACAACTCATGGATATGGCTAGGAAACTCAACCATCTTTGATCAACGAGCTAGTCAAGTAGAGGCATACTAGTGACACTATGTTTGTCTATGTATTCACACATGTATTATGTTTCCGATTAATACAATTCTAGCATGAATAATAAACATTTATCATGAAATAAGGAAATAAATAATAACTTTATTATTGCCTCTAGGGCATATTTCCTTCGGGGGGTCCCAGCTCGAGCAGGTGGTCGGGGAGGACGTAGCAAGGACCGGCGAACCGATCTGGCACGGGGACGAGGCAAGTGGCGACGGTGGCCACGGCTAGGATGGGGCCATGGCGACGGGCGCGCTCGGGATTGAGCAAGAGGAGAGGGGAGAGGTGGATCTGGGGGAGGGGAGGCGAGCGAGAGGGGGCAAGTGGGAGAGAGGGGTGGAGGCCGAGGCGTCGGACTGGCCTTATGCCCTCCCGGCGTCAGTGCCGGCGAGGTGGTCGGGCGGGAACGTGCCTCTATTCCGACCCTGGTTGGGCGAACAGGGAAGGGGGATGGCGGGGGGGCCGGGCCGGCTGGGCCGTTTGGCCCAGTTGGCCAGGGGGTTTTCCCTTTTCCTTTCTTTTTCTTTTTTTGTTTGTCTTTTCCTTTTTATTTATATTTCCCGTACTGTTTTCTCTCATTTCCTAAATTAGTTTTGGAAAAATACAAAAGTTGTACCTAATTTAATGTATTTAATTATGTCACATTCCGAACATTTTAGTTTTAATGTTTGAAAACTTTTATTGTTTGCTTGATTTTGAATTTGAATTCGAATCGGTTTCGATCTAACGCGAGATTAGCAACGGTAATCAAAATGACGTGGCATCACTAGCAGAGAATTACTGTAGCTTAATTATCCGGGCATCACAGTCAGCTTCAGATCAGCGATGGAGCCGTTGGCTTCGGAGAGCAGCTTGTTCTTGTCAGATATAGTGACCTGCAAATCTGCCAAGGTGTAGGCAGTCTTGTCCCTGTCACTCTTGAGCGTCACGACCTCCTTGCCATGCTTCTCCAGCTCCGCCTCTAGCTTCTCCACCTTGTCGGCCAGCTCGTTCTTGGCGGCCTCTGCGCCTTCAGCGGCATCAACGGCCTCCTTCAGCTTGCTGGCATGATCCAGGACCAGAGCGTCGAGTGCGTCCTTATGCTTCTGCTCCAGCTCCTGGGTCTGCTGCGCGACAAGTTTCTCAATTTCTTCATCCTTGCCATGGAGCTTGGTGGAAAGCGCCTCCTCATGAGCGACAAGGTCTTCTTCTTGGGCGTCGAGTGAAACACAGCGTCGTCCTTGGCGACCTGCGCGGCGGCCTCTCCTGAGCCTTCTCAATGTCAGACTGCTTAAGGAGGAGCTCGTTCGAACGCTCGCTCAGCTGCTCCTGGCTGGTCTTCAGCTCTTGCCAGGCCTCGGCAAACCAGGTTTGCGTCTGCCCGACGCGCTCCTGGAAGCCCGCCTCTGCCGCATTGGCGACTGCCATCCTAGAGTCCAGCTTCTCCTTACGGGCACGGTGAAGCGCCTGAAGCTTCTGAAAGTTGCTGCTCATGGCTTGGAGAAGCTGGTCCTCCTTGGAGATGCCGCTGCTGGCGCTTGGCTCATCAACAACCTGGAGCCCGGTGGCGGCGATGACCTCTTCATCAAAGACCTCCCCCTCAGCAGGCGCTCAAGTGCTTGCCGTCCCCGGGATGCTGACAAACAAATCCTCGCCGATCTTCAGGTATCTGCTCGAGGTGGGGGCTTCGGAGGTGGACGGTTGGTCGTCAACCACCGCCTCCCCGGCAGCCGAGGACTCCGGGACCGATGTAGTGCCAGGCGCTCCTGAGGCAGTGATGCCGTCAGTACGGTCGCCTGTGTCCTCACTGGCCTCCCCGGCAGACCCCTTGGCGGCCTCTTCATGTGCTTCCTTGGCGGCCTCGTCGGTAGCAACCTTGTCGGCCTCGGAGGCAGCGGGCGGGGGAGAAAGCATTGGATTGGGCTCAAGGAAGAAGAAGGAGACGGCGGTTTCCTAGATTGGAATGGGCGAAAGGGGTAAATGAGCAGCGCCCCTGCGGATTCCTCTTTTTATGGGGAAGGCGCGGGGCTGCATCTTTACTATTCGATATGAAGGCATTGGCGCAGGCGTGCTGCGATCGTTCCACGCACGACCCCCATGTTGCGCACTCAATACGGATCGTGGGGAAGCGCAGTGGAAGACAAGATTACAGCAGTTAACCCCTGCCACGCGTGCCCGTGCACTGTTTGGGCCTGGCCCAACAATGCTTCGCACTCGTCTGTGGCCCAGGCCCGGGGGCTCCTGTCAGTGTACTAAAGTTTGGGCCCTTTGGTACCCCTTACTTGTGCACGGGCAGTTGCAGCCGCACCCGTGGCGGGCCTTGGCGGGGGTAGCCGGGGACAAAATACAAGGCGACCAAGGCAGCAACCAAGCCAGTGACCAGAAAGCAGAGGACGAGCTGGACCCCCGGCAAGATCCTTGTCGGGACGACTTGTGGAGCGCTGACAAAACCACCACCCTTGAGACTGAGAGCTCTAATACCATCGATAATGTTAAGACCAAGACCCAGGGGCGCATGCGTGGTGGCATGCAGATCTTTGTGAAGACCAGAAGGCAAAGCTCCTAGCAAGATCCTTGCCAAAGACGTTTGCGGGGCCCTGACAATATCCTTGTTGGGGACATAGGCAAAGCCGCGGCAAGACTCCGCAACCCCGCCACCACTCCAGTATGGCGACTGGCCTGCCAGCCTGGCAAGCACCTGCGTGGTGGCATGCAGATCTTCGTGAAGATCCTGCCACCGTTCCAGCGCAGCGGCTAGCCAGCTAGCCTGGCATTGCATGCCTCGTCAGCCTAGATGCGTGTCAAGATGGGGAGAGGAGGTGACGGACGGGATGAGCTCTATTTCCGTCCCCGATAAAGCTAGAGGACACGTAACCAGCGCATTTAATGCGTTTGTCCTAGGATGTCAGTGATAAGCATATGCGCTGTAGCTACTTTCCACCTCCTGTATGCCGCTGTGGTGACCCCTTGGACATATAAAAGGAGGCCCAAGGCGTACTGGAGAAGGATTCGGACTTTTGAGCCTCTCGGCCCAGCTTGCATGCATAGCAGCTAGCCGAAGCTCAAGAACACAGAATATACACTCAAGCAGGACTAGGGTTTTACGCTGCTGAGCGGCCCGAACCTGGGTAAAAACCCATCGTGTTGATCGTTAGACCTGCTCTTTGCGCACCCCTCTTCCCTGTCAAACCATAGAAGGGATCCATGTGATCCCGTAGGTGTCATTTCCACCGACAGTCTGTGTTGCGTGAGTGATAGAAACACAAACACGGATAAGTGGGTTATGGCGTATGGGAATAAAGAGGACTTGATACTTTAATGCTATGGTTGGGTTTTACCTTAATGATCTTTGGTAGTTACGGATGTTTCCTAGAGTTCAATCATAAGTGCATATGATCCAAGAAGGGAAAGTATGTTAGCTTATGCTTCTCCATCATATAAAATTGCAATAATGATTACCGGTCTAGTTATCGATTGCCTAGGGAAAAATAACTTTCTTGTGACAAAAAGCTCTCTACTAAAACTAACTTAGTTGTTTCTTTATCTAAACAGCCCCTGGTTTCTATTTACGTGCTCTTTATTATCTTGCAAATCTATCCTATCACACTTACAAAGTACTTCTAGTTTCATACTTGTTCTGGGTAAAGCGAACATTAAGCGTGCATAGAGTTGTATCAGTGGTTGATAGAACTTGAGGGAATATTTGTTCTACCTTTGGCTCCTCGTTGGGTTCGACACTCTTACTTATTGAAATAGGCTACAACTGGTCCCCTATGCTTGTGAGTTATCACTTCCCTGCAAGCCAATGCCTCAAGGATAGCCACATCAGTGATCCCATTTAGAGTAACAGAGATGATCCAATGAAATTTATATCCTCGTCATGGCTGGCTGCATCCACAACACCATGTCCACCCTGTTTTACTTACTGTGTTGTCTGCATTGATTTTGAGATAGCCTTGTGGCGGGGGAGATCAAGGTAGCTGGCCTGTTTCATGCACTATAGCATTAGGCTTCATCTCCTTGTTTGTGATTTCTTCGAAACCATCAATGAAGCTTTCCACAAACATATGGGTGGATATAGATGGTTCAAATATGTTATCATGAATAGCCTTCCTGGTGGGCCGTCCAAATTTCCCAAAGAGTTACACATGCCAGTGTGAAATCCACATGCGATAACGAAACCATCAATACAAACAAACAATGTTTAGCATTCCCTTCATTCGTTCCGATCATATGCTCCACAACTTCATCTTTTGAGAGTGCCCAAACACATCTCGACATGGAATCGAACAATGTATTCGCATGAATCCTGGTTACGCATAGAGGACGGTTATGGGTGGCCTCCATATTTCTATTTCTAAGGATCCCATGCGTCGGTAGGGTTTGATGGAACCGGTGTATTCCAGAGTTTGATATCTTTTGAATCAGATATGTTTGAAGAACCTACCTCGTGGAATAGCCAACCTTCATGCTCATGTTTAGTTTGAACCAACATATTATATGCAGAACGCGCCTAAAAATGCCCTTTCTTCTCTCACTACAAAAAAAGACACTTCCGTGATGATACGTGTTTGTCACAGTAGGTCACGTTTTCTGTCATGCATGTACATCCATGACAA
This sequence comes from Aegilops tauschii subsp. strangulata, assembly GCF_002575655.3. Classification (NCBI taxonomy): domain Eukaryota; kingdom Viridiplantae; phylum Streptophyta; class Magnoliopsida; order Poales; family Poaceae; genus Aegilops; species Aegilops tauschii. The sequence continues at coordinate 241,639,502 of NC_053041.3, forward strand.
TTTTATGACAGAATCAAGATAGTCATACCTGTGTTGTCGTAGAAGTGTTCCATCACATTACCAAAATTATCATCACGAAAGTGTCCACTTCCATGATGATAAATCGCGCGTCATAGAAGTGCTTTCGTCAAGGGTGACCGACACGTGGCATCCACCGTAACGGGACGCCGTTAAGCTATCGGGTCCAGTTTTGGATCCGATAACCCATTAACAGCTGTTGGCCGGAGGAAACACATGTTGGCTCACCGTTGGGACAGATGTCATCCACTCATTGGACAGCGGGCGCCTATGATAGGTCGACACGTGGCATGGCCCAACAGTGGCCCATTCCGGTGAAAAGGCCGGCCCGTTTGACTTGGTCAAAAGGTAACGGGCCGGCCCACGAAAAGCCTGTTAACGGCGTGTTCATATATAGCCCATTTACGGCCCGCTAACTGCCGGCCCGTTATGGCCTATCGCAATGAAGCCCAGTAGCTTCATCTGGGCCGTCCAATATGATTCCAGCCCGTTGTAACTTCCGGCCCATGTATGGCCCATGATGTTTTTCGACCCATATGAGGTCCTCTGTAACTCTCGGCCCATTAAAGGCCCTAGATGAAACTGGCCCATAATCAACAGTGTATCGCTTTATACCCATTAACGGCCCATTATTCCTTCGGCCGTTTCCAGCCTGTGTTAACTTTCGGTCTTCTAAGGGCCCATTTATTCTTGGGCTCATTTCTAGAATTCGGTTAGTTACGGTCCGTTACTGGCCTGTTCCATTTGTGGGCCAAATTAAGCCTGTGGTTATATTCGGCTCGTTTGTGGCCCGTTAACCCATTGGGCTATTTTCATAGCGTTATCAAATACGGCCTATTAACGGCCTGTTATGGTCCATGAATAATAGGGCCCATGTTTGGTGAAATAATGATACGCCCCGTAGAAGGCCCATGGATACTACGGCCCGTAGAAGACCAATGGATCCTACGGCTCGTAGAAGGCCCATGGATCATACGGCCCGTAGAAAGTCCATGGATCCTACGGCCCGTAGAAGGCCCATGGATCCTACGGCCCGTAGAAGGCCGACGGATCCTATGGCCCGCAGGAGGCCTATGGTTACAACAGTCCGTGTGTTGCCAAAAATAGGTTATTGTGGCCACTAGAAAAACGCGAAAAAAGAACTGCAGTGACTACAAGCAAACAACTAAACAAGATAATAAGGAAATAAATAAGCAAGCAACTAACGGTAGCCTATTACAGCTATTACACATATTACATCCACTGGGCATCAAAGTTCGCCACCAGTGCGAATATAGGGAACAAAGCAGCATATTACATACACTAGACGTCAAAATTGGCCACCAGTGCAAATAAACACGGCAGCAAAACAAGTCCATAACTGAAACAACTTCTGAAGAGCTCAAGAAACGTTATCCTGGGTATCCACCATGCTGGCAATAAGCTTAGCAAGCTTATTAGCTTTGTCCTGTTTGGCGCTAAAATCCTCTTGATGTTGCACCAGAAAGTATGCATCTGAATGCTCCAGGGACTTCCGCAGTCCTTCCGCTTCTTGTCGCAGCACAGCTGATCGATGTCTTTCAGCTTGTAGTTGAGACTCAAGAAACCAAACTGATTCAGACAGTGAGTTTGAATAGCTTGTGCAAGCGGTAGTGGCCAGTAACTCGAACAATAAACCAAGACAGGACTTTGGGGTTGCCTCACTGTCTTCAAGATAGTTTTCCTTGGCTGTTTTATCAGCTTTGTTGGAGACCAACAAGGATGTCTCACAATCCTGAACCTTATCTACATTACTTCCTTTATCATTGCTTAATAAGGCACTCTTCCCCAATATTCTGTCAGCATTCTAAAAGAAGAAACAAGCAGACACATAACAGGTCTAGCATGTACTAGTATATGAAACTCATCTCGGTGAACCAATTCATTAGTAAGGTGGACAAGATTAAACTACCAAGTCTTCTATTGCCAAGTAGTACATTATAAAAGCATCAAACAAACATATATCTATGTCCTATGGTCACTGCATTGTCTTGCCAAATCAAAATAGAGACACGGTTCAAATCATATCAGTTCAAGACAAAGCAGCAGTGAAAGAATACAAAGCGTGGGAAACTACACGGCACAACAAGATTTCAGATGGGTATGGCGGGTCTACATGTACAACAACACTATTGGCTCTGCTGTGATGCTAGTAATGTGCATGATATGAGAAGTCAATTGTATACACAATTGAAATTAAAATCAACAGAGCTATTGATAAGAGCAAACCTATTAAAGAAACATGCGTCAACATACCTGCTATGCCATTGGAGTTTCGATTGGATCCTTCAATTTAAAAATAAGTTTGTATGAGTAAAAACAGTGATACAAGAGCAAAGCAGTATGCACAATAGCAATGGAATCTTAAATTAGAACACTTGTTCTTCAGGTTTAAGCACCTGTTCTACATGAACAGAGAACAGTAAGACATAAGAATACAGTACTTCAAAAATGAGCTCATAGACCTTACCACATTCTTGGTTCGGGACCAGTACAGAACAAGGCATTCCCAGTCATCGTCCACTAAATGTGTCTCAGGAGAACGTAAGGGAATTTGATGAGTTTCTTTGCCAGTGAAGTACGTTTTCTTTAGGTAATTCCGATACTGCCACCAAGCATTCTTGAAGATAGCAGAGGTATTAGTACAGGTTACCTCATCCTGAGTTTCCAAATCGGTCCTTCTCTATAGAGAAAAATGGGAAAAATTACTGTATTATAACCATCATGGAGGTAGAATGTATGGGACAAAGCAAAGTAATTGCCATGAATAACATTACTTACACATAATTCCTGGACAAACACCTGCAACTGGCATTTTCCTTCATCTTCAGTATAATATTTCCAAGATGGGAAGATACGTGATAACCCACAAGTATAGGGGATCGCAACAGTTTTCGAGGGTAGAGTATTCAACCCAAATTTATTGATTCGACACAAGGGGAGCCAAAGAATATTCTCAAGTATTAGCAGTTGAGTTGTCAATTCAACCACACCTGGATAACTTAGTATCTGCAGCAAAGTGTTTAGTAGCAAAGTAATATGGAAGTAACGGTAACGGTAGCAAAAGTAATATTTTTGGGTTTTGTAGTGATTGTAACAGTAGCAACGGAAAAGTAAATAAGCGGAGAACAATATGTGCAAAGCTCGTAGGCATTGGATCGGTGATGGAGAATTATGCCGGATGCAGTTCATCATGTAACAGTCATAACATAGGGTGACACAGAACTAGCTCCAATTCATCAATGTAATGTAGGCATGTATTCCGAATATAGTCATACATGCTTATGGAAAAGAAATTGCATGACATCTTTTGTCCTACCCTCCCGTGGCAGCGGGGTCCTAAGGGAAACTAAGGGACATTAAGGCCTCCTTTTAATAGAGTACCAGACCAAAGCATTAACACATAGTGAATACATGAACTCATCAAACTACGGTCATCACCGGGAGTGGTCCCGATTATTGTCACTTCGGGGTTGCCGGATCATAACACATAGTAGGTGACTATAGACTTGCAAGATAGGATCAAGAACTCACATATATTCATGAAAACATAATAGGTTCAGATCTGAAATCATGGCACTCGGGCCCTAATGACAAGCATTAAGCATAGCAATGTCATAGCAACATCAATCTCAGAACATAGTGGATACTAGGGATCAAACCCTAACAAAACTAACTCGATTACATGATAAATTTCACCCAACCCATCACCGTCCAGCAAGCCTACGATGGAATTACTCACGCACGACGGTGAGCATCATGAAATTGGCGATGGAGGATGGTTGATGATGACGATGGCAACGGATTCCCCTCTCCGTAGCCCCGAACGGACTCCAGATCAACCCTCCTGAGAGAGATTAGGGCTTGGCGGCGGCTCCGTATCGTAAAACGCGATGAATCTTTCTCTCTGATTTTTTTCTCCCCAAACACGAATATATGGAGTTGGAGTTGAGGTCGGTGGAGATCCAGGGGGCCCACGAGGCAGAGGGCGCGCCCAGGGGGGCAGGCGCGCCCCCCACCCTCGTGGAAAGGGTGTGGGCCCCTGGCCTTGATTCTTTCGCCAGTATTTTTTATTATTTCCAAAAATAATCTCCATGAAGTTTCAGGTCATTCCGAGAACTTTTGTTTCTGCATAAAGATAACACCATGGCAATTCTGCTGAAAACAACGTCAGTCCGGGTTAGTTCCATTCAAATCATGCAAGTTAGAGTCCAAAACAAGGGCAAAAGTGTTTGTAAAAGGAGATACGACGGAGACCAACTCCCCCAAGATTAACCTTTGCTTGTCCTCAAGCAATTCAGTTGATAAACTGAAAGTGATAAAGAAAAACTTTTACAAACTCTGTTTGCTCTTGTTGTTGTAAATATGTAAAGCCAGCATTCAAGTTTTCAGCAAAGATTACGAACTAACCATATTCACAATAACTCTTAGGTCTCATGTTTACTCATATCAATGGCATAATCAACTAGCGAGCAATAATAATAAATCTCGGATGACAACACTTTCTCAAAACAATCATAATATGATATAACAAGATGGTATCTCGCTAGTCATTTCTGAGACCGCAAAACATAAATGCTGAGCACCTTTAAAGATCAAGGACTGACTAAACATTGTAATTCATGGTAAAATAAATCCAGTCATACCCAATATAAATTAATAGTAATGGATGCAAATGATAGCGGTGCTCTCCAGCTATTGTTTTTTTAACAAGAGGGTGATGACTCAACATAAAAGTAAATGATAGGCCCTTCGTAGAGGGAAGCAGGGATTTGTAGAGGTGCCAGAGCTCGATTTTGACAACAAAACAACAACAACAAAGCCTTTAGTCCCAAACAAGTTGGGGTAGGCTAGAGGTGAAACCCATAAGATCTGCAACCAACTCATGGCTCTGGCACATGGATAGCAAGCTTCCACGCACCCCTGTCCATAGCTAGCTCTTTGGTGATACTCCAATCCTTCAGGTCTCTCTTAACGGACTCCTCCCATGTCAAATTCGGTCTACCCCGCCTCTCTTGACATTCTCCGCACGCTTTAGCCGTCCACTAGGCATTGGAGCTTCTGGAGGCCTGCGCTGAATATGCCCAAACCATCTCAGACGATGTTGGACAAGCTTCTCTTCAATTGGTGCTACCCCAACTCTATCTCGTATATCATCATTCCGGACTCGATCCTTCCTTGAAATAGAGATAAATAATATTTTGAGCGGCATACTTTCCTTGTCAACATAACAACCAAGAGATGGCGATATCTTCCATGCTACACACATTATAGGCGGTTCCCAAAAAGAATGGTAAAGTTTATACTCCCCCTCCACCAACAAGCATCAATCCATGGCTTGCTCGAAACAACGAGTGCCTCCAACTAACAACAGTCTCGCGGGAGTTTTGTTTGCAGTTATTTTGATTTGATTTGCATAAATCATGGGACTGGGCATCCCGGTGACCAGCCATTTTCTCGTGAGTGAGGAGCGGGGTCCACTCCTCTTGAAAATAACCCTCCTAACATGGAAGATACGGACAACCCTAGTTTATATATGAGCTATTCGAGCATACAAAACAGAATTTCATTTGAAGGTTTGGAGTTTGGCACATACAAATTTACTTGGAACGGCAGGTAGATACCGCATATAGGAAGGTATGGTGGACTCATACGGAATAACTTTGGGGTTTATGGAATTGGATGCACAAGCAGTATTCCCGCTTAGTACAAGTGAAGGCTAGAAAAAGACTGGGAAGCGACCAACTAGAGAGCGACAATAGTCATGAACATGCATTAAAATTAATGACCATTGAGTGCAAGCATGAGTAGTATATAATCCACCATGAACATAAATATCGTGAAGGCTACGTTGATTTGTTTCAACTACATGTGTGAACATGTGCCAAGTCAAGTCACTTGAATCAATCAAAGGAGGATACCACCCCATCATACCACATCACAACCATTTTAATAGCATGTTGGCACGCGAGGTAAACCATTATAAGCTCCTAGCTAATTAAGCATGACATAAGTAACTATAATCTCTAATTGTCATTGCAAACATGTTTATTCATAATAGGCTAAATCAGGAACGATGAACTAATCATATTTACAAAAACAAGAGAGGTCGAGTTCATACCAGCTTCTCCCATCTCAATCAGTCCATCATATATCGTCATAATTGCCTTCCACTTGCACGACCGAACGATGTGAATAATAATAATAGTGCACGTGCATTGGACTAAGCTGGAATCTGCGAGCATTCAATAAACAGGAGAAGACAAGGCAATATGGGCTCTTGGTTAAATCAACAATATTGCATATAAGAGCCACTTCAACAATTTCATCATGGTCTTCTCCTATCAACCCCCAAAAGAAAAGAAAAGAAATAAAACTATTTACATGGGAAAGCTCCCAACAAGCAAAAGAAGAACAGGAAATATTTTTGGGTTTTCTTTTTAATTATTACTACTACAGGCAAGAAAGTAAACTAGCTAAACGCTACAACTATTTTTTTTAGTTTTCTTAAGATTTTTCAAACACACAAGAAGAAAGCAAGAAAAAGAAAATAAACTAGCATGGATATTACAATGAAAAAGTATGAGCACCAACAACTAGCAATGAGTGTGCGAACATAAATGTAATGTCGGTGAGAAATACGTACTCCCCCAAGCTTAGGATTTTGGCCTAAGTTGGTCTATTGCCATGGCTGGCCTGGCGGATATCCGAAGTTATAGTTGGGGTCGTACTGAGATGCAGCAGTTATTGCATCGTGGGCTGTAGCTTGGAGGCGAGCTATCTCAGCCCTCCTCTCGTACTCGTTCGCCTCCTCCCTGGTTATGAAATATCTCCCCTTCGCCTGAAAGTCAAAGAAAGTAGGAGCAGGAAGAGCGACGTGATAGGTGCGTCATCTGTCAAAGATTAGTCGGTACTAGAGGGACTGATCGTTCCTCTCAACAAAACGATGACGAACCATAGCCTCATAATCTAAATAAACAGGAGGCAACTCAATATCATGCTCACGTATGGGTATATTAAGAAAATTAGCTAAACGGGTTGCATAAATTCCACCAAAGAAATCTCCATTAAATCTATTATTATGCAACCTACGTGCAACAATGGCTCCCAAATTATAATGTTTATCTCCTAATACAGCACTCCTGAGAACACTGAGGTCGGGGACACACATGTGACATGCTTCATCCTTACCATTTATGCACCTACCTATGAAGAGAGCAAAATAATGTAAAGTAGGAAAATGAATGCTCCCTATGGTAGCTTGTGCTATGTCTCTAGATTCCCCCACAGTTATACTAGCAAGAAAATCTCTAAATTCAGATTTGCAAGGTTCACTAGGACTACCCCATTGTGGAAGTTTACAATCAGTATTAAAATCCTCTAAGTCCATAGTGTAAGAATTTTCATAAAGATCAAACAGGACAGTTTGAGAATTGCGTGCCGATGAAAATTCAAACCTCCTCACAAAGGAATCAGTGAGATAGTGGTACTGACGGCACTTATCTGCCTCGAAGCTCACAAGATCAGCGTTACGCACATATGCGTTAAATTCTTCCTTGATTCCTGCTCGATCCATGAAGTCCTCTGAAGTCCATTCACAAGCCCGTACTTGAGCGTCCCTTGGTGGTTCATCGTCGGCATCGCGCATTGCGAGCCTAGGTCCTTGCTTCCTTGAAGGGCCACCTTGGTACATTTTCCTAAACATATTTCTTCCTCTGAAAAATTTCAGAAAATTTTAGTAACTTCAAATAAAAGTGAACCAAACTCAACAAAATTGATAGCAACTACTCCCTCATGTGCCTAGAGACTATATCATGCATTAGAACTACTTGGAACCATATAAATCTGACATGCAAGCTCAAGAACATGGTCACCTAGGCAGCACAAATTTACGATGAATAAGGCACTAGAACAAAAACTAATTGGACCATTGGAGGAGTCACATACCAAGGAACAATCCCCCAAAGCAGTTTTGTGAGAGGTGCTTTGAGCAAGGAGATCGAAAATCACAGCAAAATGAGCTAGAACTTGTGCTTGAGCTGGTTGGTGATTTTTTTGGGAGGAAGAAGAAGTGTGTGGGTGCAGGAATAAGTGGAGGGGAGCCACCGTGAGCCCACGAGGCAGGGGGCGCGCCCAGGGGGGTGGGCGTGCCCTGGACCCTCGTGGCCAGGTGCTTGCTCCCCCTGGTGTGTTCTCAGTGCCAGATATTCTCAAGTATTCTAGAAAAATCATATTTCAATTTCGGGGCATTTGGAGAAATTTTATTTTTGGGGTATTTTTTATTGCACGGATAATTTAGAAGACTGACAGAAAATACTATTTTTACTTTATTTCAACTAAATAATAGAAAATAAAAGGAGGGTACAGAATGTTGTGCCTTCTAACTTTATCCATCTCATGCTCATCAAAAGGAATCCACTAACAAGGTTGATCAGGTCTTGTTAACAAACTCATTTCGAGTAACATGAAACCGGAGAAATTTTGAATAACACTGTTACCTCAACGGGGATATGCACATCCCCAATAAAAAGAATATCATATTTCTTCTTGACAGTAGGTAGAGGAAATTCAAAACCTCCAAAAATAATCGATGGAATTTTTCCAATAGAGTTGATACTATGAACTTGAGGTTGTTTCCACGGAAAGTGTACCATATGCTCATTGCCATTAACATGAAAAGTGGCATTGCCTTTGTTGCAATCAATAACAGCCCCTGCAGTATTTAGAAAGGGTCTTCCAAGAATAATAGACATACTATCGTCCTCGGTAATATCAAGAATAACAAAGTCCGTTAAAATAGTAACATTTGCAGCCACAACAGGCACATCCTCACAAATACCGATAGCTATAGCAGTTGATTTATCAGCCATTTGCAAGGATATTTCAGTAGGTGTCAACTTATTCAAATCAAGTCTACGATATAAAGAGAGAGGCATAACACTAACACCGGCTCAAAGATCACATAAAGCAGTTCTAACATAATTTCTTTTAATGGAGCATGGTATAGTGGGTACTCCTGGATCTCCAAGTTTCTTAGGTATTCCACCCTTGAAAGTATAATTAGCAAGCATGGTGGAAATTTCAGCTTCCGGTATCTTTATTTTATTAGTAACAATTTCTTTCATGTACTTAGCATAAGGAATCATTTTGAGCATATCAGTTAAACGCATACGCAAGAAGATAGGTCTAATCATTTCAGCAAAGCGCTCAAATTCCTCATCATCCTTTTTCTTCGATGGTTTGGGAGGAAAAGGCATGGGTTTCTGAACCCATGGTTCTCTTTCCTTACCGTGCTTCCTAGCAACAAAGCCTCTCTTATCATAACGTTGGTTCTTTGATTGTGGGTTATCAAGATCAACAGCAGATTCAGTTTCTACATCATTGTCATTGCTAGGTTGAGCATCAACATGAACATTATCATTAAAATTATCACTAAGTTCATGTTCATCACCAGATTGTGTTTCAGCATCAGAAATAGAAATATCATTGGGATTCTTAGGTGTGTCTACAACAGGTTCACCAGAAGCATGCAAAGTCCCATCATTTTTCTTTTTCTTCTTTTTAGAAGGACTAGGTGCATCTACATTATTTCTCTGAGAATCTTGCTCAATTCTCTTAGGATGGCCTTCAGGATACAGAGGTTCCTGAGTCATTTTACCAGTTCTAGTAGCCACTCTAACAGCAAAATCATTATTCTTACTATTCAATTCATTGAGAAAATCATTATGAGCCTTAAGTACTTGTTCTACTTGAGTGGTAACCATAAAGCATGTTTACTAATGAGTTTAAGTTCACCTTTAACTCTAGACATATAATCACCCAAGTGTTCAATCATATAAGCATTTTGTTTTAATTGTCTACCAAAATAAGCATTAAAATCTTCTTGCTTAACCATAAAGTTATGAAACTCAACCAAACATTGGCTAGCAAACTTAGTAGGAGGGATTTCAGCTTTATCATATCTATAGAGAGAATTTACCTTTACTACCTGTGTCGGGTTATCAAGACCATGTGTTTCTTCAATAGGTGATGGATTAAAATCATGTATTTCTTCAATAGGCGGTAAATTAAGACCATGTATTTCTTCAACAGGAGGTAAATTCTTAACATCTTCAGCTTTTATACCTTTTTCTTTCATAGATTTCTTTGCCTCTTGCATATTTTCAGTACTGGGAAATAGAACACCCCTTTTCTTCGAAGTTGGCTTAGGAGTTGGTTCAGGAAGTGTCCAATTATTTTCATTTGTCAACATATTATTCAATAGAATTTCAGCTTCATCCGGTGTTCTTTCCCTGAAAACACAACCAGCACAACTATCCAGGTGGTCTCTGGAAGCATCGGTTAATCATTATAAAAGATATCAAGTATTTCATTTTTCTTAAGAGGATGATCAGGCAAAGCATTAAGTAATTGGAGAAGCCTCCCCCAAGCTTGTGGGAGACTCTCTTCTTCAATTTGCACAAAATTAAATATTTCCCTTAAAGCAGCTTGTTTCTTATGAGCAGGGAAATATTTAGCAGAGAAGTAATAAATCATATCCTGGGAACTATGCACACAACCAGGATCAAGAGAATTAAACCATATCTTAGCATCACCCTTTAATGAGAACGGAAATATTTTAAGGATATAGTAATAGCGAGTTTTCTCATTATTAGTGAACAGGGTGGCTATATCATTTAATTTAGTAAGATGTGCCACAACAGTTTCAGATTCATAGCCAGAGAAAGGATCAGATTCAACCAAAGTGATTATATCAGGGTCGATAGAGAATTCATAATCCTTATCAGTAACAAAGATAGGTGAAGTAGCGTAAGCAGGATCATATTTCATTCTAGCATTAAGAATTTTTGTTTCAGCTTAGCTAATAATTTCTTAAGATCACTTCTATCATTGCAAGCAAGAAAGTCTCTAGCAGTTTCTTCATCCATAACATAGCCCTCAGGCACAACATGCAATTCATATCTAGGGGGAGAATCTTCATCATCACTTTCATCAATATTATCAGTTTCAATAATTTCATTCTCCCTAGCCCTAGCAAGTTGTTCATCAAGAAATTCACCAGGTGGCACAGTAGTATCAAGCACAGAAGTAGTTTCATCATAAGTATCATGCATAGTAGAAGTGGCATCATCAATAACATGCGACATATCAGAATTAATAGCAGAAGCAGGTTTAGGTGTCGCAAACTTACTCAAAACAGAAGGTGAATCAAGTGCAGAGCTAGATGGCAGTTCCTTACCTCCCCTCGTAGTTGAAGGATAAATTTTTGTTTTTGCGTCTTTCAAGTTCTTCATAGTGACCAGCAGATATAAATCCCAAGTAACTCAAAGAATAGAGCTATCCTCCCCGGAAACGGCGCCAGAAAATAGTCTTGATAACCCACAAGTATAGGGGATCGCAACAGTTTTCGAGGGTAGAGTATTCAACCCAAATTTATTGATTCGACACAAGGGGAGCCAAAGAATATTCTCAAGTATTAGAAGTTGAGTTGTCAATTCAACCACACCTGGATAACTTAGTATCTGCAGCAAAGTGTTTAGTAGCAAAGTAATATGGAAGTAACGGTAACGGTAGCAAAAGTAATATTTTTGGGTTTTGTAGTGATTGTAACAGTAGCAATGGAAAAGTAAATAAGCGAAGAACAATATGTGAAAAGCTCGTAGGCATTGGATCGGTGATGGAGAATTATGCCGGATGTGGTTCATCATGTAACAGTCATAACATAGGGTGACACAGAACTAGCTCCAATTCATCAATGTAATGTAGGCATGTATTCCGAATATAGTCATACGTGCTTATGGAAAAGAACTTGCATGACATCTTTTGTCCTACCCTCCCGTGGCAGCGGGGTCCTAAGGGAAACTAAGGGATATTAAGGCCTCCTTTTAATAGAGTACCGGACCAAAGCATTAACACATAGTGAATACATGACCTCCTCAAACTACGGTCATCACCGGGAGTGGTCCCGATTATTGTCACTTCGGGGTTGCCGGATCATAACACATAGTAGGTGACTATAGACTTGCAAGATAGGATCAAGAACTCACATATATTCATGAAAACATAATAGGTTCAGATCTGAAATCATGGCACTCGGGCCCTAGTGACAAGCATTAACCATAGCAAAGTCATAGCAACATCAATCTCAAAACATAGTGGATACTAGGGATCAAACCCTAACAAAACTAACTCGATTACATGATAAATCTCATCCAACCCATCACCGTCCAGCAAGCCTACAATGGAATTACTCACGCACGGTGGTGAACATCATGAAATTGGCGATGGAGGATGGTTGATGATGACGATGGCGACGGATTCCCCTCTCCGGAGCCCCGAACGGACTCCAGATCAGCCCTCCCGAGAGAGTTTAGGGCTTGGCGGCGGCTCCATATCGTAAAACGCGATGAATCTTTCTCTCTGTTTTTTTCTCCCCGAACACGAATATATGGAGTTGGAGTTGAGGTCGGTGGAGCTCCAGGGGGCCCATGAGGTAGGCGGGCGTTGTTGGCGTTCTGGGAACGGGGGTCTCCAAACTTGCCTGCCTGCGGCCCCTGGCCTGGCTATGCTAGCGGGCCTGTACGGCCCATCTTTATCAACAAGGCATTCAAGACCCTCGCTAGGGGCCAAGCCTCGCGAGGCGGACGACGCAAGACCTCCTCAGGAGCGGCCTCACCAGGCTGCCTCGCGAGGAGCAGAGATATCGAGGTAGGGCGAACCTCGCGAGGCTCTCGTGACGTGAGCCATGACGATCGGGATCAGGCGGGCGCCAGCGCGCGCAGCGTCCTTGTTTCCTCTTTGGTGCTAAGGAGGCCAGCGTAGGCGCTGAGTACCGAGGCATCAGGCAAAGGTTTCCATATCAATGCAATGAGACCAAGACCAGCCGGACGGCAGGACGGAGGTCACCGTGGAGGCCGAGATGGCGTCACCACCAGAGCTTTCCGCATGCGAAGACCGCTTTTGTCAGGATAAGCTGTACTAGCTGTCCCCTTTCAAATTGGCTGTTGTTGGCTCCCTCCCCACTCAATATTTGGGGAGAGGACTAGGGCCTATATAAGTAGAACTAGCTACCACAATAGGGGGCAGCTTGATCACATCTGATTGACAGCCAATCCTTAGCCACACACCAAACATAAGAACACCTCAACCTCAGGAGGCTGTTCTTCCCCTTGTACTATTCATCATCAGCCCAAGAGGCAATCCACCACCACCACACTGGAGTAGGGTATTACACCACAACGGTGGCCCGAACCAGTATAAATCTTGTATCTTTGTGTTGTGAGTTCGTCAAGTTTGTCCGCGAGATCTTAGCGAGCTAGGGCGTGGATCGGTAGGAGGGAAAGAACTTCGCACGCGCCCCAGAGTTCGAACCTTAAGGGTTTTGCCGGAACCCGAGATCCGACATTTGGCACGCCAGGTAGGGGTGCGCCGGAGCCTCTTCCCCGCCGATTGATCCACCGATGCTCCGCGCCCCGATGTCCGGCAATCCAAGGCCAGACTCCGACCGCTCGGCAGCTTGGCCAGCCCGAGCGGTGTCACCTGCCCATGAAGACCTCGACCCCGCGCTCCAGGCGGCGCGAGCACCGTCCAACGCTGCGGGGCACGGGCGGCGCGGCCAGGCGTCGTCCACCCTCACTCCATGGCAAGTGCGAGCCGCTGCAAGGGCAGCCAGCCACGCCGCAGCAACGGCGCCGCACACACGGCGGGAGCAGGCGAACATGCGGGCAGCGCTCACGGTGGCGCGAGAGCTGCTGCGGTGCCGGCTGATGGAGAGCGGCCGGGATGCACTGCTGGAATGCGTCGCCGAGCTGCTGGATGCGGCGGCATCGGGAGCGCCGCCCTTCTGCTATCAGCTTCCTTCTCATGCCACTACGGGGTCTCACGGCGGGCCTCGCCGCAACCACGCGCCCTCGGGTGTGCCTGGGGGCTTCGTCAACACTAGCACGGCCAGCGGTGCCGGGGGCTCCACCGCCCCCGTGCCGCCCGTGACAAGCATGGGCACAAGCGTCGCCTCCCATGGTCCCAGTGAGATGTCGCGCTACCATCCTCAGGACGCCACGTTGGGCCGGGCAACATGGAGTGTGGGGCACTACGGCGAGGTGTTCGGGGTAACGGCCCCGGAAGCCTACGTGCCCCGCATGATGGACCAGGAGTACGCGCCGGAGGACGACCCTGGCTTGTTCCTCGGAGAAGATTGGGAAGAAGGGACGCTAGAAGTTGAAGCCTTCCAGGAACCGACGGAGAACTGCAACGATCGCTCCAGCAACAACAACTAAAGGGTACCACTAATCTCTCAGGAGCAAGCTTACGCTAACTGTGGGCTGCAAGTGAATCAGGTCACAGCGTCGGTCAGCATCCCTTCCGCCGGGGGAAGCACACTGGGGGCCATGCGGAGGGAGCCAGGAGCAAGGCCCCTCCCCACTTCGCGCGAAGCCAGGCAACGCGGAGGTGCCGGCGAGCCTTCCCCCGGCAGAGGACCCGTGGTTGCCGAGGGCACCGCTGGCGTCCCCTTTCCCCCCTTTGTCGTCCAGGTTGCCGGTCGGCTCAAAGGTGGTCGAGGGTGGCACAAGGCGGGGCCCTCGTCTGGCGATATGAAGCAAGGCCGGTTCCTGTGAAGAAGGCCCAGTGCCTGTGAAGCTCGCCGCCCGTGACACTCTCACGTAATAATGAGTGGGGCTGTACATGCCCCAGAGTCTCAGGGGTGCCGGCCTCAGGCCCTGGGGCTCCCTCCCACTCCTAGTGGCAGCACTTAGCTCCGCGCTGGTGAGAAGACTCAAAGACCAGAAGACTAGACTAGGCGTCGGACGTGGCCATTTGCTTTGGATCTCTTCTTCTGTACCCTTGCTTTCTGGATTTGGATTTCAGTTGAAGTCGAGCTTTTGTCGATGCGTGCGGGGGGGTGTATTTTCTCATTCAAGCGATTTCTTGCCATCTAGTTCTTGCCTTATTCTGGAGCTCACGCTCACCGCCTCCCCCTCGCGGGCCCCTCGCGAGTGGGGCTGGGTACAACACGCGCACCACACGCGTCGATCGATGCAGGAACCTCGCAAGGCCCTCTCGGGCAGGTCAGCGGACCCTTCAGGAGCCCCGTGGCAACTCTCGACCTTACAATCCGATTCAGGGCCCGCCCCAGCTAAGGTAAGCCGCAGTGGCAAAACTTGCCGTCAGACTCATGACTGACCAAAACGCACCCTCGGTTCGGCATAAAGGAGTAGAAATCATGATTTGTTTACATGAGGGGCTCCCCCTCCCAAAATGCTCTCACAATCTTTAGGGGCCACGCCCGAGTTTTTGCATACAGGGTGAAGCAGTAAAGGGACGAGAAATTAGCCAGATATGTCGCTCGCCGCGTCCTCCGCGTTGCCTTCGGACGCGCCGCTCGCGTCGCTGTCATCATCATTGACGCCACCACCACCGTCACCGACGTCCCCGTCGTCGACCGCGTCGGCTCCGTCTGCGGAGACCATCACCACGTCGTCCTCTGAAGTGAAGGCCCTGACCAACGCGTCCATGTTGTCCTCTACCCACCGCGCAAGATCGTCCCGAACGACCGTAGGAATGGGGGCGATGGCGGTGTCGAAATCAAAGTCGGGGTTGGCATTCAGGAGATGGCTGAAGACACGAGAGAAAGCGCGCTCGAGCAGGCCGCGACTCCTCTCCTCCACGAGCCTGCGAGCTTCGTCAGATCGGGCCTCCAGGCATGTCACCACGTCGGTGAAGAAGCAGAGGTGACTGGCGTAGTCGTTCACCTGAGGATTGGGGGCGTTCGCGTCACAGACATGGCCTAGGGCAGTGTTGGCCCTGTTCCGAAGATCCTGAAGCATGGGAGCGTGAACGCGCTCCAGCGTCCGCCTCTCCAGCACTTCCTCCCGACTCTGCCGCGCGACGGACTCGGCGCCATCAACCCGCCTCTGGAGGGAGAGCAAGTCGGCGCGGGCAGAGGCCAGCTCCGCCTGCACCGTGGCCAGGGCGACGGCCGTGGCCTCCGCGCGCCTCTCTTCATCAGCGAGCCTGGGCCTGAGGGCAGCGGCCCTGCCCGCATCCTCCGTCCCCGCAAGTTTCAACTTCAAGTCATACCTACCCTCCAGATCTGCACGAGCCTCGGCCACCTGACGATCAAGCTCCTCCTGAGCCTTGGCCTCGCGTGCGCCGACGGCATCTTCCACCTGGGCAACTTGGCGTTCCCTCGTCTCCAACTGCTCGAGCTCGAGGCTGCGCTCCACGGCTTCCAGAGCCAACGCCTCCTCGCGCTTCCGGACCTCTTCTTCCTCGGCGAGCGTCCCCCTCAGCGACGCAAGGGCGGCTCTGCGCGCCTCCACCGGCTGCTCGAGGGACGCACTCCAGGCCTGGAGCTCCCACGCGCGCTTCTCCGCAGCCTCACGACGGCGGTCAGCCTCGCGAGCCTTCTCCAAGGCTCGGGAGCAAGCTTCGCGGGAAACCTTGAGGGACGCCTCGGCCTTCGCATTGTCAAGATCACGCTGGTAGCGGCCCAGGTTGATGGCCACCCTCAGCTTACGCCATTCCTCTGCCAGCCGAAGACCTTCAGCCTCAAGATGCGAGTCGACACCCGCGAGTTCTTCACCAAGTCGGCTCATCGCGCCCATCGCCTCCTAGAAGAGCTCATGGTGAACGACGCTTCGCCCGCGCTCGGACTCAAACGCACGGCCCACCTCGTCCTCCACCTCGGGGGCTGCAGGCGCGACATCAAGCGGTGCACCACCTCTCGGCAGGGGGCTGGGGGCTGGTGCTGCCCCAGGCGCCGGCCAGTCCTCGCGTGGGGCCCTAGCCGGTCGGGGCCCGCTGCTTGAAGAGGAACCGAAGACTGAATCCAACCAGCTACTGTCCATGACCGGAGGAGGGGTCCTGGGCACGCCCGCCAAGCTCCATGCCAAGCCGTGGGGGAGGAACGACAAGGTCGCAGGATCAGCGCGCCACGAAGGCAAGCGCGCTCCTTCAACCAACCCTGCTCCAGGGGCAGCAAGCAGATTCAGAGCGCTCAAGACCGATGGGGGAGTCGAGGAAAGAGTAGGCCGTTTCTCAGGAGGCGCAGCAGCCTCGACGGAAGGAGCCCTGAAGGACTGACGTCAGGAGATGGAAACAGCACACGAGAGGCCATAGCGGTACGGTACTTACACGTCGACGGCGATGTATTCCTTCGCTTCAGCGGCCCGAAGATGCTGTTGCCGCTCGGGGATCCTTTCCTCTTCCGGAGCTCCTCGAAGTCCACGCAAGGCCGACCGAAGCGGTGGACGTGGAGGCCAGCGCGGGGCGAGGCCGAGGAAGAGCTTGGAGGGACAACTTCAGGGGTGCCCGGCTGCGGTGAACAGTTGGGCGCCGTCTCACCATGACCTCCCGAGGCTTCCGGAGCTTTGACCTCGGGAGCCACATGCTGCGTCGCCTCAGTAACCGACGCCCCAGGGGAGGGATCGCGAGCTCCCGAGGACGACGCCCCAGGATCACCGGGCGGCATAAGCTCCTCAGCACTCGAGCCGCCGACTTCCGTCGGAGCTTGCCCCCTGCGCCCACACTTGGGGCGAGCTCGGCACCGGCGGCGAGGAAGGGAACCACATCGATGGGGTTCTCGCGGGGCCCCACCAGGCCGATCGGGCGCAGCCCCCACTCATCGAAGGAGGGCATGCTTTCGGCAAATTCAGCGTTGTTCTCGCAGCGGTACAGCAGACAGCTCTTCCTGGGCATGTCGTCTGGCAGAGGGGCACCCGTCAGGACCGCAAGCACTGTTTGCCGCGTCTTAAGAGGAAGCCCCTCCTCCTGAAACCTCATATGGTCTTGACTACTGAGCAGGGCCCACATCGAGCGGGAATGGCGCTGAAGCGGAGCAACTCGGCACTTGACGAACTCCTTCACCGCCATAGGCGCAGTCACGCCGCGGTTCTTCAACCTCCTCGGCCTGAGCCAGACAGGAACGAGACGGGGACTCGGGAGCCTCTGGTGGCCCCAACCGGAGTTGGAAACGGCAGGCCCTGGCGGAGCACGGAGCAGAGGGTTGAGCACACCGGTGTCGACAAACACCCATCGTGTCCGAAACTCGCTCGTAGATGGAGGAAGCTCAAAGTCGATCCCCGCGCCCGCTGTCGCGGCCACGGCCTGGAAGCTCACGCACCCAGAGCTCTGCCGAGGGTCAGTCAGATGCAATGAGAAGAAATGGCGGAAGAGGGCCACCGAAGGAGCGATGCCCACCATGGCTTCGCACACAAAGGCGAAGACGGCGAGAAGAGTCACAGATTGAGGGTCGAGATGCAGCATGTGGATCTGATAATGCTCGAGCACCGCGTTGAAGAAGGCGGAGAAGGGAGGAATCAGGCCAGCCCAGAGGGCATCTATGAAGATTGGGACCTCAGTGGCTGCCCGGGCAATGCGAGCGCGAGACGCAGACCAAGCCATCGTCTCTCCCCACTCGTTGAAACTGGAAGCGAGCATGGGGCGCACCTTGTCCATGGCCTCGTCGTTGAGCACCAAGGGTCGGCCGAGCGCAGGCTCGAAGGACGGAGGCGCACTTGGCGAAGGCGGGGGCTTCTTCCCCTTGTCTGCTCGCTCCGGCGTCATAGCGACGAGGCGGGCAGGGCGCAGATCAGATTGGAGGGGAAGAGCAGAGTCTCGAGAAAGCAGAGAGATTGGGGGAGCCAGGCATGGACGAGGGAAGAATAACCGTGTAGGCTGCGGGGGTCGCATAGCCAGGCAGATTCTAAGGCAGCATGGGGAAGCGGAGATGCCCACGTCCAATCAACCGCCACGCGTTGACCAAGGCCGCAGGCTTTTGGGGCCCGCGGCGCTCCGCACTTGACCTTTGGCTTCGCCTCGAAGCCAAGCCCGAGCGCACCTTGGGCCTGGGGGCTACTGTTGGCGTTCTGGGAATGGGGGTCCCCAGACTGGCCTGCCTGCGGCCCACGGCGTGGCTATGCTAGCGGGCCTGTACGACCCATCTTCATCAACAAGGCATTCAAGACCCTCGCGAGGGGCCAAGCCTCGCGAGGCGGACGACGCAAGACCTCCTCAGGAGCGGCCTCACCAGGCTGCCTCACGAGGAGTGGAGATATCAAGGCAGGGCGAACCTCGCGAGGCTCTCGTGACGTGAGCCATGACGATCGGGATCAGGCGGGCGCCAGGTGGGCGCCAGCACGTAGCGTCCTTGTTTCCTCTTTGGTGCTAAGGAGGCCAGCACAGGCGCGGAGTACCGAGGCATAAAGCAAAGGTTTCCATATCAGTGCAACGAGACCAAGACCAGCCGGACGGCAGGACGGAGGTCACCGTGGAGCCCGAGACGGCGTCACCACCAGAGCTTTCCATAGGCAAAGACCGCTTTTGTCAGGATAAGCTGTACTAGTTGTCCCCTTTCAAATTGGCCGTTGTTGGCTCCCTCCCCGCTCAATATTTGGTGAGAGGACCAGGGCCTATATAAGTAGAACTAGCCACCACAATAGGGGGCAGCTTGATCACATCTGATCGAGAGCCAATCCTTAGCCACACACCAAACACAAGAACACCTCAACCTCAGGAGGTTGTTCTTCCCCTTGTATTGTTCATCATCAGCCCAAGAGGCAATCCACCACCACCACACTGGAGTAGGGTATTACACCACAACGGTGGCCCGAACCAGTATAAATCTTGTGTCTTTGTGTTGTGAGTTCATCGAGTTCGTCCGCGAGATCTTAGCGAGCTAGGGCGTGGATCGGTAGGAGGGAAAGAACTTCGCGCGCGCCCCAGAGTTCGAACCTTAAGGGTTTTGCCAGAACCCGAGATCCAACAGGCGCGCCCAGGGGGGGCAGGCGCCCCCCCCCCACCCTCGTGGAAAGGGTGTGGGCCCCCTGGCCTTGATTCTTTCGCCAGTATTTTATTATTATTTTCAAAAATAATCTCCATGAAGTTTCAGGTCATTCCGAGAACTTTTGTTTCTGCACAAAGATAACACCATGGCAATTCTGCTGAAAACAGCGTCAGTCCGGATTAGTTCCATTGAAATCATGCAAGTTAGAGTCCAAAAGAAGGGCAAAAGTGTTTGGAAAAGTAGATACGACGGAGACGTATCAATACGCACATAGGATTTAACAACATCAAATGCAATAGATGCTAAACTACGACTGGCTGGTTGTGCTTCCTCCACAGGAATAGGCATACTAACTGGTGGAGTTGGGGTTCGTCGTGGTAGTACTGGCCCTTTGAGCACTGGAGCTGCCTTACTAACTGCTCTTGTTTGGGAGCTCTGTGGTGGAGATGGTGTTGTGTCAACAGGAACTGGGTTATTATCTGCTGGGGTTGGGGTTAGATTGGGTGAAGCTGGTTCTTTGACCATCGTAGTAGGGGTACAATCTGCGAGAGTCTGGGTTATGTGTGGTAGGGCTGGTTCTCGTGCATGTACAACCGGGGTGCTATCTCCACTAAGAGGTAGCACTGTTTTATTTGAAGACTGTGTTTTTACTCCGCTAGATACTGCCATCACCCGCTCCAATTCAAATGGCTGATAAATAGGAAACGTAGTTGAATGTACAAACATTGTATGAGAGACAGATGCAATAGATAGTGTGGAAAAAAGAGGGCATGAAATAGTTGACATGTATATTGTTTAACTAAAACGGATAGCATGACATAATTTCACATATATGATGTCTATCTAAATTGGATAGCGTAGCATAACATAATTCGAAGATATGATGAATAACTAAACAGGATCGCATGACATAATTCACATACATGTTATCTAAGTAATCAGGATCGCATGATTTAATTCACATATGTGATTGATATGCTAAACAGAGGGCATTCGATATGATGTCTGAGCTAAGAACATGGTGTTGAATATTGTCTATTTGATGTCTAAACTATGCAATGCAAGACACCATATGCATGATATGAGCAGTATAACCGTGCCAAGTTAGAGCATACACCTCGGTGGGGGAATAGGTCTGGTCATCTGACTCCGAATCCATCTCTGAGGAGCTATCGGGACCCAACAAGAGATCTGCTTCGACAGGTAGCACTATCTGCTCTGAAGGCCTTGTTTTCACTCCAGATTTTTCCATCTCCCACCCAAATGGCTGATGCACGGGAAGAGTAGTTTAATGTACAAACATTGTCGACAAATGGAAACGTAATGAAGAAAAGGATGGGCAAGATATCATTCAAATATATGATGCCTAGTTAAACAGGATGGCATTGCACATTTCACATATATTATGGCTGGCTAAAAGACATGAGACTGCATAATTCCCATATATGATATAGAAACTAAATAGGTGGCATTACAGAACATGTCTAAACTAAGAAGATGACATATATTATGTCAAAAGTAGGCACTGCAAGGCAACATATGCATGATATGACTAACATCACCATGCCAAGGTAGAGCAAACACCTTGGGGGATAAATAGGAGTCATCAGCTGCGTCTGAATCCACCTCAGAATAGATATCTTCCTCTGGATTACAATCTAGAGAGGGGGGAGGGTTTTCCATGGAACCCACATTGAAGCGATGCCTGCATGACATTGTATTGCTGCGCAAAACTCTTCTCTTTTCTCTACATGTTCAGCATGATTGTGTACAATATCTGACATGCATACGAAAAAAATATGGCGAGATTATGTAAGGAGAGCATGCAAGAAATCTAGAGTGATGGTAACAACCAGTGGATGGATCCAAAAATAATGATAGCAGGCTGATGATTGCTTTAATTTAATAAAAAGACAGATGATGATTGCTTTACTATTTGTTTCCCACCCAGGATGAACAACATAGGCATACCCTAGGTGAGCCAGATATTAGACAGAGATACTATTCATTGCTGCCTCGATATGTGCCCCACAACTAATTTAGAACTCAAGTTTGAACATCAATAAAGTGAAACCATATGAAAGCGTGTACAGTTAGAATGTTATTCTGCCACTAATGCACTTGGTCTTATTTTCATGCATAGGATTTTGAAAAGTAGGTCCAGGTGGATGTTTTGCTCCATTCCTTTCAACAAAATGCATGAATAATTGAATAGTGCAGTGCCATAGGAAAATTTCCTATTGCTATGTTTTTCCGTTGAACCACAATAGCCCTAATGGATCGACATGAATGTAGAGTAATAAGTGATGCGACAAGTGTACAACCTCTTTGCTGTAGCCGTGTCGACCTCAGCATCATTGGGTTGGTCGCTAAAGAAGTTGAGACAGAGGTGGCTATCGGAGGTGTGGAGGAAGATCTGAGGAATCCGTAGACGGCGTCCAGGGCACTGCTCTGTTGTGATGGATCGTTCTGTCGTTGGAGCAGCTCCAGTGAGCCGTAAGACGTCAAGGCTGAAGCAGCACAAGACAAACATCGTTAATCTCAAGTGGGATTCTAATAGCATCTCCAATAGATGATGTAAAATAGATGTAAAATTTACATCACCAAAAACCACCTGACTGCAACAGATGAGGTAAAAACTGTTGACTCTGAACTTAACTCTCGAAACTGAAATTTACTGTGGAATCTGAATGTTACTGTCGAAAATGAACGCAATGGTAGCAGAGAGGCACTTGACATGTAGTTTAGTGAGGGCCTGCAGTTCATCTTCAACCTGCACCCCCCTGAGCCGCCAGCCACCACCGGCTGAACCCCACGCCGCCTCACCGCCCCAAAACAACTCCCACCGCCGGTCCGCCGCCGCCCCGAAACAACTCCCCACCGCTGGTCCGCCGCCGCCTCGCCGCCCCGAAACAACTCCCCACCACCGGTCCGCCGCTGCCCCGTCCAGCCCTCTAGCCCCCCCCCCCCCCCGCGCGCCAAGCTTTTTTTCCGGCGATCCCCATGCCACCGCCCCACCACCACACCCCCCACCGCCGGTGAGCAGCACCCCACCCAGAACCCTAAGATAGATAGTGGGGTACCTTTCCGGCGATCCCCCTCCCCGCTGCGGGTGGTTCTTCCTTAACTCCGGCGAGACCCCCCACCCCCTGAAAATTGACTGACCCAAAAGTCGATTCAGTCGACTGAAGTGTAGCTAAATCGGAGCAGAGCAGCAGCACGAGCAAGGGGGAGAGCAGCAGCAGCAGCGCGGCGAGCGAGCGAGAGTTGGAGCAGTAGTAGCAGCGCGAGTGAGCGAGCGAGAGCCGGAGCACCAGTAGCTGGGCGAGCGAGCGAGCGAGAACCCGAGCAGAAGCAGAAGCGGCGGCGGCGGTGCGAGCGAGTGAGCGAGAGCAGCGAAGCAGTAGTGATAAACCACAAGTATAGGGGATCGCAACAGTTTTCGAGGGTAGAGTATTCAACCCAAATTTATTGATTCGACACAAGGGGAGCCAAAGAATATTCACAAGTATTAGCAGTTGAGTTGTCGATTCAACCACACCTGGATTTAGTATCTGCAGCAAAGTATTTAGTAGCAAAGTAGTATGGAAGTAACGGTAACGGTAGCAAAAGTAATATTTTTGGGTTTTGTAGTGATTGTAACAGTAGCAACAGAAAAGTAAATAAGCGAAGAACAATATGTGAAAAGCTCGTAGGCATTGGATCGGTGATGGAGAATTATGCCGGATGCGGTTCATCATGTGACAGTCATAACATAGGGTGACACAGAACTAGCTCCAATTCATCAATGTAATGTAGGCATGTATTCCGAATATAGTCATACGTGCTTATGGAAAAGAACTTGCATGACATCTTTTGTCCTACCCTCCCGTGGCAGCGGGGTCCTAATGGAAACTAAGGAATATTAAGGCCTCCTTTTAATAGAGTACCGGACCAAAGCATTAACACATAGTGAATACATGAACTCCTCAAACTACGGTCATCACCGGGAGTGGTCCCGATTATTGTCACTTCGGGGTTGCCGGATCATAACACATAGTAGGTGACTATAGACTTGCAAGATAGGATCAAGAACTCACATATATTCATGAAAACATAATAGGTTCAGATCTGAAATCATGGCACTCGGGCCCTAGTGACAAGCATTAAGCATAGCAAAGTCATAGCAATATCAATCTCAAAACATAGTGGATACTAGGGATAAAACCCTAACAAAACTAACTCGATTACATGATAAATCTCATCCAACCCATCACCATCCAGCAAGCCTACGATGGAATTACTCAAGCATGGCGGTGAGCATCATGAAATTGGTGATGAAGGATGGTTGATGATGACGACGGCGATGGATTCCCCTCTCCGGAGCCCCGAACGGACTCCAGATCAGCCCTCCCGAGAGAGTTTAGGGCTTGGCGGCGGCTCCGTATCGTAAAACACGATGAATCCTTCTCTCTGATTTTTTTCTCCCCGAACACGATTATATGGAGTTGGAGTTGAGGTCGGTGGAGCTCCAGGGGACCCACGAGGCAGGGGGCGCGCCCAGGGGGCAGGCGCGCCCCCCACCCTCGTGGAAAGGGTGTGGGCCCCCTGGCCTTGATTCGTTCGCCAGTATTTTTTATTATTTCCAAAACTAATCTCCGTGAAGTTTCAGGTCATTCCGAGAACTTTTGTTTCTGCATAAAGATAACACCATGGCAATTCTGCTGAAAACAACGTCAGTCCGGGTTAGTTCCATTCAAATCATGCAAGTTAGAGTCCAAAACAAGGGCAAAAGTGTTTGGAAAAGGAGATACAACAGAGATGTATCAACTCCCCCAAGCTTAAGCCTTTGCTTGTCCTCAAGCAATTCAGTTGATAAACTGAAAGTGATAAAGAAAAACTTTTACAAACTCTGTTTGCTCTTGTTGTTGTAAATATGTAAAGCTAGCATTCAAGTTTTCAGCAAAGATTATGACTAACCATATTCACAATAACATTTAGGTCTCATGTTTACTCATATCAATGGCATAATAAACTAGCGAGCAATAATAATAAATCTCGGATGACAACACTTTCTCAAAACAATCATGATATGATATAACAAGATGGTATCTCGCTAGCCCTTTCTGAGACCGCAAAACATAAATGCAGAGCACCTTTAAAGATCAAGGACTGACTAAACATTGTAATTCATGGTAAAAGAGATCCAGTCATAGTCATACCCAATATGAATTAATAGTAATGGATGCAAATGACAGCGGTGCTCTCCAACTGGTGCTTTTTAATAAGAGGGTGATGACTCAACATAAAAGTAAATAGATAGGCCCTTCGCAGAGGGAAGCAGGGATTTGTAGAGGTGCCAGAGCTCGATTTTGAAATAGAGATAAATAATATTTTGAGCGGCATACTTTCATTGTCAACATAACAACCAAGAGATGGCGATATCTTCCATGCTACACACATTATAGGCGGTTCCCAAACAGAATGGTAAAGTTTTATACTCCCCCTCCACCAACAAGCATCAATCCATGGCTTGCTCGAAACAACGAGTGCCTCCAACTAACAACAGTCCCGGGGGAGTTTTGTTTGCAATTATTTTGATTTTATTTGCATAAACCATGGGACTGGGCATCCCGGTGACCAGCCATTTTCTCGTGAGTGAGGAGCGGAGTCCACTCCTCTTGAGAATAACCCGCCTAACATGGAAGATACGAATAGCCCTAGTTGATACATGAGCTATTCGAGCATACAAAACAGAATTTCATTTGAAGGTTTAGATTTTGGCACATACAATTTTACTTGGAACGGCAGGTAGATACCGCATATAGGAAGGTATGGTAGACTCATATGGAATAACTTTGGGGTTTAAGGGATTGGATGCACAAGCAGTATTCCCGCTTAGTACAAGTGAAGGCTAGCAAAAGACTGGGAAGCGACCAACTAGAGAGCGACAACAGTCATGAACATGCATTAAAATTAATGACCATTGAGTGCAAGCATGAGTAGGATATAATCCACCATGAACATAAATATCGTGAAGGCTATGTTGATTTTGTTTCAACTACATGTGTGAACATGTGCCAAGTCAAGTCACTTGAATCATTCAAAGTAGGATACCACCCCATCATATGACATCACAACCATTTTAATAGCATGTTGGCACGCAAGGTAAACCATTATAAACTCCTAGCTAATTAAGCATGGCATAAGCAACTATAATCTCTAATTGTCATTGCAAACATGTTTATTCATAATAGGTTGAATCAGGAACGATGAACTAATCATATTTACAAAAACAAGAGAGGTCGAGTTCATACCAGCTTCTCTCATCTCAATCAGTCCATCATAAATCGTCATTATTGCCTTTCACTTGCACGACCGAATGATGTGTAAAATAATAGTAGTGCACGTGCATTGGACTAAGCTGGAATCTGCAAGCATCTGATAAACAGGAGGAGACAAGGCAATATGGGCTCTTGGTTAAATCAACAATAATGCATATAAGAGCCACTTTAACAATTTCATTATGGTCTTCTCCTATCGACCCCCAAAGAAAAGAAAAGAAATAAAACTATTTACACAGGAAAGCTCCCAACAAGCAAAAGAAGAACGGGAAATCTTTTTGGGTTTTCTTTTAATTATTACTACAAGCATGGAAGTAAGCTAGCTAAAAGCTACTACTAATTTTTTATTTTGGTTTTCTCTTAAGGTTTTTCAAACACACAAGAAGAAAGCAAGAAAAATAAAATAAACTAGCATGGATAGTACAATGAAAGAGTATGAGCACCGACAGCTAGAATGAGTGTGTGAACATAAATGTAATGTCGGTGAGAAGTACGTACTCCCCCAAGCTTAGGCGTTTGGCCTAAGTTGGTCTATTGCCACGGATGGCCTGGCGGATATCCAAAGTTGTAGTTGGAGTCGTACTGAGAAGAAACCTCAGGTTGCCACTGGCTGGTCATCTCCTCCGGATCCCACTGGTAAATAGACTGGCGTGAAGGGACAAATTGTGGTTCCGGCTCTGGCTCTGTAGCTGAGGTGGGATTCCGGTAGGCGTGAATGTCCTCCAGCGGAACAAGGTACTTGCCTGCAGATAAGTCAAACAAGGAAGGAGCAGGCAAAGTAATAGTCTCAGGGTGATTTTTATCAAATAACAGTCTATGGTTAAGCTCCTTTTTCTTGTTCTTAACAATGAAATCATGTGCAACCATACTCTTGTAGTCTAGAAAAACAGTAGGCAACAACTTTTCTTCTTTCTCATAATGCCTAATAGGTATGTTAAAGTATGCAGCGAGGCGCGAGGCGAAGATGCCTCCCAAGATGGGGCCCTTAGTACGGTTAAGATTTAACCGCTTTGCAACAGTAGCGCCCATACTAAATGTGTCGTCACGAAACAGGGCATGGCACAAAAGAACAATATCAGGGGCGCTTAGGTTGCCACAGTTTCCGCGACCAATCAAGCATCTACTAGCAAATATTGCAAAGTAACATAGAACAGGAAAATGTATGCTAGTGATTCTTGCATCGGAAACCTTCCTAGTTTCCCCTACAGCAATTGTATCAATAAACCCCTCCATAGCGTTACGATGTGGTTCCTCTACGCTGCCCAAAAAGGGCAATTTGCAAATCTCACAAAATTCAGAGAGGGGCATCTCCTTATACTCATCATATAAATAGAAATCTACCGAAGGTGGTGACCTCCTAGCATGGAAATGAAAATTTTGCACAAAGATATTAGTGAGTAAGAGATACTGTTCGCGTTGGTCGCGGAGGAAGTCGGTGAGGCCAGCATTATCAGCCAACTCATAAAAATCATCATAAATCCCGGCTGCTCTCAAGAAATCATCACAAGGCCATTCACACGGCCGCACTTCCGCGGTGCGAGGGAGATTATACTTGGGCCTCTCTTCTTATTCACTTTGCTTATCCTTCGAGCTTCGGCTTGAAGAACCCCTCAAAAATCTCTTCATCATTTTCTGAAAATTTCTGAAATTTTTAGTAACTTCAAATAAAAGTGAACCAAGCTCAACAAAATTGATAGCAACTACTCCCACAAGTGCCTAAAGACTATATCATGCATTAGAACTACTTGGAACCATATAAATTTGACATGCAAGCTCAAGAACATGGTCACCTAGGCAGCACAAATTTGCAATAAATAAAGCACTAGAACAGAAACTAATTGGACCATTGGAGTAGTCACATACCAAGGAGGCAAGGAACAATCCCCCAAAGCAGTTTTGTGAGTGGAGCTTTGAGCAAGGAGATCGAAAATCGTAGCAAAATGAGCTAGAACTCGTGCTTGAGTTGGTTGGTGATTTTTTGCGAGGAAGGAGTGTGTGGTGGCTGGAATAAGTGGAGGGGAGCCACCATGGGCCCACGAGGCACGGGGGCGCGCCCAGGGGGGTGGGCGCGCCCTGGACCCTCGTGGCCAGGTGCTTGTTCCCCTTGATGTGTTCTCAGTGCCAGATATTCTCAAATATTCCAGAAAAAATCATATTTCAATTTCAGGGCATTTGGAGAACTTTTATTTTCGGGGTATTTTTATATTGCACGGATAATTCAGAAAACTAACAGAATATACTATTTTTGCTTTATTTCAACTAAATAACAGAAAGTAGAAGGAGGGTACAGAAGGTTGTGCTTTCTAACTTCATCCATCTCATGCTCATCAAAAGGAATCTACTAACAAGGTTGATCAGGTCTTGTTAACAAACTCATTCCGAATCGCATGAAACCGGAGAAATTTCGAATAACACTATGTTACCTCAACAGGGATATGCACATCCCCAATAATAAGAATATCATATTTCTTCTTGACAGTAGGTAGAGGAAATTCAAAACCTCCAAAAATAATCGATGGAATTTTTCCAATAGAATTTATACTGTGAACTTGAGGTTGTTTCCTCGGAAAGTGTACCGTATGCTCAATGCCATTAACATGAAAAGTGACATTGCCTTTGTTGCAATCAATAACAGCCCCTGCAGTATTCAAAAAGGGTCTTCCAAGAATAATAGACATACTATCGTCCTCGGGAATATCAAGAATAACAAAGTCCGTTAAAATAGTAACGTTTGCAACCACAACAGGCACATCCTCACAAATACCGACATGTATAGCAGTTGATTTATCAGCCATTTGCAAAGATATTTCAGTAGGTGTCAACTTATTCAAATCAAGTCTACGATATAAAGAGAGAGGCATAACAACACCGGCTCCAAGATCACATAAAGCAGTTTTAACATAGTTTCTTTTAATGGAGCATGGTATAGTGGGTACTCCTGGATCTCCTAACTTCTTAGGTATTCCACCCTTAAAAGTGTAATTAGCAAGCATGGTGGAAATTTCAGCTTCCGGTATCTTTCTTTTATTTGTAAAAATTTCTTTCATATACTTAGCATAAGGATTCATCTTGAGCATATCAGTTAAACGCATACGCAAAAAGATAGGTCTAATCATTTTAGCAAAGCGCTCACAATCCTCATCATCCTTTTTCTTGGATGGTTTGGGAGGAAAAGGCATGGGTTTCTTAACCCATGGCTCTCTTTCCTTACCGTGCTTCCTGGAAACAAAGTCTCTCTTATCATAACGTTGATGCTTTGATTGTGGGTTATCAAGATCAACAATAGGTTCAATTTCTATATCATTATCATTGCTAGGTTGAGCGTCAACATGAACATCATCATTAACATTATCACTAGGTTCATGTTCATTACCAGATTGTGTTTCAGCATCAGAAATAGAAATATCATTTGGATTCCCAGGTGTTTCAGAAATAGGTTCACCAGAAGCATGCAAAGTCCTATCATTTTTCTTTTCTTCTTTTTAGAAGGACTAGGTGCATCTACATTATTTCTCTGAGAATCTTGCTCAATTCTCTAAGGATGGCCTTCAGGATACAAAGGTTCCTGAGTCATTTTACCCCCTCTAGTCATAACTCTAACAGCATTATCATTCTTCTTATTATTTAATTCATTGAGCAAATCATTCTGAGCTTTAAGTACTTGTTCTACTTGAGTGGTAACCATAGAAGCATGTTTACTAATGAGTTTAAGTTCACCTTTAACTCTAGACATATAATCACTCAAGTGTTCAATCATATAAGCATTTTGTTTTAATTGTCTACCAAAATAAGTATTAAACTCTTCTTGCTTAACCATAAAATTATCAAACTCATCCAAACATTGGCTAGCAAACTTAGTAGGAGGGATTTCAGCTTTATCATATCTATACAGAGAATTTACCTTTACTACCTGTGTCGGGTTATCAAGACCATGAGTTTCTTCAATAGGTAATGGATTAAGATCATATATTTCTTCAACACGCGGTGAATTAAGACCATGTATTTCTTCAATAGGTGGTAAATTCTTAACATCTTTAGCTTTAATACCTTTTTCTTTCATAGATTTCTTTGCCTCTTGCATATCTTCAGGACTGAGAAATAGAACACCCCTTTTCTTTGGAGTTGGCTTAGGAGTTGGTTCAGGAAGTGTCCAATTATTTTCATTAGTCAACATAATATTCAATAGAATTTCAGCTTCATCTGGTGTTCTTTCCCTGAAAACAGAACCAGCACAACTATCCAGGTGGTTCCTGGAAGCATCGGTTAGTCCATTATAAAAGATATCAAGTATTTCATTTTTCTTGAGAGGATGATCAGGCAAAGCATTAAGTAATTGGAGAAGCCTCCCCCAAGCTTGTGGGAGACTCTCTTCTTCAATTTGCACAAAATTAAATATTTCCCTTAAAGCAGCTTGTTTCTTATGAGCAGGGAAATATTTAGCAGAGAAGTAATAAATCATATCCTGGGGACTACGCACACAACCAGGATCAAGAGAGTTAAACCATATCTTAGCATCACCCTTTAATGAGAATGGAAATATTTTAAGGATATAGTAGTAGCAAGTTTTCTCATCATTAGTGAATAGGGTGGCTATATCATTTAATTTAGTAAGATGTGCCACAACAGTTTCAGATTCATAGCCATAGAAAGGATCAGATTCAACCAAAGTAATTATATCAGGGTCAACAGAGAATTCATAATCCTTATCAGTAACAAAGATAGGTGAAGTAGCATAAGCAGGATCATATTTCATTCTAGCATTCAGAGATTTTTGTTTCAGCTTAGCTAGTAATTTCTTAAGATCATTCCTATCATTGCAAGCAAGAAAGTCTCCAGCAGTTTCTTCATCCATAACATAACCCTCAGGCACAATAGGCAATTCTATTCTAGGGGGAGAATCTTCATCATCACTTTCATCAATATTATCAGTTTCAATAATTTCATTCTCTCTAGCCCTAGCAAGTTGTTCATCAAGAAATTCACCTAGTGGCACAGTAGTATCAAGCATAGAAGTAGTTTCATCATGACTATCATGCATAGCAGAAGTGGCATCATCAATAACATGCGACATATCAGAATTAATAGCAGAAGCAGGTTTAGGTGTCGCGAGCTTACTCAAAACAGAAGATGAATCAAGTGCATAGCTAGATGGCAGTTCCTTACCTCCCCTCGTAGTTGAGGGATAAATTTTGGTTTTCTCGTCTTTCAAGTTCTTCATAGTGACCAGCAGATATAAATCCCAAGTGACTCAAAGAATAGAGCTATGCTCCCCGACAACGGCGCCAGAAAATAGTCTTGATAACCCACAAGTATGTGGGATCACAACAGTTTTCGAGGGTAGAGTATTCAACCCAAATTTCTTGGTTCGACAGAAGGGGAGCCAAAGAATATTCTCAAGTATTAGCAGTTGAGTTGTCAATTCAACCACACCTGGATAACTTAGTATCTACAGCAAAGTATTTAGTAGCAAAGTAGTATGGAAGTAATGGTAACGGTAGCAAAAGTAATATTTTTGGGTTTTGTAGTGATTGTAACAGTAGCAATGGAAAAGTAAATAAGCGAAGAACAATATGTGAAAAGCTCGTAGGCATTGGATCGGTGATGGAGAATTATGCCGGATGCGGTTCATCATGTGACAGTCATAAAATAGGGTGACACAGAACTAGCTCCAATTCATCAATGTAATGTAGGCATGTATTCCGAATATAGTCATACGTGCTTATGGAAAAGAACTTGCATGACATCTTTTTTCCTACCCTCCCGTGGCAGCAGGGTCCTAATGGAAACTAAGGGATATTAAGGCCTCCTTTTAATTGAGTACCGGACCAAAGCATTAACACATAGTGAATACATGAACTCCTCAAACTATGGTCATCACCGGGAGTGGTCCCGATTATTGTCACTTCGGGGTTGCCGGATCATAACACATAGTAGGTGACTATAGACTTGCAAGATAGGATCAAGAACTCACATATATTCATGAAAACATAATAGGTTCAGATCTGAAATCATGGCACTCGGGCCCTAGTGACAAGCATTAAGCATAGCAAAGTCATGGCAACATCAATCTCAGAACATAGTGGATACTAGGGATCAAACCCTAACAAAACTAACTCGATTACATGATAAATCTCATCCAACCCATCACCGTCCAGCAAGCCTATGATGGAATTACTCACGCACGGCGGTGAGCATCATGAAATTGGTGATGGAGGATGGTTGATGATGACGACGGCGACGGATTCCCCTCTCTGGAGCCCCGAACGGACTCCAGATTAGCCCTCCCGAGAGTTTAGGGCTTGGCGGTGGCTCCATATCGTAAAACGCGATGAATCCTTCTCTCTGATTTTTTTCTCCCCGAAAACGAATATATGGAGTTGGAGTTGAGGTCGGTGGAGCTCCAGGGGGGCCACGAGGTAGGGGGCGCGCCCAGGGGGGCAGGCGTGCCCCCACCCTCGTGGAAAGGGTGTGGGCCCCCTGGCCTTGATTCTTTCGCCAGTATTTTTTATTATTTCCAGAAATAATCTCTGTGAAGTTTCAGGTCATTCCGAGAACTTTTGTTTCTGCACATAAATAACACCATGGAAATTCTGCTGAAAACAGCGTCAGTCCGGGTTAGTTCCATTCAAATCATGCAAGTTAGAGTCCGAAACAAGGGCAAAAGTGTTTGGAAAAGTAGATACAACGGAGACGTATCAAGCAGCAGCGCGAGCGATCGAGCAACAGCCGGAGCAGCAGCAGCAGATCCGGCTGGTATGGACGCTGCCGCCGAAGGGGCCTCGCACTAGGGAGAACCGCCGTGGAGATGTCGCCCGTGGCGCCGGCTTCGAGGTAGCCACTCCATGGGGGGTGCGGGATGGAGCACCGTCAGCGCCGGGAGGTCGAGTTAAGGATAAGGTGCGATGCGAAGAGTGTACAACCTCTTTGGTGGCGCCGAGTAGGCCTCAGCTTCGTACGAGGAGTCGGTGAGGATGTTGCGGTTCCGGTGGAGCAGGTTAAGGCGGCGCTGTGGGGATGGAGCAGCCGCGATAGACGAGGCGATCGTCGGAGCAGCTCCTTGGAGGTGGAGGACGGGGCGGCTGAACCGACGGGACGACGGATCCTCATCCGGGGAGGTGGATGAGGGACGTTGACCTATTGCGGTGGACGACGTCGTCGGGGAAGAGGCTTCGGCTGGGCAGCGGTGAGGTGGCAGACGGAGGAGGGTGGGGTTTCGCGGCTGGAGCGGAGAGGTTATGGCGGCTAGATTTCGAATGGCGAAAAGGAGGCGATGGGAGGGGGGAACCATGACTTAGGGACACGCTTGTCCAAAATGTAGGGTGTGTTACAAAAGTACCCCCACTGATTTGAACTAGCGGCCCTTTCGGCTCTGGGTCGGAAGGGGGATTTCGCGTGTCGAGATTTGGCAGCTGGAGGGAGTTTTCGCGCGTTGTAATTTCGGGATAGCAAGGCGCGGGTTGTGAAAGCGCCAGTTTTGGGAGCACGATATCTGAATTTTCGGGATATAACAAGGCGCGGGTTGAATTTTAGGGACAAGCCTAACGTGTAATATTGTACTTGTACTACGTACCAAATCAATTCGCACTTCCCTCAACGAAAAAAAACGAAAAAACAAAAATATTCACACCACACAAAGAGAGAGTCTTGTCCCATTTTACTATACAAATGCTATTCAAAGCTACTCCCTCCTTCCATCTATATAGGGCCTAATGCGTTTTCGAAGCTAAATTTGACCAACCAAATATTAGAGCAATAATATATGACATGCAACTTACACAAAGCACACTGTTAAATTCGTGTGTGAAAGGAGCTTTCAATGATATAATTTTCACATTGCGCATCTCATGTACTATTAATCTTGTCAATAGTCAAAGGCGGTCTTAAAAACGCATTAGGCCCTATATAGATGGAAAGAGGGAGTATGGATCCATGTTATGTCCAATTAAATTTTTTCGATGGCTCTATAATGCATGTAACCTACTCATGCCAACATTTTAGTGCATTCCAAATGTCTATACTACCGCTGCAATTCGAACTGAATTTGAATTCGTTTCTCTATTTCAATAAGAATCTACAATCATGATTGTTGCCAACTTCAACCATCATTCGTGTATTACATTAACAACACACCACATGATTACTATAGAGATCGATATGAAATATGTCTACTATATGAACTCGAATTCAATTTTTTGAATACACTTGATGTTGATTCCAAATAATAATACATTTGATGTACTAACTATATATTTATAATCTAAACCATGTTCCATACGTACACCATGTTTATCACACAAGGTATAGTGCCCCGCCCCTACATTATGACAAGTATTTAGCCGTGAGCTGCAAAAGCCACACATTAGCCCAAATTATAATCAATGTTCTATATATTATATGTAGTACTAGCAAGATGCCCATGCGTTCCACGGACCATCAACATGATCAAGGGGATGACTTATTTGCAAATAGGGAGAGGGGTGTGGTATATTTTTTCAAAATTTCCATAGTTTCCTTCCTATCCGTCAGATATAAATCGGATGGCCTATATTGCAGGATGGCAGGCACACCATCATCAACAACTCTGTTTTTTTACAAGAGTAGAGACAAAATATATTATATGTAGTATAACATGTTCATAACCACACCATGTGTATCACCATTATATATATTCACGCATGCGTCGGTTTAAAACACTATGATAAATTCTTCAAATATCCGAATTCACTTTTTATAATGAATCATGATATCTATTCGTCTTTTACACCCACACAATCCTCTTATCTTTGTAGCTAGCGCTAACTTTCGCTCGTGCATGCACACGCCCGCATCCCTCTCACCCTCCCTCGGCATTCTGTAGCTCCATCGCGCAAATTCGTCTTTTCACTTTAGGTCGTTCACCCATGGTGTGTGTTGGCCCCCCAGCTCCTTCTTTACGGCACACATCGATTGATAGGCCTCTCTAGCCAGGTGTGCCTACCACAAACACAAGCTTCCCCTCTTCTCTTCTCACCGTCCATGCCTCACTCCCACCACTCTTTTCATTGATCTCGTACTCGCACACTCCTTCCCCCTCGATATAGTATGCCTCTCGCACCACCTCCTAGATGCATCCCTCTCTCTCTATCCTTCTCCCCGGGCCTTATTTTCTTCTAACACATACATGCATGTATACCGATCGATCTCCCTACATATACCTAGGTCGACTTTAACTATTCCCCCCCCACCCATCGATCGACGTACCTCACTAGTTAGGTCTCTCCTTTCTCTGATAAAGGATGATTGATCTTCCTATGTAGTTACCTCTGCTTACCACAGCCATATCGTCCCCCCTCGTCATTCGTGCATGCCTCCTGACCCGTCTCTCGCACGCACATGCACAGACAGGGTAGCCATCCCCTCTCTTATTGATATTGCAGGCGTGCCCTCCGTTTGTCTAGCAAGCCTCTCCCAGAATCCCACAATTTGGTAGAAGCAACTCCACTACCACCCCCTCCAACACTCTAGCTATGTCTCTCTCCCAACCTTATTCCTCTCCTACACATATGCATGGATGCCGATCGATCTCCCTTAATACATAAGGTAGGCCTCTCTCCTCCTCCACACATATACCAGCCATTGTACCTCTATAATTAATTAGGCCCCCCCACCCACCACACACCGATAGTCGAGCGTTGTAGGTAGGTATCCATGCCGCAGAGACAAACTGCAGCTATCCCCTCTCACGTTCCAGTAGGCCAGGCACTCTATATCTTTGACGTGGGCACACACAAATTCGATGGCACTCTTTATCGATCGCGCACGCGCACACACACAACATCCCTCTCTTCGATTCTATGGATACCTCAAGCCGATGATACCTCCACTCTCTTCTCGTGGATCGCCCCCTCTATATATATGATATATCCAGGACTCTATTTCACACACATTGCATATGTTATATTTTTTGATTGACCCTCCCCCCAAAAAAACACTCACGAACCCACACACTATATCTCTCTACATTTGTATCTCTCTCACACAACCCCACCTAGGTGGTGTACATACACGAAGAGAATAGGTGCACGTACTCACGCTTCGTGCCCAGCCACACCCGCGCGGGTACACGGTGGAGCTCATTTCTGTACGAAAATGGCAGCCCACATGCTAATTTGAACGCATGTAGCGGTTGTTTACCTACGGAGGTCGTGTACCACGCGTGCACGAAACAAAGTTCGACTTGATGCGTTGGTGCGTTATTTTTAAATAAAGTTATATCGCTCAATGGCACGTACACAGAATATAAAACGATTTTTATGGAGAAAAAGGTAGTCCTTTCCACTATATACAATGGAGCGTGCCTGCCTGGGCTTGTCTCTCTTCAGAGTATCTCACACAAGGCGGCGGTGGCCTCTCTCTCCCATCGTTGGTCACTGATCCGGCCGCATCCCGTCCGCTGGCGGAAAGGGAGGATGTGCCTCGTTTCTCCATTCGACGGCGCCGAGGCAGCACGTCCCGATCTGCGGTACCCGCTGTTCTCTCTGACCAGCTCCGGCGCGGTAGGGCCTACGCCACCTGCTCGCTGCCGCAGTATGGGCAGACCCCGCCCGCCGCCGCTCACCTAGTTACATCCCGACGACCCCCAGGTATCCCCTCCGGCCTTGCTCCACTGCCTGTCTTCCCACGTCGCTGCATGTGGATCTTCCATAGTTCTTTGCCCAAAACGTAGCTCGTCCAGTGTACTTTCCATATTGCAATCTCGTCCTCACACAGTTTTAGACAAACACAACCGTGTTGTTATCTTCCCTTAGGACAAGGAATATGCTTCTTTTTTGTCGTCGTATGTGTCATCAACTGTTATTGGCCAGTAATTGTTTCCTTTCTACCTCTTTTTTGCAAACAGGGCTATCCATTTCACCTCGTTGCTATTGCGACCTTCTGGTGAACTGCACAAATCACTTTTTTTCTTAAAAGTGTTTTGTGCAATTGTACTAAAATGTCACACGGGCAATGTCTCTACATTTCAGTGCAACTGCACAAAGGGAGATTCGTTTTGCTCTATCCTCCTCATCCAACTCCGAGCCTAATCTTCTCCAATTATTTTCTTAATCTTCTCCAACTAGTTAGTCTTAAGATAGACTGCAAAGATGACCGGCTTCTATTTGTGTGTTTATTGTTTCATCAGCAGCCCTCTTTTATCGTAATCACACTTAATATCTTTGGAACAGGGACGCTCAGCTCTATTTTAGTGGAACTGCACAAAATGATCGGAATGTTGCATGCTCCAGACAGCTACTTTTTTCCCAACATGCCTTGTTGATTTAGATAGAGGTGGGGAGGTGTTGCTACCAATGAAAGCATGGATCAATTACAATTTAACACCTTCTCACAACTTTGTCTTCAGTTGTGATGTAAATATTAGCTCTGATCTGTTAATCATTGAGATGCATTAGCAAGGAAGTTAGTTTTTTATTGTTTCCGAAAGAGCATCGATGGCAAGACACACGAAACAAAAGCTGAAAGCTTAGAGCATTGTACAATTTCATGTCGCTGGAAAATTATTTGTATAGTACGTTAATTATGTAAACAAAATGCTGGAAGCTTGATAGCATTGCCAGAAGCCTCTTCAGCATCCGGGTCCATGTGCCATGCACAAAATTATACTCCTCCATTCCTAAATATTTGTCTTTTTACAAATTTCAAATGGGCTTATTTTAGAGTGTAGATTCACTCATTTTGCTTCGTATGTAGTCACTCGTTTAAATCTCTAGAAAGACAAATACTCCGGAGTATATTTAAGAACCGAGGGAGTAGTGCACAACCGCATGGGAGACTCAGCCCGGTCGTTGTGCCGCATTAATAGTGAGTAATGAGCAGTCAAATCATAAGCCCCACCTTTCCCACTCTAAGTTGCTCGGAAGAAGCAACCACCAATACACTCTTCTTTGAATCCGCTCATACTACTCCATCTGTCACTGTTTATAGAGCGCGCTTCAAAAAAATAGAAAATCTCTGGGACCAAGGTGACTAGCGATCGGCGTGAAAAATAGCATTGGTAGTTATAGCCCGGCATCTGTTACTAGAGGAAATAATGCGTACACACATGCATGCAGTGCTTCCACCCCGGGTACACCCATGCATGCACTTACTCCACTCTGTAGTACATCGAGAGAAAATTGTGGACTTGATTGCGGTTATCACGCCCTAATTAATTGAGCATTAAACTAAACGAGTCTAAAGTCTCTCTGGTGGTGGAAATGCATTGAGAGAAATGCATCAGAATGAAGCGCGCCCTGTAAACTGTGATGGAGGGAGGAGTAGTATGAAGGTGCGAAACCAAGTGCGCGTATGGCCAGTCGGTTAACACACCTCCTCTTGGCATATCACTGACATGTGGGACCGGAGTGTGAGCGAACCGATCTCAATTGACGGCAAAATGGCCTACCCGTCGTTCCTTGAGAGAGACAAGGAGCAGAACACACAGACGGGCTCGCACGGAGGCCAAGATATATTCGAGCATGGTTGATCAATATCATCATTACATGTTCGATGTTTTTTAATACTATACTATTGGGCTGCCGTTTTCCGCCCTTCTCCCGAATAAATGTGTAATTTATCAGAGTTTAAAATAAAATAAGAGTACAGATGCTCCAACATGCGGTTCTAGTAGTAGTACTACTCATACTACTAAACCTTGCGCTTGGCTCTTCGCCTCTTCGTGAAGTCGAACAATGATGGTACTCCGCATGTTGGGTACTACAATGTATGCCTCTGGCAATCTGACACCAAATGAACTGATGCATGTCCACCGCCTGGGCGAGGGCAAGTTGCATTAGTCAAAAGGCATAAGCGAGCTTCACCTTGTCCTGCAAGCTTCTCCTCATTCTGCGAGTTGACGGGACACACCAAAAAGTAGTGCTAGTCCATACTCCCTCCTTTCCGCTTAATATGGCTTAATCTATTTTGCGGGTAAATGAGAGAGCTTTATTCATATATATATATATATATATATATGCATTCTTAGGACGATCAGCCAAGAGACTGGTCACTAGGAAGCGAGGTACCCCGCAAAAAAAAGAAGGAAGCAAGGTGTTTCATCAAGCCAGCTCTCGGCCACATTCAAAGTGCAGCAAGCACGGTTCGCACAAAGATGCGCCGTAAGGTTTGCTGACCTATTTACATGCTGAATAACAAAAAAGAGGAAATATACCGAGCGCTCCTATTTGTAACAAGATATGAGCCAGAATTAAGCGAGAATTGTGGCGAGTGTTCCATGCAATCGACTTCCATTATCACATGCGAGAACCCTCGAAGAGAACCAAATGTGTTGAAGATTGCTTTATCACATTTTTAAAATATAATAAGAGTGCAGACGCTCCTCCATCCGGTTCCTAGTAGTACAGTACATACCTCTATAGTGGTAGTACTAGTACTAGTAAACTTTGCGCTTGGTTGTTCGCCTCTTCGGGAAGTCGAACAATAATAGTACTAGTATAGTGTATGCTTCTGGCAATCTGACACCGAATTAACTGTTGCACGTCCACCGCCTGAGCGAGGGAGAGCTTGCATTAGTCAAAAGTTTCTTCTTGTCCTACGAGCCACCGCGCGCAAGCTTCTCCCGTCCTGCAAGCTTCTCCTCGTTCGACAAGTTGACGGGACACAGCAAAGTAATGCTAGTCCATACTGCCTCCTTTCTGGTTAATATGGCTTAATTTCAAAGAGATAAATACACTGTCTGTCACTGTATATTTTGTAAAAATACGGTCAGTGGACTTCATAATACGCTCATTGCGCTCAATATATATATATATATATTCCGGTGTTTATACGGTCACTAGCTCACCCTGGCTGAGTATGTGTGTGCATGCACGTGTAGGTTGAGCACTTGAGCGTGACCGTGTGCGTTCCGTCGTGTGCTTAGACATGCATGCATTAGGGCGTCGCGCGCGTTTTTGCGTCCATGTGTACGTGTGACTGTTGCATGCATGCACGAGGTTGTAGTCCCTCACATTCACATGTTCATAAGTCAATGTTTTGTCAAAACGTTGCATGCAAGGTTTAATCATTCGTTGTTTACGCATGCATTCCCGATATTAATACGTTGGTAAAGACAATTTCTTGAGGAAAACAAGCCCATGAATTGAGTACAAAGGGGACCAATAAGCCAAGACAGAGGGAGTACCAGTAGTGAACCGGAAGGAGGGAGTAGGTACTAGTAGTACAGTACTACGTAACAGCGTGCAGTAAAATTTCTCTATGCGCATCCTGTCTACATGTCATGCAAGAAAATAGAGATAAGTACAAGTGAGACTCAGGAACGGTCATAAACGTAGGGGAAGTACGTGTAGGGGCCACTAAGGAGCAGTTAAATCACACAGTAAGTTAGTCGGAAGAAGCAACCATCATTTCACTCTTCAATGACACGTACGCAATATAAAATGGTTGATATGGAGAGAAAAACAAAACCACTATATATACACTAGCAGGAGCCTAAGCTACAAGCCTGATTGCTTGGGTTGCTCTCTTCACAAGCATGGAACGACGGTGGCCACACCACTGGTCACATATCCAGCCTGATCCCGCCGCCGGGGGAAGGGAACAATGTTCTGCGTAGACGCGGTCGACATCGGCGAGGGAGAAAACCCACAGTCGGTGCGTCCCAACTGCCCTTCTAGCTACAGCCCGACGTCCCAAGTAGTAGTACATCTTCCTTTTGGAGCTGACTTGCTCCACTGCCGCAGCTCCCCACGTAGCTCCATCTCCATGTCGATCTTTCTCTACTTCTACCGGCTTCTATTTGTGATGAGTTTATGTATCATGAACTAGTGCCAGTACTATTATTCTAATCACATTTCTTCAATATCTTTGCCATCAGGGATGCTCAGCTCGATTTTAGTGAAACTGCACAAAAGCATCGTATGGTCCAAGGGTGCGAGTCGTCTTTCCTTTGACTGGTTCTACCTAGCCAGGAAATTAAATCATGTTTAGGGTTTAAGTCGTAGTGACCCCATCAGTAGTTTTTATTTTGTACACGCTCTCACAACTTTTGTCTTTAGTTGTGAAGTAAAAATTGGTTATGATCTGTGAATCATTGAGATGCATCAGCATGGGTGTTAGTTTTCCTTTGTATTTGATATTTTTGAGTGGGACGCCCTTTGTTGTGAGCAACGTCGATCGTTTTTTCCTATTCCTGTCTTTAGTTCAGAAGTAAATATTTACTCTACTGAGATGCATAGTCACATGAATGTTGACTTATGTAAGGTATTTTAAGAGTTTGTTCTGAATGTTTTATATGTAATGTCAGGC
Organism: Aegilops tauschii subsp. strangulata; assembly: GCF_002575655.3. Taxonomy (NCBI): domain Eukaryota; kingdom Viridiplantae; phylum Streptophyta; class Magnoliopsida; order Poales; family Poaceae; genus Aegilops; species Aegilops tauschii. The sequence continues at coordinate 241,680,926 of NC_053041.3, forward strand.
CTTGTGAGTTTGATTGCAAAGTTGAGCTTGGAATGTTGTGGCATGCGGCCTCATGAGCTGTTCACCGTGCCTCCTGAGAATAATGCTTCATATTGTTTTGCATGTTGATCTAATGCCCGTGATTTGCATGTTAAGAAGATCATCCTCTTCTGTTGTTTCTGTGCTTAAGAAGTTCATTGTCATATGTTTCATTCATAGCATATACGACAACTCGAGTAGGTTAGAGGTGAAACCATATGATCTTCCGACCAACTCATCATCTTAGGCCGTGATTGGATCGTCGTTTTCCAACCAAAACCGCTTGTAAAACTGACGCTTGTAAATAAAAGCAGATGGTCTCGGGCGAAGCGCTTGGTTGGTCGATTTCGACTAGTAAAATATACACTGGTCTCTCAAATTACATGTGTAACCTGCCGGTTTTACTTACAGACCTCGGGACCTCGGTTTCATTACGCCTGTATTTTACGCGTTGTTTCCGATGATGAGTAAATTGCACTTGTATCTTAATACAGGTGTGAAATAAACCAGAGCTCCCAAGCGCGGCCTTACCGTTTCATGCCGTCTCAGTCTCTCGAAGGTGCTCATAGGTGTCCGATAATCCTGGCTTCCTGAATGAGCAGCGGACGCTGTATCAGACCATCTGTAGGGCCCGTGAGGCCCTCTCCATCGTCCTTTGAGTTGTTGCACTCGCCGTGGCGCCGAGCATTGTCAACATGGTCAACGAACATGAGGATTCAGGAGATGACTTTATTTTGACTGGATGACAATAGGGACCCACTAGGGCCATAGCCGTACGTACGCAAGTGCCTCCTTATTATGTACAACTATATTTTTTTGCTTCCTCCTGGTTTTCTGACATCACGGTCCCACACCATTGTCAACCTATGTAGTCAATAAACGAGAGAATTGCACAAGGAGCGGCCGACAGCTGGGACCAAGCAGCTCGAGCAGTATTTTGTGTTTTTGAGGTGTGAGCACTGCAGAGTTTTTCTTGAGCGATGTTTTCGTTGTTGTTCAGAGGAGAGCAGGGCATTAACTAGGCGGGTTGTGGTCGTCTAGCACAGGCCAGATATCCAGCCTAGATATTATTATTTTTCAAGCTGAAAATGGCTAGCCCAGCTATACTTTTTTTTGAGGAATACCCAGGCAAGGTCAACTTGTTATTCTCCGCCCCGCTGGGCTGCAAATCTTTTCTAGGAGGGATGCATTAGGCTTAACAGGAAAATGGGCTTTAATAAATATTAAATGGGATGTAGTTATAAAAACTAGACAGTAACTATAAAAAATGCACCAAACACGTAATTAGTTTATAAAATATTATTTTTAGATTTTGAAAATTTTAATTTCATTAATTGTTGCGCGCGCAATGTTTCATTGGATTTTTACATAATACAAATTTATATTGAAATTTTATTTAATCTGACTAGAAATTTTGGGATAAAAATATTTCGGATCCCATCAAAATGTGGGAATTTTTTTGGATTCTGTTTTGAACGGTTGGTTAAAATTATTAATCGTTGTCCTTGCTAGAAATGGGCTGTACTTTTAACAAACTGTAAATGGGTTGTAGTAAATTCCATTAGAATTCAAAAATGGGTTGTATATTCATACAAATCGCAAATGGGCTATAAGTTCTCCGCCACACACTTGTGGGCCTAGTAAGTTGACGCGTCCCCTAAAAAAAAGTAAGTTGACGCGTATGCAAGGCTTTGTCAACTTATAGTCAACACACGATTCTAGCAGCAGTGGCCATTGGATGTCCATCCAACGGATGTCGTGCTTCTTCTTCAATCTCGGATATTCTAGCTTCAGCTGCCCAAAAAATGATTCCTCCCCCTGACATCTGGGGCACACCGTTTCGGAGGCTGACCTATGGGCCTACTAAGTTGATGCGTACCAAGGGCTTTGTCAACTTAGTCATTATAAACGATTCTAGCTGCGGTGACCGTACGATGTCCATCCAACGGCCTTCGTGCTTCTTCAACCTCTAGTCTTCTTGCTCCAGCCGCCCAAAGCAGCACCGGTCGTGCCGCCTGCTCCTGCCTCCCGTGGCCGGTTGTACTGCCGTAGAGGCCTCACCGCCCCTACTACTCCCACCGTTGGACATGCCATCCCTCTACCCACCCATACCCCTTGTTATTCTGCGGCGAGGGCAGCCTCACACCGCAGCCGAACCAGTGAACCCTCGTACTCCTCTCCGCATGGGCATCCACTGCCGCGTCTTCCCCGGCTCCGCGTCATCCCCTTCCTAGGCCTCGCCGTCGTCCACCGCCCTGGTGCTCTCGGCGCGGCGTGGTCAACGTGGTCAACGAACGACATCCATCGGACGTGGACTATACGTGGAGAGGCTGACAGCTGGGTCCACGGACGCACACAAGGAAATGCCTCCTTATTACGTGCAAAATAATGATTCCTCCACCTGACATCTGGGACCCACCGGAAGGGCCTCTGTATTTCGCGAAAAAAATGTTCCCCCCGCTGACAGGTCGGACCCACCAGCTATATCTTTGCACGCAAGGAAGTGCCTCCTTATTACGCACAAAAAAATGAATACTCCCCCTGCTAGCTGGGACCCAGCATAGTGGGAGGCTGATTTGTGGGCCTACTAAGTTGACGGGGACGGAGGGCTTTGTCAACTTAGTCAGTATGAACGATTCTAGCTCCAATGACCGTACGATGTCCATCCAACGGCCGTAGTGCTTCTTCAACCTCTGGTCTTCTTGCTCCAGCCGCCCAAACAAGCGTCGGGCGTGCCGCCTGCTCCTGCCTCTCGTGTCCAGCTGCGCTGCCACCGCTGGCCATGCCATCCCTCTACACTCACCCACACCTCCTGTTATTCTCCGGCGACGGCAGCCTCACACCGCAGCCGAAGCAGTCAACCCACGTACCCCCCTCCGCGTGGGCATCCACTGCCGTGTCTTCCCCGGCCCCGCGTCGTCCCCTTCCTTGGCCTCGCCGTCGTTCACCGCCTTGGTTCTCGGCGCGGCGTGGTCAATGTGGTCAACGACCGACTTCCATCGGAAGTGTACTATACGTGGAGAGGCTGAAAGTTGGGTCCATGGCCGCAGCAAGGAAGTGCCTCCTTATTACGCTGAAAATAATGATTCCTCCACCTGACAGCAGGGACCCACCGGACGGGCCACCATATTTTGTGAAAAAAAAACGTTTCCCCCCTGACTGCTGGGACCCACCAGCTACATCTTCGCACGCAAGGAAGTGCGTCCATATTACGGGCAAAAAAATGATTCGCCCCCTGACTGCTGGGACCCACCAGCTACATCTTCGCACGCAAGGAAGTGCCTGACAGGCGGGACCCACCTGGTCGAAGTGTATGTAGCGTTGTCATTCTGGTCGCGAACGTGTATGTACATACTGGTCGATGTAGAGGCGCGCACGTAGCACGTACACGTACATACAGCGGCCAGGGTGGAAGAAAGAAAATACAGCCACATACGTACATATGGGCGGGGTCTCGAATGCCTACTCGCGCATACGTACGGCCAGGAACGCATGTTGTTCATCGGGAGCCAACCGGCTTGGACGGAACAACCGATGGAAACGAGGCCTGGCGTACCGCAGAACGGAGTTAACGGCCTTGTGTTTGACTGGCCACAATGGAAACGAGATCCTGTTCATCGGGAGGGGTCTAGCGTACCGCAAAACGGAGGAAACGGGGTCCTATTGATTGGGAGGGGTGTGGCGTACCGCAAAACGGAGGAAACGGACTTGTGTTGGAGCGCTACGTTCGAAACGGGGGTCCTGTTCATCGGGAGGGGTGTGGCGTACCGCAAAACGGGACTCCACGGGATACTGTTCATCTCCACCGTCGACCTCCTCCAGCCTCCACGGGCTACTGTTCATCCACCGTCGACCTCCTCTAGCCTCCACCTGCGACTGTTCATCCATGGGCTCCTGTTCATCCAGCCTCCACCGCGCGCTCCTCCACCGGCTACTGTTCAACCAGCCCTCTCCACGGGGTCCTGTTCAACCACCCCTCCACGGGCTACTGTTCATCCAGCAATCCACCGGCTACTGTTCAACCAGCCCTCCATCGTCTACTGTTCAACCAGCCCTCCACGGGGTCCTGTTCATCCAGCCCTCCACGGGGCCCTGTTCATCCACCGGCTCGATCGATCGGGGTCCTGTTCATCCAGCGGCAACGGCCTCTACTACCACGCGGTCCTGTTCATCCGACCCCCCCCCCTCGGGAACTATTCATCCAAATCACCCAACAACGCTCACTGTTCATCAAGAGGCAGCATCGATCGGCTTCAGTTAGCAGCAGTAGCGAAGGAATCATTCGGGTTCAGTTAACAGCAAGGGATCGACCGGGGTTCAGTAACGTAGCTAGTGCAATCGCTCGGGTTCAGTTAGGGCCCGCAGTGCAATCGCTCGGGTTCAGTTAGAGCGCAACGCCTCGCACACACGCGCGTACATATGAGAGAAACGTGCATTGCTCGGCCCCCGACCACCCACCGTAACCGGGAACTCCCCCGATATTTTCCTCGCCCTCGCTTCTACCACGGTTTTCTCCATCATGGACGGCCCAAAGAATGTCATGCAGCTGCGTCTCCGGCCCGCCCAGGACGAAAAGCCCATTTCCTGTCATGATTTTTTGTCATAGAAGTAGGAGCCCACCACACCTATGAAGATACCAGGTTTTGTCACAATTATCGTCATAAAAGTGTCATAAGCATGACAAAAAAAATCGTTCAGCTCAAAATGTCATGGATGTGTCTTTTTTTTGTAGTGTCTTAAGCCCATGATAAAAAATCAGACGCACCATATCCTCCTTCCAGGCAGTCGTCGTGTGGTCAATCAAATCATGGACTAGAAAAACATTTGCATGGTGGGGAGTGGTGATCGACCGCATCATACCTGCCCTAGGAATCCAATTATGATTCCAACACTGGTGCGCGTCGGTCCTAAACAAACGGTTTTTTACCCCTTTCCGCGACGGCATTTGGAACCATAGCCAAGTGAGTGTGGGTGATGGGGGGTCCTTCCCACAAGACGGAGAAACCGTCAGGGATATGCCCTCCTGGCACACACGTTCGGCAAAATGAGGTCATGTGCGACGGGCGAGCACTCAAATACAGAAATACATACAGTAGAGATAAAAAATACAATTATACGGCGAATTGTTTCCAGTTGCAAGTACACCCCACACAGTCAGTCCCCGCTAAATGTCTCCGTTTGTATGCACATCCCACACAGTCGCTCCAAGGAAAATGTTTCCGTTCACAGGTACATCACACACAATTTTTCCCGTTAAATCGTTTGCGTTATTGAATGTTTCACACACGGTCCGTAGAAGAAACTGTGTGGCAAAGGTTGTCCATCACACACATTTTTATGTGGTAAACGTTTGCGCAAGGTGTCCTAACGCAAACAGTTTTCAAGAGAAAGTCGTGTGTGATTGTTCATTGATCCAACACGGTTTATTCCTAGAAACTGTGTGCGTTGCCTGAGGTCATCACCCACGGTATTTTTTCAACAACCGTTTGCAATAGCAAAACACAATTAGCAAGCTAATTCGCCATTAGCAGGCTAATTATCTGATTATTCATAATCCATTTATTAATCTAATTGACATTTCATATTAAGCACACAATATATTTCATTTCCATATTAAGGAAGCATAATTTCATAATTGAAATACATCAGAGTACAACATGATATAGCTTCAGCACTCAGCTACCCCATTACACAACTGCACCAGCAGCAAGTTCCACATGCAACATGTAAAACCTTTCGAAATTAGCATCATAGATGGTATATAGACAGATGCATCTCATCTGGAAAACTGCTGAAGCGGAAGGAGAATATTGAACCTTCATTCATGTTGAAGGTCTTTGCAACTTTAGGCCAGTGCCTGTGGATGATTGACCGTCCGTCCTTCATCCTCTTCAGGAACACTTCAATATTGAACCGTGGGTGTTGTATGAAAACCTTCCTCGCCTCCTGACCATAGAGGTGGTTTGAGAGGTAATCATCAGTGAACTGCTTTGGAAAGGCCTAAGAACAAGGATGTGCATAAAATATCTTCTCTATATTGGAAATGGGGCAAAGGAATAAAAGAAAGGCAAGGTATAATAGTTAGTACCATCTTGTAGTGAACTGATGTCTTCTTCATTGTGCAGACAAAGATCTTGTTGTTTTTTGTCGCTAATTTCTTTATCCTAACAATCTTTCTGAGTTTCTTGATTTGATTGATATTCATGGACAACTCATTTCCCCATATGCAAAAAGGGTCGAACAGTGGGTCAAAACCTCTGACAGCAGAACCTACATGTGCAAGACCAAATTGTTAAAAACCAAAATATTAGAATGGTTCCTGCAATTGCACAATAATGTGCTATTAGACAACAGACCATGCACTTGTAACCTCGATTGTAAACCTCAGCGCTTCCCATTGTTTCCCTGCAACACATATAAGGTAGTTAGTCATCAGGTTAAGTAAGGGTTCGCATGCTATCAGTAAAATATGTTGATGAAAAATAAGCACATTGCAGATTCATCAGATTAATTGAAGCCACACGGAAAACCCATTTACCCATTTACCCAAACCAAGCATGATTAAGAACTAGGAAATATAACACTTGTATATATTTCTCATGTATTAAGTGCAGCCAAATTCGATTTATTCCTCACATGCACAACAATACAAAATTCTACCCACGACAATTGGACATCGCGTTGCAGAATTGAACCAAGCAGTTAACTAAACACCACAACAAATGAACCAAACTTTAACTGAGCACCACATTGCACAATATAACATTGAACCAAACAGTTAACTAAACACCACAACAAATGAACCAAACATTAACTAAGCACCACATTGCACAATATAACATACTCCTAATAGAAGATCAGAGAGTTAACCAAACAGTTAACTACAACCAATTGTAGCAATTGTATTTGTTTCTCATGTATTTACTACAGCCAAATTCAATTTATTCCTCACATGGTGTACAATAACAGAATGCACCCACAATTTTGTAAAGATAAATTCGATTTATTTCTCACATGGAAGACAATACAAAATTGCAGCCTGAAGAATTGAACATCACATTTGCAGAATTGAACCAAACAGTTAACTGAAGATGACAACTAATTAACAAAACAGTTAATAAGTGAGCACCACACTGCACGACATATAGAACATATACACTAGAGCAACAGACTACATGGTGAAATTAGATAGCACAATTCACTAGAATTTGTGAAGGAAAGGCAGGAGCAGCACATGCAATGGGTAAACCGAGCATGCTTAACCGGCATAGCTAGAAATTGGCAAGGTGCTCCTTCAAGATCTGGGGGACGGCACGAATGGCAGCCATCGCGACCTCATCTGCGCGTGCGGCCGCGATTTGCTTCTCCGCTGCCAAATGCTCGTTGAGGTCCTAGCTATACTGCGTGCACCATGGCTTAGGCCGGCGCTTATTTGGTGGAGGGGTCGGTGATTTGGGTGGAAGGTGTCGCGCTCGCACCGGCGGTCGGGGCATGTGGGATGTGGAAGGAGGAGGAGGATGGGGGTCGGGTGTGGATTACCTGCCTGGATAGAGGAGGCCGAGCAGCGTGAACGAGGGTCGCCGACGAGGAGGCGGCGGCGCTGCAAGCAAGGAGTGATGGTTTCAACTTGGAAAGGAAGGCGGAAAGAGGGGAAATGTGACTTTTGGTAAGGGGGAGGGGGCGGGCGGTAGATATTTCTGTGGAAGCCGAAAATTTGGAATCGCTTCAGCCAAAAAAATGGCACACAAAGTGTCATCACACATGGTCCCTTATTCAGAACTGTGTACGATATGTGGACATCACAAACGATTCAGATAGCTTAACCCGTGTGTGATGAGTTTGAACGTCAAAAGTTTTGGTTCGAATTTCCATGGTTATAGTGGTCATCCACGTCATTGCATAATTTGGGTATACAAAGGAGACTACAGCACACCCTCACTTCTTAATCGAGCAAGTTCAGCAATTAAACAGAGCTAGCTGACCTAAACATTACTCTAAAAAATTAAAGACCGGCGCTCTTAATTAAACAAAACAAAGAGTACTACTACGGCTGGTGCTCGTCAATCTCCGCCGCCGCCTCCATGTCCAGCTCGCGCCCGCGGTCTCCTGGGGAAGGGGCTCCATGGCATCCATCGCACCATACTCGGCAAGCATCTCGCCATCCGCGTCTGCCATCTCTTTGGAAAAGGCCGCCATGAGCTAGGCGTGGGCGGACGGGATCTGGGCTTGGACGGGCTCCGTCGTCGCAAGGTATGCGGCGGAGGAATGGACGGCTGCTCGAACGCTCTCGGCGATTGCCAGCTCTTCGGCCGTGGGTTGCCGACCGTTGTCGGAGAAGCTTCGTTCGATTTGTGCGGTGACCGCCAGGAGCTGGGCGTGGGCGGCCTCGACATGGTCGTGGGTGGACTCCATCAGGGCTAAGGCCGCCGCTGCGGAACGGACAGCTGCTGTGCAGCTCTCGCCAGTTGCTATCCCCGAGGCAGATGTTGCTGCCACCACCTGAGAAGCAACAACGGTCGTTTGGGCTGCCTTTGCCGCCCGGTCGCAAATTGAGGCCGCGCTCATGCACCTTGTTGGCACGCGCATGGCAGCTGCAGCCGCGCTCTCACCGGAGTGGGCCACCGAAGTTGCCCTCACAACGCGGGTCCACGTGCCCATCTTTCACCGGCGACGATTGAACAGTGAAAAGATATTTGGGGAGCGAGCTAGTGTGCTTGAGACGCCGGCTGTGGACTGTAGCCGACGCCCTTCTCGCGTAAGCCATAGGCGTACTATACACCGATGGTGCTCCAAAATATTTTGTACTACATCTCACACGGTTGTTGATAATAAACTGTGTGCGATCTACTTGATTTTTCATTTTGATTTGAATTACATAATGGGGTCACAGCTGCAATGGACTGTGTTTGAATTGCTAGGCCTTTTATTTGGAGTGAACATGCAACTATATGTGTGTCATAAAAGAATTGGAATTATACAGGGTTCGTTTGAACATTTTATACATTAAATTGGTCTTCTAGCCATTTCAGGTGAACAATTCAAATTTGAGCTACATGCACATGCTCCAGTGCATATAAATTGGTTGAAAAATCAAATTTGTGTCCTTGGGTGCATGCTTAGGTCCCATGCAAGAAATGGGAATGAATTTCAAACACCAGGGCACCGTTGATTGCCGGCAAAACATTGAGATGCCTGGTTTTTAAATTCTAGTAAATCCAAAACTCGTCTGAAATTCATGAAACTTGGCATGCTATCATGGAGCGGCATCAACATGCCATGGTACAAATTTAGTCCCATTTGGGGCAGGTTTGGGTATATGCTTCTCACAAACCGGAGCTTCTCACAATAAGCATGATGGTTTTCGGTAGGGAACGTCTCACCTTTGGGGATGAACCGATATCCATTGCCTCTTATTGCTTTCAAAAAAATTTCTCGTGTCAACATAGAACAACAGGAGTGTTGTGTGAAATTTTGTGATTTTTCGGGGTTCGTTCGGACATTTTTATGCATTAACTGAGTTTTCAATGCATTTTATGTGCATAATTCAAATTTGAACTACATGCACATGCTCCAGTGCATATAAATTGGTTGAAAAATCAAATCTGTGTCCTTGGGTGCATGCTTAGGTCCCATGCAAGAAATGGGAATGAATTTCAAACACCGGGGCACCGTTGATTGCCGGCAAAACATTGAGATGCCTGGTTTTTCAATTCTAGTAAATCCAAAACTCGTCTGAAATTCATGAAACTTGGCATGCTATCATGGAGCGGCATCAACATGCCGTGAACAAATTTTGTCCATTTGAGGCAGGTTTGGGTATATGCTTCTCACAAACCGGAGCTTCTCACAACAAGCATGATGGTTTTCGGTAGGGAACGTCCCACCTTTGGGACGAAACGATATCCATTGACTCTTATTGCTTTTAATTTTTTTTTCTCGTGTCAACACAGAAAAACAGGAGTGTTGTGTGAATTTTTGTGATTTTTTAGGGTTCGTTTGGACATTTTTATGCATTAACTAAGTTTTTAATGCATTTTATGTGCATAATTCAAATTTGAACTACATGCACATGCTCCAGTGCATATAAATTGGTTGAAAAATCAAATCTGTGTCCTTGGGTGCATGCTTAGGTCCCATGCAAGAAATGGGAATGAATTTCAAACACCGGGGCACCGTTGATTGCCCGCAAAACATTGAGATGCCTGGTTTTTCAATTCTAGTAAATCCAAAACTCGTCTGAAATTCATGAAACTTGGCATGCTATCATGGAGCGGCATCAACATGCCGTGAACAAATTTTGTCCCATTTGGGGCAGGTTTGGGTATATGCTTCTCACAAACCGAAGCTTCTCACAACAAGCCTGATGGTTTTCGGTAGGGAAACGTCCCACCTTTGGGGACAAAACGATATCCATTGCCTCTTATTGCTTTTAATTTTTTTTCTCGTGTCAACACAGAAAAACAGGAGTGTTGTGTGAATTTTTGTGATTTTTCAAGGTTCGTTTGGACATTTTTATGCATTAACTGAGTTTTCAATGCATTTTATGTGCATAATTCAAATTTGAACTACATGCACATGCTCCAGTGCATATAAATTGGTTGAAAAAACAAATCTGTGTCCTTGGGTGCATGCTTAGGTCCCATGCAAGAAATGGGAATGAATTTCAAACACCGGGGCACCGTTGATTGCCGGCAAAACATTGAGATGCCTGGTTTTTCAATTCTAGTAAATCCAAAACTCGTTTGAAATTCATGAAACTTGGCATGCTATCATGGAGCGGCATCAACATGCCGTCAACAAATTTTGTCCCATTTGGGGCAGGTTTGGGTATATGCTTCTCACAAACCGAAGCTTCTCACAACAAGCATGATGGTCTTCGGTAGGGAAACGTCCCACCTTTGGGGACGAAACGATATCCATTTCGTCTTATTGCTTTCAATTTTTTTCTCGTGTCAACACAGAAAAACAGGAGTGTTGTGTGAATTTTTGTGATTTTTCAGGGTTCGTTTGGACATTTGTATGCATTAACTGAGTTTTCAATGCATTTTATGTGCATAATTCAAATTTGAACTACATGCACATGCTCCAGTGCATATAAATTGGTTGAAAAACTAATTGTGTCCTTGGGTGCATGCTTAGGTCCCATGCAAGAAATGGGAATGAATTTCAAACACCGGGGCACCGTTGATTGCCAGCAAAACATTGAGATGCCTAGTTTTTAAATTCTAGTAAATCCAAAACTCGTTTGAAATTCATGAAACTTGGCATGCTATCATGGAGCAGCATCAACATGCCGTGGTACAAATTTTGTCCCATTTGGGGCAGGTTTGGGTATATGCTTCTCACAAACCGGAGCTTCTCACAATAAGCATGATGGTTTTCGGTAGGGAACGTCTCACCTTTGGGGATGGACCGATATCCATTGCCTCTTATTGCTTTCAAAAAAATTTCTCGTGTCAACATAGAACAACAGGAGTGTTGTGTGAAATTTTGTGATTTTTCGGGGTTCGTTCGGACATTTTTATGCATTAACTGAGTTTTCAATGCATTTTATGTGCATAATTCAAATTTGAACTACATGCACATGCTCCAGTGCATATAAATTGGTTGAAAAATCAAATCTGTGTCCTTGGGTGCATGCTTAGGTCCCATGCAAGAAATGGGAATGAATTTCAAACACCGGGGCACCGTTGATTGCCGGCAAAACATTGAGATGCCTGGTTTTTAAATTCTAGTAACTCCAAAACTTGTCTGAAATTCATGAAACTTGGCATGCTATCATGGAGCGGCATCAACATGTCGTGGTACAAATTTTGTCCATTTGAGGCAGGTTTGGGTATATGCTTCTCACAAACCGGAGCTTCTCACAACAAGCATGATGGTTTTCGGTAGGGAACGTCCCACCTTTGGGACGAAACGATATCCATTGACTCTTATTGCTTTCAAATATTTTTCTCGTGTCGACATAGAACAACGGGAGTGTTGTGTGAATTTTTGTGATTTTTCAGGGTTCGTTTGGACATTTTTATGCATTAACTAAGTTTTCAATGCATTTTATGTGCGTAATTCAAATTTGAACTACATGCACATGCTCCAGTGCATATAAATTGGTTGAAAAATCAAATTTGTGTCCTTGGGTGCATGCTTAGGTCCCATGCAAGAAATGGGAATGAATTTCAAACACCGGGGCACCGTTGATTGCCCGCAAAACATTGAGATGCTTGATTTTTAAATTCTAGTAAATCCAAAATTCTGTTAACCATTCACGTGACGCCACGTGTCTTGGTTTTAATGGCTGTAGGAGGTGCCGTGCGGACAGCTACTTGACCTTGACTGAACGGGAGGCGTGCAAGCGTCGTGCGGTGCGCAGGCTGACCGAGAGGCGTGCAAGTTGTCCTTGAGTGCGCAGGCTCACTGGGAAGCGTGCGAGCTGTACGCTGCCCAGGCTCACTGGGGAGCGAGCCCTTTGACTTTCATGCCCGCCCGCCTTGCTCGCATCCTCTCCATTAATGGCACCAAAGCCGCAGTTTAATTCGCTCTTTAAATATAAAACACTCATAGCAAACGTTTTAGTTAGAACACCCGTATGCAAACTGACAGCTTCCCCAGGAAGCCAAGAGAAAATGTGCCGAGCAGGATTTCTGCAGCTCTTGATCGCAAACGTTTTAGATAGAACACCCGTATGCAAAGTGAGAGCAGCACAGGATTTGTGCATCCCTTCAACGCAAACGATTGTTTTGGATGACCCGTATGCAACCACGTACAAAGAATTTGGTAAGATTTGTCAATCCTTCTAACACTGCATTTGTCAAAATATTAAGCTAAAAATCACTAGCAGTATCTAATTTTTGCAACTAAAATCCAGTAATTAAGCATAGATTTCATTCATAGATTAAGCAGTCGTTCTTAATTTATACAAACAGTTCAACTCGACAGCTGAACCGACCAAACTTTTCTCCAATTGTTGCCAACCACGTACTGAAATAGCTAGTTCAACTATATATATGCTAGCTAATTTTAAGTACGTTGTACAGTTCCACCACATCTATAGTCAGATGAGCTGAATAAAATAGCCCCTAAATACTACTACTACTGCGGAGGGGCTTTGTACTACTTCCGGCTGCCTCTCCTCTGCCGAGCGCGCTCAGTAAGAGGCGGATGAGGAGGAGCCTACCGACGAGCTGGGCAACCGCAATGCGGTGCCTGCCGCTAATGCAGCTTCAGCGACGCTCGCTTCGAACGCCTTCTGCCGCTCCAGACGACCCCTCTCAAAGCGGTGGTTCTCCTCGTAGATCTCCTGATTCCTCGCCTCTAAGGTGGCGTGTGCCGCGGCCACTGCGGCGGTAAGGCTCTTTGCGTGCTCGACGAGGTGCTCCTCCTCCTCCCGCAGGAACTCGGTGTAGCGCGCAAGGTCGCTGATGCACGTGCGGGCATCCACCTCCGCCTCCCGCCTTCGGGCGGCGGTGGCGGAGCGGGTGATGACCCCGGCGGTCGACGGTGGGCTGGCGGCCACGGCAGCCGACGACGGGGTGGCGGCCACGACCACCACCTCCCGCCTTCGGGCCGCAGTGGCGGAGCGGGTGATGGCCACAGTGGCCAGCAGTGGGATGGCGGCCACGACGGCCATCTCCCGCCTTCGGGCCGCGGCGGCGGAGCGGACGATGGCCCTGGCTTTCGACGGTGGTGTGGCGGCAACGGCGGCCGGCAACGGCTGCCGACGAGCACCAGCGGCGGAGCGTGTGGTGGGTGTTCCGCGCACACCCAACAAGGACGCCACGCGCACTACACTACGCTGGGGACTGCACCGCCGCTGCGGTGTAGCCTCCCAGCTGGAGTTATCCTCTGATGACGGCGGAGTGGCTGAGCGACGACGACGGACCGGTGCCATTGGCGAATGTGGGAGAAGCAGACAAGATAAGCTACAGGGATGGAGGGGAAAATGCGACGCAGGACTCGCCGGCCGTGAGGGTTTTTATAGCAAGCCGGTAAGCATTGGGATTTTGGGGGATTTCACCGAGTCGGGCGGGAAACTTGCGCGGGAACCTGCGAGGTTGCACGGGAACGGACTCACCGACGATTCATTGGCGCCATCGTTTGGCAAAAAGAACGCCCCCGCGCGCTGCGCAAGCTTGCGCTGTAAGCCGTCTGCGGCAGCGGGGTGACAAGACGTGCGAGAGGAGGACGAAAGGCAACGTACACATACGGTTAATAAAAAACGTTTGCGATTTAATTACCTACTATACCACCGTCCTGGTTTATAAGTATGATTTAACTAATAAAATACGAATGCATGCCGCCAAAAATTATATAGTTGGATTTGTATTTGAAGATAGTTTCCAATTATATAATTTTTAAAATATGCATTAACATTTTGTTGGTTAAATTTGAGGGCAAAGTATGGCACGGAATATAAAGGAGACTATAGACTAGACGAAGGTGGTACCACACGGCCACTCTCTACGCAGCGATGCAACTGTCGGCCGGCTTGTAGGCGACCATTTCCTGCGTGTTCAACTGCTCTATGCGTGTGGTTGCTTGCGGTTCAGGCGGCCGCGGCGCGCTCTGCTCGCGTCCCGCCACGCGCACTCTGCTCTCGCGTCCCTCCGGGTGCTCTTCCCTCGTCCCTCCATGCGCGCTGCCAGTGTTTTGGGCCGGCGCACGATCACGCACGTTCATGTGCAAGCGGTTGCACCGGGCGCGGCGCGACGATGCAGTTACCCGCTGCAAAAACTGCCATGCGGACGCGCCGAGAATCCACGCCGCCCGGCCCCCTTTTATTCCTGTGGCCATTTACCTTCATCTCTCGTCTCACATGACACAATAAGCACACCACGAGGACACATACAGAGAGGACATCCAGCGGTTCCAATGGCGCTCCCCGTGGCTCCAATGGCGCTCCCAGCGGCCGACAACGACAACGGCGGGCAGTTCACCACGCATCACGTAGTGGACACCCACGTGAGGGGGAAGGCCCTCTCGGTGGTGTACACGAACGATCCGGTCTCGGTGGAGAGCTCCATTCAAACTATGGAGCAGTTCCTTGCCGAGGACAAGTACCGAGTGGTCGGCTTCGACCTCAAGTACACCATCGGTCGTGCCGGGTACGATCAGAAGGTTGTCGTCGCTCAGTTGTGCATGCGGCATGCCGTCCTCGTCTACCACTTCCACCTTGCCACAAGGCCTTGCGAGCGTTTCTCCAGGTTTATCAACAGTTCTGACTACAGTTTCGCTACGGTGGATACCACCAACGATCTAAAAGCGCTCAAGGTTTCGGACTTGAAATGCCCGAATCTTGTCAACATCCAGCACCGCTACAAGGTCTGGGGCAACGACAAAAGCAAACTGAACTCCCTGGTTGACCTCGCCTCGGCCATCATCGACCCCTACTACGTGAAGCTGAAGCAAGAGAGCAATAGGGACAAGAACGCCTAGCACAGTGTGTGGCATAAGAGACTGGATGAACAACATGTCAAGTACGCGGCCATGGACGCGTACACAAGCTACGAGATGTACAGGCGGATCGTTGACATGAGGAACTGTCTTCTTCCTGACCCAGACGAGGGATCGAGCCACATAGAAGTGGCAGGAGCGTCACAAGAAGTAGATGACTAGACGATCGTTTCTCCTACTTTAGAATGCATGCAATTGTTTATTGAGGTGTGTGCGAATGATCTGTCGAGTCACTTATGTAATTGGATGTTTATTTCAGTTATATATATACATGTTATTCTACTGTAGACAGAGCAATTCACACGGCTTATTAGCAGCAATCGTCTGTGTTATCATTGGTCTTCGCACATATTTCAGATTACGGACCTGTGTGCCGCGTATCACACACCTCTTGTTCAGTTAAAACGTTTCCATTGTGTTGCCTAATCACACACAGTTCATCCCAGTGAACCGTATGCTGTATATCGCACACGCCTTCATCTGGCTGCCCGTTTCTTTTGTGCCTCCTCATCCCAAACAGTTAATTGAGCTGAACCGTATGCCCTGCATCGCATACGCAACTAAATTCTGAACCGTGTTTGATGCATCTGTCATCGCAAACATTTTGCACCTTTTTTTACGGGTTTTTTACACCACCGTTTGCGATTATGGCATCGCACACAGTTTCATCGAAGGGTCTCTGATCGTAGTGTCGCGTTTGGACCATCCTGCAGTAGTGCAACCTTCTATAGTGTGCCCATCACCAATCCTGCGTATGATACCTTCCTGATATAACTTTGGATGAGCAATTCGCTCCTGTAGTCTGCCCATTATCAATCCAATTAGGATTCCAAACTTCTCTAGTCTGCCCATCAGAACTCTTTAAAATGATAATTACTTTTAAAAAGAAAATAATTATACCTAGAGAAATAAAAAATATACACATAATTTTTAAATGTTTGTCACATAGTCAAACATTGTTCATCTCATAGTTAGAGAAATGCTCATCGTGTCTTTAAAAAATTCACCGAGTATTCGGAAAAAATAAATCTTTGGGTATTTAGGTTCATAGCTTAATAAAAAATAGAAAATTAATCACATATTTTTAACATTATTCATTATATATTTAAAAAATGATCATTTTTTTGTGTGAAAAGTTCAACATGTAATTACAAAATTTAAATGTGTATTTTGGAAACATTCAGGGTGTATTGAAAACAACATAACAGGACATATTTGAAAAATGTATATAAAACAAATATATGAAAATTGAATAAATAAGTAAGTGGGAAATGAAAAATGAAATCAGCGAAAAACATAAGAAATCAAAGAAAAAGAACTAGGAACTAGGAACTTTTTTTTTAAAGAGAGGGACAAAACTAGGAACTGAATGAACCAAAAATAGAGCAGGGCGAGTAAACTGGCCAATAGCCCATAAATGGGTTGGGCCATTACTGTGCCTTATTCTGCCCGTTAGGGCGACATATTGCCAGTTTTTTGAGGGTGGCATACGCAACTGGGCCTCTCCATTTAGCGTCCTGCAATGTAGTGACCTGACTAGATGGTTTTCTATCATTTTGTTTTTGCTTTCTCCCTGGTTTATTTGTTTTTGGTAGGTCTGTTATATGTTTGCTTTAGAAATGAAGAACATTTGCATATTTTTAAAACACGCCATTTGTATTTGAAATTTCGAGAGATTTAAAAAATGAACAGATTTTGAAAATTTAAATTTCTTGAACAATTATTGAAATTTTCAAATATGTTTTTAAAAACATTTAACATTAAGATTCCAAACATTTTATAAAGACCCAAACTTTTGTTGAAATTGTGGATTTTTAATAATGTTAACATTTTTCCTAAATGTTCTAAACATTTCTGAAATTTCATGAATATTTTTTAAATTGTGAAACTCTTTTGAAAAAAAAGTAAAAAATTAAGCAAAAACCAACAGTAAAAACCTGAGAAAAACCAGACCTGGAAGGTTCCTAAAATAAGGACAACTGGGAATCTGAACCTTTTCCCCTTTTTTTTAGAATCATCAAAACCTTGCCAGAAACGAACTCTGTTTTTTAGGAACAGGAAAGAACTCTGTAGACAGGCTACCAATCTAAATGGGTCGACCAGCTGAGTCGCTCGCTGGCTGGCTCTATGCGAGATGTGACCCATTTGTCGCGATATGTAGAAAATAGGAAATGCCGTTTTTTGATTCACATTCTTAGAAAAAGGGCTGACGCCCATAGCCAAAGATGAGGAGGACGCATGGGAAGGGCATATAGGCATAGCCCAAGCAAGAATAATCATGGGATAAGCAACTCGTGTCATTTAGGGTGTGCCCATATCAGCAAAGATGGATCATGAGCTAGCTGCTCCACTTATCCAGACACAAACAATAGAAGATCCTTGCACACACACACACACGCACGCACGCACCCGATCGGTTGTGTAGTAGGCCGGCCATGTGGTGTTTTTCCCACCGGTTTTAGAACCTTGTAGACCCCCCCCCCCCCCCGATTTTCTGTGTCTTCCATAGCGGGCTTTGTTTGGTTTTTCCAGGTTCCTTTTATTTTCGTTTGTTTTCTATTTGTTTTTTCTTCTTTTAATTAGTGAATTTTTTTCAAATCCACAATTTTTTTCAAATTAATGAACTTTTTGAAGTCCATAAACCTTTTAAAAATCCGTGAAAAAAATCATATCCGTGAATTTTTTCCAAATTCATGAACTCTTTTTCAAACTCTCAATTATTTTCTCCAATCCGCATTTTTTCCAAATCCATGAATATTTTCTAGATCCTGAACTTTTTTGCAAATTTGTAAAGTTTTTTCAAGTGTGCATTTTTTTTTGCAAATTTGTGAATTTTTTTTCAAGTTTTTTTCTCACGCATGAACTTTTTCCAAAATCAACTATCAATCGATCAAAGGACAACAACCAACGATCAATTTGTTGGCGGCCAAGGGGAATTGAGTCAAACTTGTTAGCGGATGAAGAAGCCAGCCCAGCGAACAAGGTGGTTCGCTTTTGTTGGGCCGGCCTAGACGTGTAGGGCGCGTGAGGCTAGGTGGTCGGGAGCAACTAACTAAAGGTTACCACTCGGGGAGCTCCTGCAAGGGTCACTTTTGTGGTTTGGCAATGTACCAAGTGGTGTGTCCAGCCGCCGTCACATGTCGCTTGAGGGCTCTCCCTCTAGATTATTATTTTTATGCATTTTTAGATATTAGATGATTTGTAAGTTTTTTTTAGCTTTTCGGTTTTTGCCTGGCTTTCCATAGGTTTTGGAAGAAAATTTTATTTCTTTTATGCGAAGCACATCTATGCTTCTTGAAGAAAATAAAATCTGATTGTGTTTCTCATGGAAGCACAAATTTGCATCTCAAGAAGCACAATCTGTGCTTTCGTCAGAAGCACAACCTGTGCTTCAGTCATAGGCACACATGTGCTGTTGGCAAGAAGCAAATGTGTGCTTTCACTTTATTGAAATCATGTTGCAATCGCATAGTTACGGTCAATTGGTTTGTCTAGAATAGTTTCATGTATCTTGAATGGGGACTCGGGTAATTGGTTTATAGTTTTGGTTTTACGCATTCGAGAAAGGCACACCGGTTGGATTAGAATTCTATCACGCGCGGAGTCAGGCAGTTTATTAAAATGAGATCTAGTTTCGAACACCTTGATGGGAGAAATCTGACAATGAAAACGATTCGGTATTTGAACACATGGTTTAAGAGACAAAATGCTTTGAATGAACAAATCTATGGAAGAAAAAAACTGCCAGATTGCGAGAAGGTGTAGAGTGACCTTGCAGGGTAGCCTTTAACTAGCAATCTCGTAGGAGCACGATTGAAAACAAAGGTCATCGCGAATCTTGCTCATATTGGGCTGATTTCGGTCCCAGCCCGCAGGCTATCTTTCTTTTTTCTTGCCCATATTGGGCTGAGATGGGAATTAAAGCGGCCTTTTGTCCTTCGGAGGTAATTATACCGGTGCCTGCCTGAGAAAATTTCCGGAGAACACCTCCGCGTCTCGTCTATTCCCATTCTGCCCCTGGCCTCTCCGCCGCTCCGCTCCTCGCCGAAGAAACCCTACGCGCTCGTCGCCACCGTCCTCGCCTCCACCTGCACCCGGGATGTACGCCGACAGGGTCTCCGGACGGAAGCGCTCCGTCAGGGACCGCCTCGGCTCGGGAGGCGGCGGTGGAGGCTCTCGCCCGCGGTCTGACTCAGCGAAAAGGTGCGGTCGCTCGCTCGAAGGCTTCCCAATCATTGCTCGTT
Source organism: Aegilops tauschii subsp. strangulata (assembly GCF_002575655.3). Taxonomy (NCBI): domain Eukaryota; kingdom Viridiplantae; phylum Streptophyta; class Magnoliopsida; order Poales; family Poaceae; genus Aegilops; species Aegilops tauschii. Next base: position 241,700,638 of record NC_053041.3, read on the forward strand.
TAGCTGTTTCTGTGCTGCTTGATGTTGCGCGCTCGCAATCCCTTGTTTGGATCGGGTACTCGAGTCGAGATTGCTCGGAAATGTTGCTTAGGGCCCTGAAATCAGGGAGTTCGTGGCACTGGTAGCTTGATGCTTGATTAACGGAGCTTAGTACCCTTTTCGTTGTAAGACGATCTGGTTAGGGGTATCGTATATCTCATTCGTAGTGTAGCTACTAACGTACATGGGATCATCAGATCAGTAGCTACGGAGTACGGTTGTTTTTGTTGGCTGTGTCTGTGTGATTAATCAGACATAGAGGAAATGCGCGACATTTGCTTGATCTGAAATGTGGTCATCAGCGGCCTTTTGGCATTTCATTGATCTGAAATACTTTTTAAAGCAATTGGGCAGGGTGACATTATGCAAAGGCGCACCAGCATTGCATGATTTGGAACAATGTTGTCACTGATGGTGAATCTTATTGCAGCAAGGCTGGTCATTTAGATACCAGTTGCCATTTCAGCTTCAAGAAACTCTTGAATGAGTGCATTGTTTTCACCTGATCTCTTAAATGCAAATTGCTGCTGCTATTAGTCTGTTTATTTGCTGTACATCTTCCATATTGGGCATTTTGCAGGTTTCGCCAAGTTGATGGGACTTGGAGGCGTGAGCTCTACAAGGATTCTGTAGGAACCCAAAGTTCATGTAAGGAGTACTGCCTGAATTATATTGAGCAGTACCCTTTCTTTCTATTCCCCTTGAAGATTTATCGTCACCTTGATTCTTCTGCTGTGCGTGGTTAAGCTGTACCTGCTTCCAGAAATCTTCAAGCAATCCAAAAATCACATATGAGGCAAAGCACTGTGGATGTAAAGAAATCATCAGTTCCAGATCTTCGCGAAAAGTTATCTGGAGGCCAGCGCCCTCAACTCAGTAGTACAGTTCAGATCCCAAAACCTGTAGCTGAGATTCCTAAGAGTGCTAAACCTGTTCAAAAGAAACAGACCCCTGCTGCTGCTGCTGTTGCTGTTGCTGCCCGTCCTGTCACTGAACAAGTAAATGCACCAGCTGCGCCAAAGCAATCCCAGGAAAAGGTAGGAGAGTTCTATGCAATCTTCTTACAAGCTATTATTCTGATGAGCTATTACATGTTGTTTCTTGTTCTAGTCTAGTGGTTGTTGACATGTTACCTGTTACTCTATTTAGCGTTTAGTGCTGTGAATACAAAGGAATTGTTTTTCTGCCTGAACATATAATATGCGCAACCTTTAATTGAACTCTGATCCTTAGTGTACTATAATATTCGTATATATGTTAATCCCCTACTTCTTTGGGGTGTTTGTCTGTCTGGATCCAAAAGTTTTGTGTGCCTAGTTTCATACCACTTTGGGTCACTGCCGGGGCAAAAAATGTGGGTCTTTTGATGCCGGGAGAGTAATGACCATGATGTAATATTTTTTAGTTTCTTTACAATGTGCTGCAAACTCTTGTCCGTTTCCTTCTTAATTAATGGATGAGGCAAAGCTTTTGCCTCCGTTTCAAAAATAAATAAATTTAATACCACTGTACAGTTATTCTTGTCTAGATGCTTGTTGGTTTCCTGTGGGTTTCATCATTTTAATTTAATGTTAAAATACTTTGTTTATTTGGAACGTGCAGGCTGATGCCTCACTTGACAGATTGCTGAAGTCTCTTGATCTGGAGAAGTATTCTATAAATTTCCAAGCTGAAGAGGCATGTTTGATTTATGTGGCAATTTCAAACCGTGGATGTGCTACTACATTTGTTGATGTATATTCAATTTTCAGGTTGATATGAAAGCATTGGTTCACATGAATGAGGAAGACATGAAGTCACTAGGAATTCCAATGGTACTACACGAACTTAATTTGATGCAATGTTTTATTGCATAGCTTTTAGAAGCATGTTCCCTTTCCCCCAAAATGTGTTTACACTATGTTGCTACAATAAGAAATCTTTCACCCTGAGCAATGTAAGACTAAACTGGTATAGCAGGTATATGCTGATCTATCCTGGATGTAGATTGACGTAACCGTCAAAGTGAAATTGTAGCAGTTGAGTGATTTAATTTTTCGCTTTTGCTTGGCGTTTGTGTGTTGTATTACTATGCTGTCTGTCTCTCTATCTGATTTTTGTCCTGTTGAGTTTGCATCCAATCAGCTCAGTTATTAGATTTATATTAGCATTGGTTGGGTAGAATGAAGTAAGCTGGTTAAGTACTCCCTCCGTAAAGAAATATAAGAGCGTTTAGATCACAGTGATCTAAACGCTCTTATATTTCTTTACAGAGGGAGTAATTAGTACCTCAAGCTACATTTAGCTTCAATACCAGATTTAGCATAGGTTCAGCAAACCATTATGTCAGAGCAATACCATGTAACACATCTAAGAACTGCAACAACGTCCATTTATTAATTGTTCAGCTTTCATTTTGCTTGTGGTCTGCTTGTAAAGATTTTGCTTAAAGCTTAACCTCTGCCTTTACCAGTGTACTCTAAATGGATTGTATCTTTTTCCCAAGATGTTCTATCCATATTAATTTGGTAACTTGATTATGCTTACAGGGCCCTCGGAAGAAGATATTATCAGCACTGGCTTCGAAGAGAAAGAAGTCCTCAAGATCATTACCGCCTACCAGCTGAATGCATCTTAAGCCGTGGTTAGTTAGACGACTTGTCATCTTGAGGAGTAACTTAAGGCGAGCCAGATTCCTACCTACCTAGACTATGTATAAATATAGAACTCCATGATCTCGGGGTGGTGTTGTAATGCAAGATAACTAACAGTTCATGGGAGAGCTGCTCCATCTGTGACCTAGAATATTTGGATGCTAGTTTACCATGCCTTTTGGGATTGTTTCCCGTGTACGGCAGATCCAGTTGTTGCCTATTACTATTAGTCTTGACAGTGGAGTCAGGGCGATGAACATCGCCATGTTGTCCATGCTAACTGGCTTGGAGGATCTGGGTGTTGCATATTTTTTAACTTTTTTTTTTTGGTTTCTCCTGTTTTGCGAATGGGTGTTGCGTGTACTGTGGTGAAATCTGCCTGATGTTGTGAAGGTGTACCATCGTCTTTGGAACTTTGTTTTTCTTTTCTTTTAACATGTCGGTTTATGCTCTTGCCTGCGTTGTGGACTGGGCTGCTAAATGGTCAGCTCGCTTAACCGGCGTGCGGGGACCAAAATTATCTATCGGTATTGGCTTTTTACTTTTTTTGATGATTGATTTTATCTTCCTGACCATGTACAGGTGGTGTGATGAGTGAACAGGTAGTTATAAGGACATGTTGGGCAAGCGAAAAGCCAAAAAATACTTTGACTGGAAGAACAATAGTTTTATCATGAGTACTTCTAACACATATAATCGTCTTAGCATTATTATCCACCATTCCTACATGATTTTGTTGCTGATTGTACAATGTTATATTCACAAAATCGTCACTAGATAATTCTCATCGTGTTGTTGTGGGAATTTATAGCAATAAATTTATAAAGAATAAAATTAGAATAATACCCTCCAAATTCTTGCATGTATACTAACATAACGCCCGTGTGTTGTTAAGGAACAACAAAAATAATTGAAGTTATAAGGTTATGTTGGATTATTATTAGGCTATAACAACCAACAGACTAGTAACAATGTAACAATGCGAAGAAAAACTCAAGCAAACACATAACTCTGCGCTTGCGTGACTGCAAGTCATGGGAGCACTGGCATGTGCTTATCAAATATATTTCCCCATTCATAACATGAGTGAGGTTGTCGGTTGTTGGTTTGATTGAGCTCGGTGTAAAGCCAAGTGTGAGGTTTGAAACACCCAACTGCATTATACTTTTTTGGTGTTCTTTTATGAATTGTTTTACAAACCGACGGGAACTGGTAGGTTACAGATGGACGAGGGAGATTGGGGTTGAGTGGGGGTAAACTGTTCCAAACCAGGGGGCGTCCGGTGGGTTTTGGATGGGTGAGGAAGATTGGAAAGGAGAGGGGAGTGAACTTACCGCCACCATCACCAACTCGGTTCTAGATGGATGAGGGAGATTGGAAAGGAGTGGGGGAGTGAACTCACTGTCACCACCACCCACTCCAGTTTATGAGATGGTACTAAGATATAGGGTGACTGCATGTTACAATAGCTCGTGACCTTCTAATGTCGGTGAAACGATTTGTTGCTAAAGAATAAAAATAAAAATTGATGATGTAGAGGACTTGCATGTGCTTGATGATGTGGAAGCTTTGTATGTGTTGAAATAAAATAAAATAAAATAAAATAAAATATGAAGGGATTGCATGAGCTTGATGATGTGGAGAACTTATGCGTGCTAGAATAGGGAGTTGCAACTACTTAAGAATAGTGGATAGAGGACCAGGTCAAAAAAATAGTGGATAGAGGATTTCTTGGCCATCTTTTTGGTCTCTACATGCTCATAAGTTATCATGCTAAGTCAACATGTCACATCTACTATCACATGGGTAAGAGGAACAACCCAAACATATAGTTAGATAGAACGAGCCATTTCCCTCTCCATCCACATGCGACTTAGGAGGAGATTAGGGTTTCCACCGCCCCTCTCTGACACCGCCTTCGGTCCACACCCTGTCTTCGGTGAGTGGATAGTTAGATAGAATGAATCGTTTCCCTCTCCATCCACATGTGACTTAGGAGGAGATTAGGGTTTCCACCGCCCCTCGCTCGCACCGCCTTTGGTCCACCCTGCGTTCGGCGGGCCCATGGGTCATGGAGGTGTGTCAGACCCCTGCACCCATCGGTAGGAGGGATTGCATCCTTGCTTTAGGTAGTTTTAGTGTCTAGATTGGGGGCCACAAGGCGGCGGCGATGTCCCAAAGTTAGAATAATGTCCCCCTCATTCTATCCCTACTATGACAGTGCACCTAGCATCGACTGAAAGTGTGTGGAAATGTGTCTCCAACGAATCTTCTTGGATCCCTGTCGGCATTGTCTTCTCGGTTCTTCTTAGAATATCATCTCATAGGCCTCAAGGCCCCCTCCACCGGCCCTTGGATTATCGATTTTTAGGGTCTACAGTGGATCGTCTTGGATGCAATAGTGTTCATCTCAGACGAATCCGTCTGGATTCAGTTGACATTCATTTTCTTTGGCGTGTTTGGAGGTATGGCCCTACTACCAATCTACATTTATCATCTTTGGCGACGGTTGTTGTTCCGGTGCACTTTTCTTTGGGGCATTAGAACGAAGACTTTCTCCACTATCCATTTTAACAAGGTTTTCTTAGCTCCGGTGAGGGAGGAGCGATGACGGTGGCGCATCTTCAGCTCGCTCTAGTGCTTAAAACCGTCGCTAGGTGGTTCATGGTCATGGTTGTTCTAGTTAATTTTAAGGATCTATGTACAGCTATTGCATATTATTAATATAACAGAGGAGTTTTTTCACAAAAAATGGTGGACAAAAATGTGAGGCAAAATTGTGCATTGACATGTAACATAAAGGGAAATCAAATGCTGGCCACTATGCCCGTTGTCACAAGGATGCCGACGACATAACAACATTGACGAAATTGAGAGCATGTGTAATTATGCATGGACCCAGGGACTGGCTTTCCCTTGAGGTAAATTGTATGGAAAATCCTTCTAGTCACCTAACTGATTGCGCTCTCGCCACGTGCCAAGAGTGGACGCACGCGAGCAATCTTATGCTCTCACGACCACCGCCGCGAGGTGCTGCCTCCCCGGCCTCGCCCTCATGCGTGCAGCCGCACCTCTTCGGTGAGATCCACATGCCACACATCCTCTCTAAGCTTCAGCACCTGACCACCCCCAGACCCAGCGTGTTCTCAAAGGCCCAAGCACGCACACACACGCGCACACACTGTTGGAAAATGTTGCATGGAAAACAAAACAAAAAATCTACGCACACGCAAGATCTATCCATGGAGATGCATAGCAACGAGGGGAGAGTGTGTCTACGTACCCTCGTACACCGTAAGCGGAAGCATTTGACAACGTGGTTGCTGTAGTCGAACTTTCTTTGCGATCCAACCGATCGAGTACCGAACGTACGACACCTCCGTGTTCAGCACACGTTCAACTCGGTGACGTCCGTGCCTTCTTGATCCAGCAAGACGGCGAGGTAGTAGATGAGTTTCGGCAGCACGACGGCGTGGTGACTATGACGGTGAAGTTATCTCCGCAGGGCTTCGCCTAAGCACTATGAAAATATGACTAGGGGTGTAAACGGTAGAGGGGGGCGCCGCACACGGCTAAGCAATTGTCTGGGGTGTGCTACGCGCCCTCCTCCCACATATATATAGGTGGGAGGGAGAGGGGAGAGGCCAAGGGGCGCCCCAAGTAGGTCCGAATCCTACTTGGGCTTGCCCTATGCCCCCCTTTCCTTCTTTTGGCGCCAAGGGGAAGGAAGGGGGAGGTGGCGCCTCCCCCTTCCTTTCTCCTACAAGGGGAAAGGCGGGAGGAGGTGCCCCCCCTCCTTCTTCTAGGACCGGCGTCCAGGGAGAGGGCGCGCCAGCCCCTCTGTGGGCTGGTGTGTGCCTCTCCTTGGCCCATTAGGTCCATAGACCTCCCGGGGCCTCCAGGAACCCCTTCCGGTGATCCGATGACTACCCGGTGTACTCCGAAACTATTCCGGTGTCCGAATACCATCGTCCTATATATCAATCTTTACCTCTCGGACATTTCGAGACTCCTCGTCATGTCCGTGATCTCATCCCGGACTCCGAACAACATTCGGTCACCAAATCATATAACTCATATAACACTATATCGTCCACGAACGTTAAGCGTGCGGACCCTACGGGTTCGAGAACTATGTAGACATGACCGAGACACCTCTCCGGTCAATAACCAATAGCGGAACCTGGATGCCCATATTGGCTCCTACATATTCTACGAAGATCTTTATCGGTTGAACCGTTATGACAACATACGTAATTCCCTTTATCCATCGGTATGTTACTTTCGATCGTCGGTATCTTCATACCTAGTTCAATCTCGTTACCAGCAAGTCTCTTTACTCGTTTCGTAATACATCATATCGTAACTAACTCATTAGTTATTTGCTTGCAAGGCTTCTTATGATGTGTATTATCGAGAGGGCCCAGAGATACCTCTCCGATACTCGGAGTGACAAATCCTAATCTCGATCTATGCCAACTCATCAAACACCTTCGGAGATACATGTAGAGCATCTTTATGATCACCGAGTTACGTTGTGACGTTTGATAGCACACAAGGTATTCCTCCGGTATCCGGGAGTTGCATAATCTCATAGTGGAAGGAATATGTATTTGACATAAAGAAAGCAATAACAATAAACTGAACAATCATTATGCTAAGCTAACGGATGGGTCTTGTCCATCACATCATTCTCCCAATGATGTGACCCCGTTATCAAATGACAACACATGTCTATGGTTAGGAAACCTTAACCATCTTTGATCAACGAGCTAGTCTAGTAGAGGCTCACTAGGGACACATTATTTGTTTATGTATTCACACATGTATTTAGGTTTCCGATCAATACAATTCTGGCATGAATAATAAACCTCTATCAGAATAAGGAAATATAAAATAACAGCTTTATTATTGCCTCTAGGGCATATTTCCTTCAATCTCCCACTTGTACTAGAGTCAATAATCTAGATTACATTGTAATGAATCTAACACCCATGGAGTCTTGGTGCTGATCATGTTTTGCTCGTGGAATAGGCTTAGTCAATGGGTCTGCCACATTTAGATCCGTATGTATTTTGCAAACTTCTATGTCTCCATCCTTGACATATTCACGAATAGAGTTGAAGTGTCTCTTGATGTGTTTGGTTCTCTTGTGAAACCTGGATTCCTTTGCCAAGGCAATTGCTCCAGTGTTGTCACAAAAGATTTTCATTGGACCCGATGCACTAGGCATTACACCCAGATCAGATATGAACTCCTTCATCCAGACTCCTTCATTTGCTGCTTCTGAAGCAGCTATGTACTCCACTTCACACGTAGATCCTGCCATGACGCTTTGCTTGGAACTGCACCAACTGATAGCTCCACCATTCAATATAAATATGTATCCGGTTTGTGACTTAGAGTCATCTGGATCAGTGTCAAAGCTAGCATCGATGTAACCATTTACGACGAGCTCTTTGTCACCTCCATAAACGAGAAACATATCCTTGGTCCTTTTCAGGTACTTCAGGATATTCTTGATCGCTGTCCAATGATTCACTCCTGGATTACTTTGGTACCTCCCTGCCAAACTTATGGCAAGGCACACATCAGGTCTGGTACACAACATAGCATACATGATAGAACATATGGCTGAGGCATAGGGAATGACTTTCATTTTCTCTCTATCTTCTGAAGTGGTCGGGCTTCGAGTTTGACTCAACTTCACACCTTGTAACACATGCAAGAACCCTTTCTTTGACTGATCCATTTTGAACTTCTTCAAAACTTTATCAAGGTATGTGCTTTGTGAAAGTCCTATTAAGCGTCTTGATCTATCTCTATAGATCTTGATGCCCAATATATATGCAGCTTCACCGAGGTCTTTCATTGAAAAATTCTTATTCAAGTATCCTTTTATGCTATCCAGAAATTCTATATCATTTCCAATCAATAATATGCCATCCACATATAATATCAGAAATGCTACAGAGCTCCCACTCACTTTCTTGTAAATACAGGCTTCACCGTAAGTCTGTATAGAACCATATGCTTTAATCACCTCATCCAAGCGTATATTCCAACCCCGACATGCTTGCACCAGTCCATAGATGGATCGTTGGAGCTTGCATACTTTGTTAGCACCTTTAGGATCGACAAAACCTTCTGGTTGCATCATATACAACTCTTCTTTAAGAAATCCATTAAGGAATGCAGTTTTGACATCCATTTGCCAGATTTCATAATCATAAAATACGGTAATTGCTAACATGATTCGGACAGACTTAAGCATCACTACGGGTGAGAAAGTCTCATCGTAGTCAACCCCTTGAACTTGTCGAAGACCTTTTGCGACAAGTCGAGCTTTGTAGACAGTAACATTACCATCAACGTCAGTCTTGTTCTTGAAGATCCATTTATTCTCTATGGCTTGCCGATCATCGGGCAAATCCACCAAAGTACACATTTTGTTCTCATACATGGATCCTATCTCAGATTTCATGACCTCAAGCCATTTATCGGAATCTGGGCTCATCATAGCTTCTTCATAGTTCGTAGGTTCGCCTTGGTCTAGTAACATGACTTCCAGGACAGGATTACCGTACCACTCTAGTGCGGATCATGCTCTGGTCGACCTACGAGGTTCAGTAGTAACTTGATCTGAAGTTTCATGATCATCGTCATTAGCTTCCTCTCTAGTTGGTGTAGGCATCACGGGAACGGTTTTCTGTGATGTGCTACTTTCCAATTCGAGAGAAGGTACAATTACCTCATCAAGTTCTGCTTTCCTCCCACTCACTTCTTTCGAGAGAAACTCCTTCTCTAGAAAGGATCCATTCTTAGCAACAAAGATCTTGCCTTCGGATTTGTGATAGAAGGTGTACCCAATTGTTTCCTTAGGGTATCCTATGAAGACACACTTCTCTGATTTGGGTTCGAGCTTATCAGTCTGAAGCCTTTTGACATAAGTGTCACAACCCCAAACTTTAAGAAACGACAGCTTAAGTTTCTTGCCAAACCACAATTTGTATGGTGTCGTCTCAACGGATTTAGACGGTGCCCTATTTAACGTGAATGCAGCTGTCTCTAATGCATAACCCACAAACGATAGTGGTAAATCGGTAAGAGACATCATAGATCGCACCATATCTAATAAAGTACGGTTATGATGTTCGGACACACCATTATGTTGTGGTGTTCCTGGTGGCGTGAGTTGTGAAACAATTGCACATTGTTTTAAATGAAGGCCAAACTCGTAACTCAAATATTCGCCTCCACGATCAGATCATAGAAACTTTATTTTCATGTTACGATGATTCTCCACTTCACTCTGATATTCTTTGAACTTTTAAAATGTTTCAGACTTGTGTTTCATTACCCATACCTACTCAAATCATCTGTTAAGGTCAGAAAATAATGATACCCGCCGCGTGCCTCACACTCATCGAACCGCATACATCGGTATGTATTATTTCTAATAAGTCATTAGCTCGCTCCATTGTTCCGGAGAATGGAGTTTTAGTCATCTTGCCCATGAGGCATGGTTCGCAAGTATCAAATGATTCATAATCAAGTGATTCCAAAAGTCCATCCGCATGGAGTTTCTTCATGCGCTTTACACCAATATGACCTAAAGGGCAGTGCCACAAATATGTTGCACTATCATTACCAACTTTGCATCTTTTGGCATCAATATTATGAATATGTGTATCACTACAATCGAGATTCAACAAGAATAGACCACTCTTCAAGGGTGCATGACCATAAAAGATATTACTCATATAAATAGAACAACCATTATTCTCCGACTTAAATGAATAACCGTCCCGTAATAAACAAGATCCAGATATAATGTTCATGCTCAACGCGAGCACCAAATAACAATTATTGAGGTCTAAAACTAATCCCGGAGATAGATGTAGAGGTAGCGTGTCGACGGCGATCACATCGACCTTGGAACCATTCCCGACGCGCATCGTCACCTCCTCTTTAGCCAATCTTCGTTTATTCCGCAGCTCCTATTTCGAGTTACAAATATGAGCAACCAAACCAGTATCAAATACCCAGACGCTACTACGAGCATTAGTAAGGAACACATCAATTACATGTATATCAAATATACCTTCGTTCACTTTGCCATCCTTCTTATCCGCTAAATACTTGGGGCAATTCTGCTTCCAGTGACCACTCCCTTTGTAGTAGAAGCACTCAGTTTCAGGCTTGGGTCCAACTTTGGGCTTCTTCTTGGGAGTGGCAACTCGCTTGCCATTCTTCTTGAAGTTCCCTTTCTTTCTCTTGCCTTTTTCTTGAAACTAGTGGTCTTGTTAACCATCAACACTTGATGCTCCTTCTTGATTTCTACCTCCGCGGCCTTAAGCATTGCGAAGAGCTCGGGAATTGTTTTGTTCATCCCTTGCATATTATAGTTCATCACGAAGCCTTTGTAGCTTGGTGGCAATAATTGAAGAACTCTGTCAATAACACAATCAACTGGAAGATCAACTCCCAGCTGATTCAAGTGATTATAATACCCAGACATTATGAGTATGTGTTCACTGACATAACTGTTCTCCTCCATCTTGCAGCTATAGAACTTGTTGGAGACTTCATATCTCGCAACCCGGGCATTTGCTTGAAATATTAAATTCAACTCCTGGAACATTTTATATGCTCCAAGACGTTCAAAACATCTTTGAAGTCCCGGTTCTAAGCCATAAAGCATGGCACATTGAACTACTGAGTAGTCATCAGATCGAGCTTGCCAGACGTTCATAACATCTACATCAGTTCCTGCAGCAGGCTTGTCAAGTTGTAGGATCAAAAGTAGGTCTAGAGGGGGGTGATTAGACTACTTGACCAAATAAAAATCTAGCATTTTCCCAATTTTAAGTCTTGGCAGATTTTAGCAACTTAGCACAAGTCAAGCAATCAACCTACACATGCAATTCTAAGAGTGTAGCAACGGAAAGTAAAACATTGCATATGAAGGTAAAGGGAAGGGTTTGGAGAAGGCAAACGCAGTGTAGACACGGTGATTTTTGGCATGGTTCCGATAGGTGGTGCTATCGTACATACACGTTAATGGAGACTTCAACCCACGGCGGGTAACGGTTGCGCGAGTCCACAGAGGGATCCACCCACGAAGGGTCCACGAAGAAGCAACCTTGCCTATCCCACCATGGCCATCGCCCACGAAGGACTTGCCTCACTTGGGTAGATCTTCACGAACTAGGCGATCTCCTTGCCCTTACAAACTCCTTGGTTCAAGTCCACAATCTTGTCGAAGGCTCCCAAGTGACACCTAACCAATCTAGGAGACACTACTCTCCAAATGGTAATAGGTGGTGTGTTGATGATGAAATCCTTGCTCTTGTGCTTCAAATGATAGTCTCCCCAACACTCAACTCTCTCCCATAGATTTGTCTATGGTGGAAAGATGATTTGAGTGGAAAGCAACTTGGGGAAGGCTAGAGATCAAGATTCTTGTGGTTGGATTGGAATGTCTTGGTCTCAACACATGAGTAGGTGGTTCTCTCTCAGAAAATGAGTAGTGGAAGTGTAGGCACGTTCTGATGGCTCTCTCTTGAATAGAGAAGGGAGTCAAGGGGTATATATAGCCTCCACACAAAATCCAACTGTTACACACATTTGACCCAACTTGGTCAGAATGAATAGATGAACTCGGTGAGACCAATTTAGTTCAAAATGTGAATGTTAGGAATCTCGGTGGGACCGACATGATCAACTCGGTGAGACCGATGTGCTAGGGCTAGGGCAAAACCTCTTCTCGTTGAGACTGATTTCAGCAATGAGCAAATAGAGAGTTGGTCAGGCAAACTCGGTGGGACCGATCGCTCATTTCGGTGAGATCGAAACGTTATGAAGGGAAACAGAGAGTTTGCAATGCAAACTCGGTGGGACCGATCATTCATTTCGGTGAGACCGAAATGTTACGAAGGGAAACAGAGAGTTTGCAATGCCATCTCGGTGAGACTGAATTGTCTAGGGTTTCGGGCAGTGGCTATGTCAACTGAACTCGGCGGTGCCGGATAGATCAAATCGGTGGGGCCGAGTTTGACTTTGCGTTTTGGACATATGTGGAAATGAGAAAGTGGTTGAGTATTTTGGAGCAATGTCACTAAGCACTTTGAGCAAGTAGACCATTAAGCAACACCTCATCCCCTTTTAATAGTATTGGCTTTCCTACGGACTCAATGTGATCTTGGATCACTAAAATGAAAATGAAGAGTCTTGAGCTTTTGCCAATCTTTGTCCTTAGCATTTTGAGGGGTCCACATCTCTAGTCCATGCCATGCCAATCATTGAACTTTCTGAGATATTTAACTTGAATGGATATTAGTTCAATGAGCTATATGTTGTTATGAATTACTAAAACCACTCGGGGATTAGTTGCACTTTCAATCTCCCCATTTTTGGTAATTTATGACAACATATAGATCAAAGCTTCGACAAATGATAATATGAATGAAATACATCGTCGCTTTGAGAAGTATGTGATAAGCAAGAGCTCCCCCTAAATTTGTGCATTATTTAAAATTTGCGTTTGAATGCAAATGCACAATCGATTAGGATCATGTGTCACTCTTCCATGTCACATACATCTTGGTGGAGCGCTCAAATTGATAGAATTTAAACAACATGCACTCATCACCAAGGATAGACATGATTGATCATACACAAATATCATAGATAGCATGAAGCAAGCACACATTAAGGCATAGTATGATGAAACACATGATCACAAGAGTATCTTACACACATAACACAAATATTGTAGCATGAATCAAACAAGCAAATGATCAAAGCAAATGACCAAAGTAGCAAGAGAGGCAACAAAAAGCAAAACACACTCTCTCTCGAAGCCTAATGATCTATACACTTTCTCCCCCTTTGGCAACAAGTTACCAAAAAGCTTGAAAATGCATAGTGTTATGCGGCACTCTAGGCACGATCTTCGGGAGCTCCTGAAGTGGTCTTCTGGCTGGTTGCTTCGGTGTGCATAGATGGCGTGGAGAGGAGTCCTTCAACAAAAGAATCTGTAGAAGTCAATGGAGCTGGAGGGGTTGACACTGGAGGTACAACCGTGGCCGTTGCTGCAGGTGCTGAAAATGTAGTCCTGGTATCACTGACAACTAGCACTGCTGAAGACCTTTGTGCCCTTGGCACTCTCTGAAATGTATCTGTGGTCTGTCTCTCCTCCCTTTCCTCAGCTTCTTCTTGTAGCTTCTCAACAGTGGTCTGAATCTCGGTGACCTTCACATCTAGATCATGAAGTTTAGTCTCAATGATCCTCTCAAGACTCTCTTGATTCTGAGTCGGGGTGGCCAAGCCCTTCTCAATCCTCACAGTAGCGTCAAGCGGATAACTGAGTTGATCTTGCTTGGTCTTAAGCATCACAGTTGAAGCATCTGGTGTACTGGCTGCCTTTGCTGCTTTTGCAGCCTTTGCTCTCTCTCTCTCTCTTCTCCTGAGCTTCTGCACAAGTTCGATGGGATGTATCCATGACAACCTCATTGTCCTCAAATTCTAGCCTCGGGGGAAGGTGCTCTTTGTCTAGAAGATATGTCTCTGTTCCCATCTTGGAGTTGACCAATATTTGTATATGAGGGCATATCCACATGATCTCTTCTGATCAGCTGCAGTTCTCTTCATTGTCTCAACAATCAAAGTCAACAATTTAAATTTCTATGGCACATCAAACATGTGGAGCAAGTTGATTGAGTGACCATGGATCATCTTGTGATCTCCTGACTTGGGCAACAGAGTGTGCCTCAAGATGGTGTTGATTGTGGTCAGAGCTGACAGCAGATAGTATATTGACCCAAGCTTGTGAGTCTCCAAGGCATCATCAGAAATAGTCTTGTACATATTTGCCATGGAGTTGTGATCCTTCCTTGGCTTGGCATATACATCAATGTCATTCTCAGCCTCCTCAGGGGCATTGATCAACTTGGCCCACTCAGAGATTGTTGATTGATACCTTGTACCTTCAGTCATCCAGACAACCTTTCCATCTGGGTAGAAATGAGCAGTGGAGTAGAATTGCATTATCATTTCATCATTCCACTTGGTCAACTTCTGACCAACAAACTTGTCAACTTCATTCATTCTGAAGCTCTCATGCACTCCTGGAAAGTAGTCCTCATTTTCATCAATGTATGTCCAGTCAACCCATCTCATGTCACACACTATGGGCTTCTTGTCCAATAAGACTGTCTCATAGAAGTCCTGTTGTTCCTTAGTGTGGAAATGATAGTCTACTGCGGTTCTTCTTCTGATAGCATAGGGATCAGTCTGTCTTCATAATCTCAGACCTGCATCCTTTCTCAGCTTCATGTTCTCAGCAACAAGATGATTGTCATCATGATCTGGAATCTTGGGCTTCAACTTTCTAAGCACCTGTGACTCTTCATCTTCTTGAACTTCAGGCACTGGGGCCTTTTCTCAGCAGCAGGGATGTTTCTGGTAGATCTCTTGGGAGCAGAAGGTTTTGGAGCTTGAGCAGACGGCTTGGGGGCTGTCTTGGGCTTAGATGGAGCAGCCCTAGACCTTATATCATCACCCATGAGCTTCTGGGTCTTTGGTGGAGGTGCAGCAGCCTCTTCCTCCTCCTCTTCTTCCTCATCAGAGTCTCTCATCATAGATGATTTACCAATGACTCTGGCAATAGTCTTCCTCACTCTCTCCTTCCTCTTCTTTCCTCCAGCAACCTCTTCTTCTCTTGGTTCAAGAGGGAACTCTCCATGGTTTCCTGAGTGGAGGCTCTGGCCTTTGACATAGGAACTCTTTTAGCAGGAGCCTTCTTCTCCATACCAGGCTTTGTGGCAGCATCACCAGCATAATCCTTCTTTAGCACTTTCTTCTTGGAGGTCACCTCCTCCTCAACAAAAAAATCCTTATCCTCTGAATCTGAGGTTCTCTTCTTCCTTTGCCTAGTAGCAGCCTTGGGCAAATTGCTTGGAGTGCTTCTGCTACCTTTATCATAACTACTGTTGGAGGGACTAGTGCCCTCACTGAGATTCACTTACTCTTCAGATCTGTTCTGGCTGTCACTGCCCTCTGACATCTCTGAAGCTGGCCCTGTGAATAGATGGATGTAGATGGAGTGGATGAGCATCACAAAGCACAGCTATCTTGCAAAAATATTGAGACAAAAACTTAACTTTAGTTTTCTGCAAAAGCATTTCGGAGCTACCGATTTGACAAACTCGATGACACCGAAGCATCAATAGAATCTAAACATACAATTTTGGTCAGACCGAAATGTAGTTTGGTGTCCGAGATGCTAGGGTTTCATAGAGTAGGTAATTTCGGTCACACCGATTAGTACGCTTCAGTTAGACCGAGTTGTACTTGTGCAATGGCCTAGGCCAAATCGGTGAGACCGAGATCCTCAGATTGGTCGGTCCGAGATGAGTTCGGCAGAAACCTAACCCTAAGTTTTTGCATCAAATCTATTCTAATGGAAAAAATTTGGTGGATAGAATTATCTCATTCGTGGAAAGAAATTAGGCAATGAACTTTGTGCAAGAATCGGAGTTAAGGAAAGCACAAAGGGTTCAAATCTGTACCCTAACTTGGCGGCGGATTTGCTACGAAGGCAGCGGCGGTGAGAATCCTGTTGACAGCGATGGAGACCAGCGGCAGGAGGCATTGGCGATGACAACGACGATCCGGAGACCAAGGGGGCGGCAGAGCTGGGAGGCGCGGTCGAGTGGTTTGGAGGAGTTTCCAAATTTTCAACCCGCGGTATATATACCCAGTCACTGTCGGTGTGACCGAGTGGAACGACTCGGTGGCACCGAGATGCAAAACTGCTAGCAGTTACTGCAACTCGGTGTGACCGAATTGTTCAAATCGGTTGCACCGAGGTGAAAACCTAGATCAACTTAATGAATTCGGTGAGACCGAGTGGGATGAGTTGGTCTGACCGAGATGCATAAAGAGGTTTTGGAAGTTTAAGCCCTTGACGGATCGGTGGCTCCGAGTGCTCCTCACCCGGAAGGTCCGAATTCAACTTGTTCAAACTTTGTGATGTAGCATGAATAGAGTTTGAGACGAGAAAAACATAGATAGCTAGAGGGAGTACTTAGGCATTCTTGTCCATCCATTTGGCAAAAAGGAAAAGCCAGACAATCAAAGCAACAAATGGATGTCCTCGAATGGAGAAAATTATGCAACCAACATGCTCACACAATAAGGTAGCAAATGAAATATGTGGCAAAGCATGCACAAACACTCTAGCATCTATCAAGCAATTGGCGATGACTAGGTCATCTATATATGAGTATATTGACTTAGGAGTCAAATGAGAACATTTGATCGTAGGTCATACTCATCGTTTAAGCACAAGTGGGGTTTCCACTTTTACATAAAGCATTGTTGTGCTCACACCATTAGAGTTGCTTTAGCTCAATTCTTAGAGCAAAGCTCCCCTAGATGTGATATCCCCCCTTAGAGGGATGAACTAATTAACCTTGGGTTTTGTCGATGATGACTTCACATAGGTGTTGAAGATGTGGATGCTCAATGTTGATGTAGATCATTTGGAGCAATCCTTTGGAGTGAGTTGCACTTTCAATACCTACATGGGTTAGTCCCACAAGGAACAAACAAGGATATCCATAGACATAGAGTGAAGTACACACATGATGATGTCCATGAAAGCATTAGGTTACCTTGTCCCTTGACTTACCAACAAGAGGGTTTGTGATTCCTTGAGCTAGTGCAAGATATGGAAGTTGATTGCACTTGTCCTTGCCAAAATTAATATGAGTGAAGTATGTTGGCGGAGTCATCCTCAAGAACTCTCTAGTTCTTCTTCTTTGGGACCCACATCAACTTGATGGGAATCCTTGGAGTTGTAGTCGTACTTGATGAAGTAGAACTTGATGTAGTCTTGGGAACCCACTTGACCAAGGCCTTAGGAGCTTCTTCAAATGCATCAATCTCCTCTTGAAGCTTGTCCTTGCCTTTTAGCTTGTGGTCTTGTGGTGGAAGATCATCTTGAGCTTGTGTTCCCTTGAAAGAAGTGGGTCATACTTCTCTTGTTGAGGAACAAACTTCGTCTTGGGGTATTGAACTTCTTCCCACTCAACTCCATTGGCATTGAACTTGCGTTCAAAACCAACACCTTGATTCTTCCTGTGCCTTCCTTGCTTGCATACAATTTCCTCAAATTGCTTACTTTCGGCAAGGCTCTTGTAAACACCTTTATCTATAATTCCCTTCAATAAGCTATTTTCTTGCTCAAGTGTAACTTGGCTAAGATAATCATTAGTGGAATCAAGAGAACTACTAGAAGCAACAATATTGGATTTAGCATGATTATTGTTACTACTAGAAGAAGAATCTTTCTTGCTCTTGTTGCTAGATTTTACTTGTGGCATGTAAGTAGACAAGAGTAAACGCTTGGCAATGTAAGAAGAACTTTTCTTTCAAAGATCATCATTGATTGCTTTTAAGAACCCATGCTCTTGCTCTAAATTGAGCTTCTCAAAGCGTACCTTCTCATGAGTCTTTAAAAGCTCTCGAGGATCCTCTAAGGTAGTCTCATGAGCTAACTTAAGAGTGTTTAATTCTTTAGTTAGACGCTCAATCTCCTTCTTATCATTGTCATTCGTTTCATCTTGATCAACATGATTAATAGCAATTTCATCATAGTTTCCATCACTAGTGTTGTCAACAAGTAACTTATCATCACCTAGCAAATCATCTTCATCACTATTGAAATCAGCATACTCGGGGTGTGATACCTTGGGGACTTTAGCCATGAAGCATCTTCCAATCCCTTCATTTGGTGAGTCAAATATGTCGTAGGAGTTGGATGACACAAGTGCAAGACCGGCAACACCTTCATCTTGATTATATTCGTAGTCGGAGTGATAGCTTCTCTCGGAGTAGTGGTCGGAGTCGGAACCGGATACCCATTCACCAACGTGAGCTTGATGTCTTCATCTTGTGTAGCTCTTTTATGACTTGTCCTTCCTTTCCGAATCCTTTCTTCTACGAGAGGGTCTTTGTTCATAACGATCATCTCTATTCCTTCTCTCTCTTGGTGGTGATTCATCTCTTCTACTTCTCCTTTTGGGCGAATCTTCTCTTCTCTTGTAGGGAGTCGTACACTCATTGGAGTAGTGTCCGGGTCTTCCATGATTGTAGCAATTACGATCACTACTGGAAGATCTTTTGTCATTGTAGGACCTTGACTTTGAACTTCTCTCTTTGCTTCTACTCTTGTAGAACTTGTTGAAGTTCTTCACCATTAAGCTCAATTCTTCATTGAAGACTTGTTTTTCACTTGATGTTGTAGGAGCATCACATGAAGCTTGATAAGCACCACTAGACTTGTTGTGAAGCTCTTCCTTATCCTTGAGTGACATCTCATGAGCAACAATTCTACCAATGACTTCCGTTGGCTTGAGATCTTTGTAGTTTGGCATCATTTGGATCAAGGTGCACACGGTATCATATTTTCCATCCAAGGCTCTTAGGATCTTCTTGATGATGAATTTGTTGGTCATCTCTTCACTTCCTAAGACGACAATCTCATTTGTGATGAGAGCAAGCCTAGAGTACATCTCGGCGACTCCTTCACCATCCTTCATCTTTAACTTGTGAAGTTAACTTTGAAGCACATCCAATTTGGATTCCTTGACGGACTAGTTACCTTCGTGCATATCAACCAAAGTATCCCAAATTTCCTTTGCATTCTCAAGGCGGCTGATTTTGTTGAATTCTACGGGGCACAATCCGTTGAAGAGAATGTCGCAAGCTTGAGCATTGTATTGCAACATCTTCAATTCTTTCGCGGACGCTTCACGATCCGGTTCTCTTCCACCCTCGAAGTATTCACCTTGCAAACCAATACGCACAATAGCCCAAACGGCGAGGTTCTGACCCAGAATATGCATTTTCATCGTATGCTTCCAACTAGCAAAATTAGTACCATCAAAATAAGGACCTCTACGGTGGTAATTTCCCTCGCTAGACGCCATACTCTCCTAGGTTGTGAAACCAAGGCTATGATCACCAAAAGCTATGGAAATCAAGGCAAATGGAGACCAAAGCTCTTATACCACTTGTAGGATCGAAAGTAGGTCTAGAGGGGGGTGATTAGACTACTTGACCAAATAAAAATCTAGCCTTTTCCCAATTTTAAATCTTGGCAGATTTTAGCAACTTAGCACAAGTCAAGCAATCAACCTACACATGCAATTCTAAGAGTGTAGCAGCGGAAAGTAAAACATTGCATATGAAGGTAAAGGGAAGGGTTTGGAGAAGGCAAACACAATGTAGACACGGAGATTTTTGGCGTGGTTCCGATAGGTGGTGCTATCGTACATACACGTTAATGGAGACTTCAACCCACGGCGGGTAACGGTTGCGCGAGTCCACAGAGGGATCCACCCACGAAGGGTCCACGAAGAAGCAACCTTGCCTATCCCACCATGGCCATCGCCCACGAAGGACTTGCCTCACTTGGGTAGATCTTCACGAACTAGGCGATCTCCTTGCCCTTACAAACTCCTTGGTTCAACTCCACAATCTTGTCGGAGGCTCCCAAGTGACACCTAACCAATCTAGGAGACGCCACTCTCCAAAAGGTAATAGATAGTGTGTTGATGGTGAACTCCTTGCTCTTGTGCTTCAAACGATAGTCTCCCCAACACTCAACTCTCTCTCATAGATTTGGCTATGGTGGAAAGATGATTTGAGTGGAAAGCAACTTGGGGAAGGCTAAAGATCAAGATTCTGGTGGTTGGATTGGAATGTCTTGGTCCCAACACATGAGTAGGTGGTTCTCTCTCAGAAAATGAGTAGTGGAAGTGTAGGCACGCTCTGATGGCTCTCTCTTGAATAGAGAAGGGGTGGAGGGGTATATATAGCCTCCACACAAAATCCAACTGTTACACACATTTGACCCAACTCGGTGAGACCGATTTAGTTCAAAATGTGAATGTTAGGAATATCAGTGGGACCGACATGATCAACTCAGTAGGACCGATGTGCTAGGGCTAGGGCGAAATCTCATCTCGGTGAGACCGATTGCATGAACTGGGTGAGACCTATTTCAGCAATGAGCAAACAAAGAGTTGGTCAAGCAAACTCGGTGGGACCGATCGCTCATTTCGGTGAGACCGAAATGTTACGAAGGGAAACAAAGAGTTTGCAATGCGAACTCAGTGGGACCGATCGCTCATTTCGGTGAGACCGAAACGTTACGAAGGGAAACAGAGAGTTTGCAATGCCATCTCGGTGAGACCGAGATCCGTATCGGTGAGACCGAATTGTCTAGGGTTTCTGGCAGTGGCTATGTCAACTGAACTCGGTGGCGCCGGATAGATCAAATCGGTGGGGCCGAGTTTGACTTTGGGTTTTGGACATATGTGGAAATGAGAAAGTGGTTGAGGGTTTTGGAGCAATATCACTAAGAACTTTGAGCAAGTAGACCATTAAGCAACACCTCGTCCCCTTCTAATAGTATTGGCTTTCCTATGGACTCAATGTGATCGTGGATCACTAAAATGAAAATGAAGAGTCTTGAGCTTTTGCCAATCTTTGTCCTTAGCATTTTGAGGGGTCCACATCTCTAGTCCATGCCATGCCAATCATTTAACTTTCTGAAATATTTAACTTGAATGGATATTAGTTCAATGACCTATATGTTGTTATGAATTACCAAAACCACCCGGGGATTAGTTGCACTTTCACACCTAGCGGTGCATCAAGGACATAATTCTTCTGTGCAACAATGAGGATAATCCTCAAGTTATGGACCCAGTCCGTGTAGTTGCTACCATCATCTTTCAACTTAGCTTTCTCTAGGAACGCGTTAAAATTCAGGGGAACGGTAGCTCGGGCCATTGATCTACAACATAGATATGCAAAACTATAAAACTAAGTTCATGATAAATTAAGTTCAATTAATCAAATTACTAATGAACTCCCACTTAAATAAACATCCCTCAAGTTATCCAAGTGATACATGATCCAAATCAACTAACCCATCTCCGATCATCACGTGAGATGGGGTAGTCATCAATGGTGAACATCTCTATGTTGATCATATCTACTATATGACTCACATTCGTCCTTTCGGTCTCCAGTGTTCCGAGACCATGTTTGTACATGCTAGGCTCGTCAAGTTTAACCCAAGTATTCTGCATGTGCAAAACTGTCTTACACCCGTTGTATGTAAACGTAGAGTCTATCACACCTGATCATCACGAGGTGCTTCGAAACGACGAACTTTAGCAATAGTGCATACTTGGGGAGAACACTTTTATCTTGAAATTTAGTGAAGGGATCATCTTATAATGCTACCGTCGCTCTAAGCAAAATAAGATGCATAAAAGATAAACATCACATGCAATCAAAATATGTGACATGATATGGCCATCATCATCTTGTGCTTTTGATCTCCATCTCCAAAGCATCGTCATGATCTCCATCGTCACCAGCTCGACACCTTGATCTCCATCGTTGTGTCGTGGTTGTCTCGCCAACTATTGCTTCTACAACTATCCTAACGCATAGTGATAAAGTAAAGCAATTACATGGCATTTGCATTTCATACAATAAAGAGACAACCATAAGGCTCCTACCGGTTGCCGATAAATTTACAAAACATTATCATCTCATACAACGACGTATATCACATCATGTCTTGACCATATCACATCACAACATGCCCTGCAAAAACAAGTTAGACGTCCTCTACTTTGTTGTTGCAAGTTTTACGTGGCTGCTGCGGGCTTCTAGCAAGAACCGTTCTTACCTACGACAAAAACCACAACGGTGATTTATCAAGTTTGTTGTTTTAACCTTCTTCAAGGACCGGCCGCAGTCAAATTCGATTCAACTAAAGTAGGAGAAACAGACACCCGCTAGCCACCTTTATGCAAAACTAGTTGCATGTCTGTCGATGGAACCGATCTTATGTGCGTGGACATGTAAGGTTGGTTCGGGCCGCTTCATCCCACAATACCGCCGAATCAAAATAAGACGTTGGTGGTAAGCAGTATGCCCATCTCCGCCCACAACTCTTTGTGTTCTACTCGTGCATATCATCTACACATAGACCTGGCTCGGATGCCACTGTTGGGAAATGTTGCATGGAAAACAAAAAAAAATCTACGCACACGCAAGATCTATCCATGGAGATGCATAGAAATGAGGGGAAAGTGCGTCTACGTACCCTCGTAGACCGTAAGCGGAAGCGTTTGACAACGCGGTTGATGTAGTCGAACTTTCTTCGCGATCCAACCGATCGAGTACCAAACGTACGGCACCTTCGCATTCAGCACACGTTCAGCTCGGTGATGTCCGCATCTTCTTGATCCAGCAAGACGGCGAGGTAGTGGATGAGTTCCGGCGGAACGATGGCATGGTGACGGTGACAGTGAAGTTATCTTTGCAGGGCTTCGCCTAAGCACTACGAAAATATGACCGGGGGTGTAAACGGTGGAGGGGGGTGCCGCACACGGCTAAGCAATTGTCTAGGGTGTGCTAGGCGCCCCCCTCCCACATATATATATAGGTGGGAGGGAGAGGGGAGAGGCCAAGGGGCGCCCCAAGTAGGTCCGAATCCTACTTGGGCTTGCCCTAGGCCGCCCCCCATTTCCTTCTTTTGGCGCCAAGGGGAAGGAAGGGGGAGGTGGCGCCCCCTTTCCTTTCTCCTACAAGGGGGGGAAAGGCAGGAGGAGGTGGCGCCCCCCTTTCCTTCTAGGGACGGCGGCCAGGGAGAGGGCGCGCCAGCCCCTCTGTGGGCTGGTGTGTGCCTCTTCTTGGCCCATTAGGCCCATATACCTCTCGGGGCCTCCCGGAACCCCTTCCGGTGATCCGATGACTACCCGGTGCACTCCGAAACTATTCCGGTGTCCGAATACCATCGTCCTATATATCAATCTTTACCTCTCGACCATTTCAAGACTCTTAGTCATGTCCGTGAACTCATCCGGGGCTCCGAACAAAATTGGGTCAGCAAATCATATAACTCATATAACACTATATCGTCAACAAACGTTAAGCGTGCGGACCCTACGGGTTCGAGAACTATGTAGACATGACCGAGACACCTCTCCGGTCAATAACCAATAGTGGAATCTGGATGCCCATATTGTCTCCTACATATTCTACGAATATCTTTATTGATTGAACTGTTATGACAACATACGTAATTCCCTTTGTCCATCGGTATGTTACTTGCCCGAGATTCGATCGTCGGTATCTTCATACCTAGTTCAATCTTGTTGCCGGCAAGTCTCTTTACTCGTTCTGTGATACATCATCTCGTAACTAACTCATTAGTTATTTGCTTGCAAGGCTTCTTATGATGTGTATTACCGAGAGGGCCCGGAGATACCTCTCTGATACTCGGAGTGACAAATCCTAATCTCGATCTATGCCAACTCAAAAACACCTTCGGAGATACATGTAGAGCATCTTTATGATCACCCAGTTATGTTGTGACATTTGATAGCACACAAGGTATTCCTCCGGTATCCGGGAGTTGCATAATCTCATAGTCGAAGGAATATGTATTTGACAGAAAGAAAGCAATAGCAATAAACTGAACGATCATTATGCTAAGCTAACGGATGGGTCTTGTCCATCACATCATTCTCCTAATGATGTGATCCTGTTATCAAATGAATACACATGTCTATGGTTAGGAAACCTTAACCATCTTTGATCAACGAGCCAGTCTAGTAGAGGCTCACTAGGGACACAGTATTCGTTTATGTATTCACACATGTATTTAGGTTTCCGATCAATACAATTCTAGCATGAATAATAAACCTCTATCATGAATAAGTAAATATAAAATAACAACTTTATTATTGCCTCTAGGGCATATGTCCTTCACATACACACACACACACACACCAGTCATTGTTGTTGTTGCAAGCGGCAATGTCTAGTAAATGTTACACAAAGCTAAAGGTGGCTCGTATGCTGCAGCGACCTGCCATCCATCGGCGTGTCTCTGTTGCTATTGTTGCAAAGCACACAAACACTGGGGTGCTACAGCTACAAGCTACAGAGGGCAGTCAACACTGCTACATGGGGAGGTTGTTGGTGTTGCAAATGGGGGAGGGAACATTGCTCCAAAGGGGGCGTCGACACTGCGAGATGGGGCGCCAACGCTACAAAGTCGGCATTACTCGCCGCAGTATGCTAGGAGGGCACAGTGATGCAGACTTAGGGCACCTGGCATGGCGTGGTGCTGCAAGTGGAGGAGCATGTGCTGCAGCAGGGGCACCGAGCACTGGGATGTTGCGAGTTGGGCGCATGCATCCCATTGTTGCTACAAGAGGGTCGGCGGGTGTTGTAGCTTCAAGACAGGGGACGCCGACACTAGTGCTGCAAAGGGTGTTGACGTGATGCCTGTTGTTGCAAGGGACCTCGTCATGTTGGGATCCGTGCACTACAAAAAAATACACTTCCGTGATGATACGTGTTTGTCACAGTAGGTCACGTTTTCTGTCATGCATGTACATCCATGACGATTTTATGACAGAATCAAGATAGTCATACCTGTGCTGTCGTAGAAGTGTTCCATGACATTACCAAAATTATCATCACGGAAGTGTCCACTTCCATGATGATAAATCGCGCGTCATAGAAGTGCTTTCGTCAAGGGTAACCGACATGTGGCATCCACCATAATGGCTCGCCGTTAAGCTATCGGGTCCGGTTTTGGATCCGATAACCCGTTAACAGCCCCAACCAATGGGGATTTACCATGTGTAAAATCATCATTGGCTGGAGGAAACACGTGTCCGCTCACCGTTGGGACAGATGTCATCCACTCATTGGATCGAAGGCGCCTATGATACGTCGACACGTGGCACGGCCAAATAGAGGCCCATTCCTATGAAAAGGCCGGCCCATTTGACTTGGTCAAAAGGTGGCGGGCCGGCCCACGGAAAGCCTATTAACGGCATGTTCGCATATAGCCCATTTACAGCCTGCTAACCCAGGGCCGTTACGGCCTATCCGAATTAGGCCTAGTAGCGTCATCTGGGCCATCCAATATGATTCCAGCCCGTTTTAACTTCCGGCCCATGTATGGCCCATGACGTCTTTTGGCCCATATGAGGCCCTTTGTAACTCTTGGCCCATTAACGGCCCGTGGTGAAACTGGCCCGTAATGAACAGTGTATCACTTTATACCCATTAACGACCCATTATTCCATTGGGCCGTTCCCAGCCCATGTTATCTTTCGGCCTTCTCAGGGCATATTTATTATTGGGCTCATTTCCAGCATTCGGTTACTTACGGCCCGTTACTGTCATTTGCTGCTTGTGGGCCAAATTCAGCCTGTGGTTACAGTCGGCCCGTTTGTGGCCCGTTAATCCGTTGGGCCGTTTCCATAGCGTCCTCAAATACGACCGATTAACGACAGCCCATTATGGTCGGCCCATGAATGGATGGTTCCAACTCTAGCCCGTTTACGGCCCATAATGCGGTCTGTTATTGGCCCATGTTTGGCCAATCGATCATATGGCCCGTAGAAGGCCCATTGATGATACGACCCGTAGAAGGCCCATTGTTTCTACAGCCCGTAGAAGGCCCATTCTTTCTACGACCCGTAGAAGGCCCATTGCTTCTACGGCCATAGAAGGCCCATTGTTTCTATGGCCCGTAGGAGGCCCAGGGTCACTACAGTAAATATGTAGCCCATGGTTATTGTGGCCTAGTTTTAAAAATAGGGTATTGCGGCCACTAGCAAACCGCGGAAAAAGAACTACACTGACTACAAGCAAACAAATAAACAAGACAACAAGGAAATAAATAACCAAGCAACTTACGCTAGGCTATCACGACTATTACACATATTACATCCATTGGGCATCAAAATTCGCCACCAGTGCAAATATAGGGAACAAAGCAGCATATCACATACACTGGTTGTCAAAGTTGGCGACCAGTGCAAATAAACGACGCAGCAAAACAAGTCCAGAACTGAAACCACTTCAGAAGAGCTCAAGAAACAATATCCTAGGTACCCATAGTGCTGGCAAGATGCTTAGCAAGCTTATTAACTTTCTCTTGTTTGGCGCTTAAATCCTCCAGCTCTTGCTGTTGCACAAGAAAGTATGCATCTGAATTCTGGAGGGACTTCCTTAGTCCTTCGGCTTCTTGCCGCAGCACATCTGACTGATGCCTTTCAGCTTGTAGCTGAGACTGAAGAAGCCGAAGTGATTCAGGCAGCGAGTTCGAAGAGCTTGTGCCAGCGGTACTGGCCAGTAACTCGAACACTACATCAACGCAGGACTGTGGGGTTTTCTCACTGTCTACAAGATCGTTTTTATCACCTTTCTTGGAGACCAACAGGGTTGTCTCACTATCTTGAACCTTATCTGCATTACTTTCTCTAACATTGCATAGTGGGGTGCTCTTCTCCACTATTCTGTTCGCATACTACAAGAGAAACAAGCAGACACATCACAGGTTTAGCATGTAGTATACGAAACTCATTTTGGTAACCGGTTCAGTAGTAAGGTGGATAGGATAACAACATGAAACAAACATATATCTATGTACTATGGTCACTGTATTGTCCATATCATTCTAGTTTATGTTGCCAAATGAAGATAGAGACACAGTTCAACTCATATATTTTTAAGACACGGTAGCATAGACAGAATATAAGTGTGAGAAACTACATAGCATTGGCAACACTTTTATTGTGCATCACATGAGAATATAACTGTTTATACAATTGAAACTGAAATTAACATAGAGCAAGAAGTTAGAACAACAATCCAGTTAAAGAAATAGGTTTAAAACATACCTGTTGCGCCATTGGAGTTTCAATTGGATCCTTCAAATTCGAAAGTAGTTGGTATGAGTAAATATAGTGATGCAACAACAAAGGAGTATGGACCATAGCTACGGAATCTGACCTGAGAACAATTGCTCTTCTGCTTTAAACATGGAGTTTGGGTTCGTTGTGGTGGTCTTCGTGCTTTGGGCACTGCAGTTGCTTTACAAATTGCTCGTGTGGGGGTACTTTGTGGTGGACATGGTGCTTTGTCAACTAGAAGTGAGTTACTATCCACTGGGTTTGGGGTTAGATGGGTTGTAGCTAGTTCTCTGCCCAACGGTGTAAGCGTGCAATCTGGAAGAGTCTCGATTATGTGTGGTGGGGCTAGTTTGTGGGCCAGTACAACCATGGTTCTATCTGCATCGATGGGTAGCACTATCTTTTGTGAAGAACGGGTTTTTGCTCCCTTAGATACTGCCATCACCCCCTCCAATTCAAATGGCTGATAAACAAGAAAAGAAATTGAACGTACAGACATTGTATGATAGACAGATGTGGTAATTCACATATATGTTGTCTAACCAAACAGGACAGCATGACACAATTTCACATATATGATGCCTAACTAAACAGGATAGCATGACACAGTTTCAGATATATGGTGGATAACTTAACAGGATATAATGGCATAATTCAACATATGGTGAGTATCTAAACAGGATGACATCACAAAACTATATGATGTCTTTCTAAAATAGGTTGGGATGAAATAATTCACATACATGTTGTCTAAGTATACATGATGGCATGATATAATTGACATAATTGATTCATATACTAAGCAGCTGGCACTCGCGATCTCTAAGCTAAACAGATGGAATTCAATATTGTGCATATGATGTCTAAACTAAGCAATGCAAGACACCATATGCATGATATGAGAAATATAAACATTGCAACTTAGAGCATACACCTCAGGTGGGATATAGGACTGGTCATCTGTCTCTGAATCCTCCTCTGAGGAGCTCCCTGTAACCATCGAGATATATGCTTCAACAGGTACCATTGCCTGCTTTGAAGACCTTGTTTTCACTCCTAATTTTTCCATAACCGGCTCAAATGGCTGATACACATGAAGAGTAGTTCAATATACACAGATTGTCGACAAATGGAATACTTAATGAAAAAAATATATGGCATGAGATAATTCACATAATGATGCTTGGCTACATGGCAGTGCATAATTCACATATATGATAACAGGCTGAAAAACATGGCATTATATAATTCACATATCTAATATAGAAAGCAAGCATGGGGCATTCACACAAAGCATGTCTAATCTAAGCAGATGGCATGGCAATGCAAGACACCATATGCATGATATGAGCAATATAACCCTGCCAAGTTAGAGCATGCACCTCGGGGGGGGATACGACTGGTCATCTGTCTCTGAATCCTCCTCCGAGGAGCTATCTATAACCAGCAAGAAATCTGCATCGATAGGTAGCACTGACTGCTTAGAAGACCTTGTTTTCACTCCAGATTTTCCCATGACCGACTCAAATGGCTGATGCACAGGAAGAGTAGATGAATGTATAAACATTGTTGACAAATGGAATACATTATGAAAAAAATGGCACGATACAATTCACATATACGATGACTGGCTAAACAGGATGGCATTGCATGATTCACGTATATGATGCCTGGCTAAAGAAGATGGCATTGCATAATTCCCATATACTCCCTCCATTCCTAAATATTTGTCTTTTTAGAGATTTCAAATGGACTACCACATACGGATGTATATAGACATATTTTAGAGTGTAGATTCACTCATTTTGCTCTGTATGTAGTCACTTGTTGATATCTGTAAAAAGACAAATATTTAGGAATGGTGGGAGTATGATATAGAAACCAAACAGGTGGCATTCACACAAAGCAAATCTAAACTAAGCTGATGACATATAAGATGTATAATGTAAGCAATGCGAGGCGCCATATGCATGATATGACCAACACCAGCATGCCAGGTTAGACCAAACACCTCAGGTGGTAAATAGGAATGGTCGGCTCCCTCTGAATCCCCATATGAACAGTTATCTTCCTCTGGAATACAATCTGGAATGGCGGGAGGGGGCCCACTTCGCCCACCATGGAGCGGCGTCTGCATGACATTATATTCACGCAATGGTCTTCTCTTTTTCTCTACATGTTCAGTATGATTGTGTACAATAACTGACATGCATAACAAAAAGTTAGTTAGATTTTGTAAGGCCTAAGGGGTGCATGCAGAAATCAAGACTGATGGTAGCAAACGAGCGGATAGATCCAAAACTAATGATATCAGGTAGATTATAGCTTCAGTTTAAAAAGATAGACAATGGATCATCTACTGTTTGTTGCCCACCCAACATGAACCACATAGAAGACCCTAGATGAACCAGATAGTAGACAAATACTATTCGTTGCTGCCTTGATATGTGCCCCACGGGCATTTTAAAAATCAAGTTTGAACGATAAAGTAGCAGGTAATAATAACCGATGTATAACGTAAGCAAACACAAAACAGTGCGACCTCTCTTCCGGAACTGTGTAGTCCTCAGGTTCATCTGCTCAGTCGATGATGGTAATGCAGTTGGCGAGGCTGCCAGCAATGGGGAAGATGATCTGAGGCGGGGAAAGAAAGTCAGCAGGGGGAATTTCTGCTGCAGTGAACGCTTCTGTCGATGGTGCACCTCGGGTGGGGTGGATGATGGCATGACAGGACAAGGACATAACACACAGAGTTTTCTTTGACGCCTATCTGAAAATGAAGTAAATCTGTAAGGGCTCCTTAGAATTGGAGGACTCTAAAAACACAGAGACAGGAAAAACACATGAATTGGGTAGGAATGCACGTGCAAAACAAAGCATTTGGAAACATAGGATTTCTGTCAACCTGGGTGTTTGGTTCACATGAATTGGAAGAACACGGGAATGGAGAAACATGGTCAAATTAAAGTCAAACCACGTGAAAATGAAAAAATAAGAATCTTATTATGCCAGTAATGCAATTAGTCATGTTCTTCATGCATATTAATTTGAAAAGGACGTCCAAGTGGATATTAAAATTCCTACGTTTTTTCTTTGAAAGAGACACTAAAGGAAAAAATCCTCTAGTTTTGCTTTGCTCCACTCCTTCTAACCAAATGCATGAATAGTAGTACCATAGTAGTTCCCTAGCAAAGGATCCCTGAGGGATCGACATGAATGTAGAGTAACAAAGTGATGCGATCAGTGTACAACCTCTTTGGCATAGCCTTGTCGACCTCAGCATCATTGGGTTGGACGTGGAGGATGGTGGTGCTGGTGTGACTGACGGAGGCGGGGAAGAATATCTGAGGCCTCTGGAAACGGTGTCGAGGGTACTGTAGCGCTGTGATGGACGGTTCCGTCGTTGGAGCAGCTGCGGTGAGGTGTACGGCGGCGAGGCTGAAGTAGGACAAGACAGACAACGTTAATCTGAAGTGGGACTCTAATATCATCTGCAATAGATGATGTAAAATACATCACCAAAAAGTGCTAGATGTAAAACGCATCAGCCGCGCCACGGCCGCTCCGACAGATGCTGTAAATACTGTTCACTCCAAATTTAACTGAAGAAACTGAACTTTACAGTCGAAACTGAATTTTACTGTCAAAACTGATTGAACTAGTAGCATAGCATTGCAATAGATGCTTAGGGCGTTCGAGCACTAGTAGCGGATAAGCAGTGATCAAAATCAGCAGACGCTCGAGCAGTGAACGCACTAGCAGAGAGCAAGTCACGCAGTAGCACCGCGAGCGAGTGCTAAAGCAGCAACTCCTGTAGCTGCCGGAGGTCGTGCAGCAGCAGCAGCAGGGCGAGCGAGAGCAAGAGCAGAGCAGCAGCACGAACGAGAGCAAGAGCGGAGCAGCAGCGCGACCGACAGCAATAGCAGAGCAGAGTAGCAGCATGAATGAAAGCAAGAGCAGTGCAACAGCACGACCGACAGGAAGAATAGAGCCGCAGCGCGAGCGAGAACCGGAGTAGCTGCAGCTAGTGCCGGTGTGGAAGTCGCCGCCGAGGAAGCAACGACATGGGGGAGAAACGCCGTGCATGAAGTGGTCGGCGACGGCGCCGTCGATGGAGACCCGCCATGGCTGCTCGGTATCGAGCACCGGCAGCCCCGTGAGATTGAATAAAAGATAAAATGCAGCGTTGAGTGCAGAACCTCCTTGGTGGCGCCGAGTTGGCCTCGGCTTCATCAGAGGAATTTGTGAGGGTGCTGCGGTTCCGATGGAGCAGGTCAAGACAGTGCTGTGGGGATGGAGGTGGCACGATAGACGAGGCGAATGTCGGGGCAGCTCCTTGGAGGTGGAGGATGGGGCGGTTGATCTGGCGGGACGACGAGATCGACGATGGATCCTCATCCGGTGCGGTGGATGAGGGACGGCGAGCTGTTGTGGTGGACACGTCGTTGGGGAAGAGTCTCTGGTTGGGCGGCGGTCAGGAGGCCGACGAAGGAGTGTGGGGTTTCGCGGGCTTTGGCGACCTCGGTGTACGAATGGGGGGCGAATGGGAAGGTAGGGGGAGCCATGGCTTAGGGGCGCGCTTGTCCAAAATGTAGGGTAAGTTACCAGCGTACCCCCACCGGTTTTGACCTCGCGACGTCGAGCCGGCATTTTCGGCTGAGGGGTAGAAGGGGGATTTCACGTGTCTGGGTTGCGGGGCCGATTTCAGATGAGGAGGGAGTTTTCGCGCACGTCAAAATTTTGGGATAACAAGGCGCGGCGCGGGTTGAAGAGGCGGGAGTTTCCAAGCAGATGAGACAAAAGATACTCGAGCTTGAAAATTTCGGGATAACAAGGCGCGGATTCCATGTTCAGCAGAACAAACTTAACGTGTACAAAAAAACAATTCATACAAGACACAAGAGAGTCATGTCCCCTTTTACTATATTGCTATAAATTCCATTTAAAAAACTACAAGAAAAATGTAAAAAAATCGGGAGAACAAGATTGCCCTATACAGTACCAAACCGATTCGCACTTCCCTCAACAACAACAAAAAACAAATCAATTCCCACCAAAAGAAAGAGTCATGTCCCTTTTAATATGATTACAAATGCCAGGATCTCGAATTTCAATTTTTGAATCCACGTTATGTTGAATTCGAATATATCGTTAGGTGACCTTGCGATTTATAATGGATGTAGTCCTACATTTTGATCTTCCATCATATATGAACATTTTACTCCACCCTGTGAACATATATATTGTCGTCTACCATATGGACTAAATTTGAATCAATTTTCCTTATTTGAATATGATTGTTGTCAAGTTATACCATCATTTAAATATTATCTTGATAACAAAAAACATGCATATAGCAGTAATCATATTTCACTATGAACTACATGTACCATACGATCTCCAATTCAAATATTTGTATCCATTTTATGTTGAATTCAAATCAGAGTACATTGGTCTAGGTAGCGAGATGTTCGGGATAATCTAAACCTTGTTTTCATATGTATAATTTTTGGCTGAATTGGGACAAGTTTTGGTATAAGCTTCTTGCAAAACCAGAGATTCTCTCAACAAGCCTCGTGGTTCTGAGAGGGAACGTGTCACCTTTGTGTGCGAAACGAGAGACGCTGCCTCCCCCCTGATTTTCTTTACAGAGGTAACATAGAACTATATGAGTGCCCTATTAAATTTTGGAATTATTCCGGGTTCGTTTGGCCTTTTTTATACATTAATTGAGTTTCTAGACATTTAATGTGCATAATTCAAATTTGAACTGCAAGCACATGCTCCGGTGCACCAAAGTTGGTTGAAAAATCACATGTGTGTCCTTGGGTGAATTTCTAGGTCCCATGCAAGAAATGGGAATGAAATTCAAACATCCGGGCGTCGTGACTCGGCCGAGAACATCGAGAAACTTGGTTTTTAAATTCCTGTAAATACAAAACTCGCCTGGAAATCATGAAACTTGGCAAGGTGTCATGTCATGGCACTAACATGCTGTGGTAAAAAATTGGGCCAAATTGGAACAAGTTTTGGTATAAGCTTCTTGCAAACCGGAGCTTCTCTCAAGAAGGCTCGTGGTTCTGAGAGGGAACGTGTCACCTTTGAGTGCAAAACAATATACGCTGCCCCCCTTGAGTTTCTTTACAGAGGCAACATAGAACTACATGAGTGCCCTATTAAATTTTGGAATTATTCCGGGTTCGTTTGGCCTTTTTTATACATTAATTGAGTTTCTGGACATTTAATGTGCATAATTCAAATTTGAACTGCAAGCACATGCTCCGGTGCACCAAAGTTGGTTGAAAAATCACATGTGTGTCCTTGGGTGAATTTCTAGGTCCCATGCAAGAAATGGGAATGAAATTCAAACATCTGGGCGTCGTGACTCGACCGAGAACATCGAGAAACTTGGTTTTTAAATTCCTGTAAATACAAAACTCGCCTGGAAATCATGAGACTTGGCATGGTGTCATGTCATGGTACTAACATGCTGTGGTAAAAAATTGGGCCGAATTTGGAACAAGTTTTGGTATAAGCTTCTTGCAAATCGGAGCTTCTCTCAAGAGGGCTCGTGGTTCTGAGAGGGAATGTGTCACCTTTGAGTGCGAAACGATATATGCTGCCCCCCTTGAGTTTCTTTACAGAGGCAACATAGAACTACATGAGTGCCTTGTTAAATTTTGGAATTATCCTGGGTTCGTTTGGCCTTTTTTATAGATTAATTGAGTTTCTGGTCATTTAATGTGCATAATTCAAATTTGAACTACAAGCACATGCTCCCATGCACCAAAGTTGGTTAAAAATCACATGTGTGTCCTCGGGTGAATTTCTAGGTCCCATGCAAGAAATGGGAATGAAATTCAAACATCTGGTCATCGTGGCTCGTCCGAGAACATTGAGAAACTTGGTTTTAAAATTCTTGTAAATCCAAAACACGCCTAAAAATCATGAAACTTGGCATGGTGTCATGTCATGGTACTACCATGTTGTGGTAAAAAAATTTGGCCGAATAGGAACAAGTTTTGGTATAAGCTTCTTGCAAACCGGAGCTTCTCTCAAGAAGGCTCGTGGTTCTGAGAGGGAACGTGTCACCTTTGTGTGCATAATTCAAATTTGAAATACAAGAACATGCTCCAGTGCACCAAAGTTGGTTGAAAAATCACATGTGTGTCCTCGGGTAAATTTCTAGGTCCCGTGCAAGAAATGGGAATGAAATTCAAACATCTGGGCTTCGTGGCTAGGCCGGAAACATTGAGAAACTTGGTTTTTTAATTCCTGTAAATCCAAAACATGCATGAAAATCATGAAACTTGGCTTGGTGTCATGACATGGCACCAACATGCTGTGGTAATTTTGCTGTCCGATTTGAGAAGGCGCACACATTAACAATCAACAAAGTCATTTTGGAACAAGTGATGTCACGTTACAATCGGAAACACATGTATTATTGAAACCGTGGGCGTTCTACTTACCATTTACGTGCCGCCACACGTCCCCTTTTTTATTAGCTAGGAGGCGTCGTGCAGGGTAGCTATTTGAGTACGGGAGGCTTATCAGGAGGGGAGCCCTTTGACCTCCATCT
The DNA here is from genome assembly GCF_002575655.3 of Aegilops tauschii subsp. strangulata. Taxonomy (NCBI): domain Eukaryota; kingdom Viridiplantae; phylum Streptophyta; class Magnoliopsida; order Poales; family Poaceae; genus Aegilops; species Aegilops tauschii. The sequence continues at coordinate 241,735,713 of NC_053041.3, forward strand.
GCCGCCCACCTCTCTCCCAAGGCCTCCATTAATGGCGCCGAGCCTCTGTTTAATGGCATGTCTATGCCTCACTCGATTGAGATTTAAGAGAGAAAAAAGAAAATCTGAAAATAAAATTTTGCACGGATCTTGATGTAAGATCCGACGAACCTATATAGCATCTACTGCGACTTATAGCAAGACTGATGAATATATAAGGACCACGACAGTGGATAACAATTGTCTTACATAATTAGGAAGATAATTAAAAAAGCCACATGCTATGTCTGAAATACACAAGGGCAAAAGAAGAAGGAAGACAACGATCTGGCTCGCTGATCTCTACTTTCTTGATGCGTTGCTGTAGGCCGCGGGAACTAGTCTCCGCGGTGAGCGGCGATGAGCTCTGTCGTGTCCTCAAGACGCTGCTTGAGAGCATCCACAGATTCCTCCACCAGCCTTTAGCGCTCGATGTGGATCATGTCATTCTCGTCCATAAGTTTCTTGACGATGACGCCGGTCCTCTTCAACAAGGCACTGGTCTCCTCCTGCTGCTCTGCACTTCAAACGATCTTCGCCCTCAGCAGGTCGCGCTCGGCCCGGAGCCTCTCAATGCCCTCCCTTAGTTGTCGGATGACACCGGTAGCCTGTTCAAATGAGGCTTTCATGTCATCCTGCAACCTCGCCTAGCCAGAGATCTGATCCATCTGGCTATGGACGATCGCATTCATGCACCTGTAAGAGTTGTCGCCTGCCCGCGAGACATTTTCCCAGGCTGCCACGGCGCGGCGGGACATCTCTGTTGCTTCCGCGGCGCGGCCGAACCAGTCTGCTGCATCTACGGCGCGACGGGACCTCAGTGTTGCTTCAGCGGTGCGGCGGGACCTCTGTGCTGCTACTTCCGTGTAGCGGGACATGCCGGCTGCTTTCGCGGCGAGGCGGGACATCTCTCGTGTTTCCGCTTCCATGCTCGCCTCTCCCTGGTGGTAATCTCTCGACCCAGAACTCACGCTGGCCATGGCAGACGCAAGGGAAGGATGTTGAATGACTTGTTTGTTTTTGTGGATGAGGAGTTGGGGAGGAATGTGCAGTCATCTTGGCATAGTAGTATTTATAACCGAGTACTAATACGCTCCTAAGTGGGAAACCATTTAGGTTGTGATCGGTGTGAATAGGTTTGCAATTAAATATAGCGTGGTAGTAGTAATTTGGAATGTGACGAGACGCAAGCTCAAAATTTATTGACGGTTCTAGTATCGAAGTGCGGCACTATTCCCGGATGGCGTAACATGGGCACGTGTTCTCGATCGTGGTGTAGCATATGCCATGGTACTTCTTTTTCTACTGCTGTGTATGTGCAATAACTGACACCGTCGGATACATATCTTATGGTTATTGGGGCGTTTGCCAGGAATAGCCTCGTGGCGAGCTATAGACTTGTCTTTTTTTCAGACGCATTACACCTATCTCTCGGGAGTTCTCGCACGCACCATCTCTAGCTCCCTAGGTCGATGCCACCCACATACACTTGTACTCTGAGTTTAGTACGTTATACAGGAAGAGAAGAGGTGCACACACGCACTCGTCCTCTCTCACACATGCATCTGTAGCTATGAATTGTAGTGTTCTCAACCATCCGATTGGCTCTATCATAGGTTTCACGTAGCTATAGACTAGTCTTTTGAGATTGAGAAGTTTAAAACGCGGAGGCTAAGCTGGAGGCGCGAGGTTTTGGTTAATGTGCGGGCCGCACATGGCACCAACACGACACGAGCTTCGTCTACCTGGTGCGCAGTCGGGTGAGTTGTCCAAGTATAGACACAACCAAGCCCTCCTTGGTATCTGCGCCTCGACTTATGCGCAGAGAAATTAGGATCGGGGGGAGTACTACTGGTTGTAGTACTACTTTGATGTGTCGCGTCAACTCGCACAAGTATGCAACACTTCCTGAAAAAACAAGCATATAAGCTGTTATACTTCTTACCCAAAGGATCTTTATATCCAACAGACACAAAATATCTGTTTGACTATTGGAAATTACTTTAACTGTTGATCTGATGTCGAAGTAATTGTTGCATCGCCACCAAAACCCACCATCTCTTAAGCTAAAGTAGACCGAGATAACCCCTATATTAGTATATTACTAAGATAAACAGAAGGCACTGTAGAATCATTTAGGACGTGAGCTTGTCAATCTGAATGTGGAGGGACACCAACTTAGCCCCGGCCAGCAGCTTGGGAGGAACTGTGAAGAAGGTCAGCTCCTGCACGACGACGTCGCCGGGATCCTTGCTGCTTGTCACCTCCATTTCCACCTTGACGGTGTCGGTCCTGCTTTTGGGCTCCCCCGGCGGGCCGTTCGCCCACAGCTTGGCCACGTCGTGCGGCAGTGGGGACGCCCCCGCTCTGATGGAGACGACCAACACGGCGATAGGCGCGCCGATGTCGAGCACGCCGCCGACCAAGAAAAACGCGCGGCCGTCCTCCTCCGCGAACAGCAAGAGCCGTGGCTCTGACAGTGGCACTTGCAGCTGGAGCACCTTGCTGTACTGGATCCTGTGCACGGGCATGGGATGCACGGTGCTGATGTGGTGGGAGAGTGCCCGCGGCGGGCCTTCGTAGCAGCAGACGGGCACGGGGCATTTGCAGGGCGCGAGCGGACACACGCTCTGGTGATCGGCGAGCTTGTGGTAAGTGACGTAGAGCCCACAGCCTTCGTGCGGGCACTCCACCCTCACCGAGGAGAGGACTGCGTCCACCACCGTGTTCCGCACGTCAAAGCCACCGCCACGCTCGCACTTCTAGCACTGTCACTGGTTCCTGGGGCGCTCGACGCGGCAGTCTGCGCAGGCCAGGTGCCCTCCCTTTCACTGCACAAATCAATCGAACAGCACATCAATCAAGAAACTTGCACCTTGCTCGATCAGCCGAATGGACGAGGTGTATTCGAACCTCATACACTGGAGGCTTCAAGGGGCGGAGGCACAAGGGGCAGTGGAGCAAGGTGAGTTCCATCGAGACCATAGAGAGCTCCATCGTCGGGTCTTGTTCCGTCGGCATGATCTCGCCCTCCTCATGCACAACCATCTCTCACTTTATAGCTGGGGCATTACAAAGCTTTACCGTCACATATTCATACTACTTCAAGGTGCATTAAATCAACACATGCAAGTATCAAAAGGAAAGTCACAGCATGCATGCATGCGTTGTAATTAATGCATCGATAAACGCAAATTATTGAAATATATCGAGTGCCATGCTTTGATGTGCCGTGTCAACTCGTACAACAACGAGAAGTTTGATTACAACACCCTCTCCCTTACAGACTGAGCTCCGGTGCCTTAACTACACCTGCCTTTGGCTGTATGATAGGTGGGCCACCCACCTGTTAGGCCCACCTGTCATACACGCAAAGGCAAGAGCAGTAAGTTAATGAAGCTGCGTCCCTCCCTCGCCCATGAGCGTGGTGGCTGGCAGGACTAGGAGAAGCTTTCGCTACACGCTCTCCCTCCCGCATGCGGTGGACATGCAGTAGTTCATTCGGTGTCAGATGGCCAGAAGCATACTGTAGTACTACACTGCAGTAGTACTCCATCATTGTTCGACTTCCCGAAGAGGCGAAGAGCCAAGCGCAGCCCAGACGCTCGTGTGGCAGTTTCATGTGTAGAGTAGTCTAGGATAGCGTGTACCATGCCTCTAAGCTTAAAATCGTTGGGGTCGGCTCCATGCTATGAGGCCGTCTCGAAGCATTTTTTTGATTAAAATAATCTTCTGGCCCTACCTGTCATCCTGGTGATTGTAGTTTGCACGCTCATCTGGTCAAGACAGGAATATATATTTTAATTTGTGGTGCGGTAAATGTTAGAGGTTGCAGCAAATATATTGTACACTGCGGGTCTTTTAGCCAAGTTTAGAGGCAAGCATGTGGGGCGAGTGCTATGATGTGTCGCATAAACTCGTGCAACGAGGAGAGGCTTGATTTTACTACTACACGCCTTCTCCCTCGCCCATGCACGCGGTGGCTCGCAGACAAGGACATGCTTTTGCTTATAGTACTACAACAAGCTATCCCCCCCCCCCGCACGCGGTGGACGGACATGCAGCAGTGGATTCGATACTGTAGAAGTAGTACTAACATCATTGTTCGTCTTTTCGAAGAGGCGAAGAGCCAAGCGCAACCCGAACGTGGCAGTTGCGAACGCTCGCGTGGCAGTCTTTGTGTAGGGGTGGGGCGTGGTGCGGAGCCTTGGAGCACACATATAGCCAGGGTCTTGCATGAGACAAAATTGCTAAGAAACCGTCGACCTGCACATCCACGTCTACAAGGAAATCGTCTACATAGGCCACTACAAGGCCAGCGAGGACAGAAAGACATTGGCCTTCTTCCAGCGGCTGGAATCTTTGGACGCCATTGTTCAGAAGCACATCGACCTATCCACGAAAGCCACTAATACTTAGCTGCCGTTTAGTGGGCCGACGCCCTGAGTCGAGGAGGTGGACGTCGTCGATGGATGCATCTTTCTTCTTGCCTCCTGCAACCAGCACTGCATCGCCTCGTGGCCTTAATGTTTCATTAGTATAGTACATATGGCATTTTTATTCCAGTCATAACGTTTTCACTGTGAGGTGGGGCCGCAGTTGAGAAACGACCATCAGCAAATCCCCACCCCGCCCACCGCGCGTCGGCTGAGTTTAGAATTAGAAGAGAGAAACGAGGGAGAAGAGCTAGCTGTAGCACAGACGCTGTTGTCAGATGGGACTCGTGTTGATAGAATAGGAGTACTGAGCACTCGTACCTCTTTTTTTAGGGAAAAAGTAGTCGTATGTCTAGTACCACTAGTTGGGTGCGTCCGACCTATACCTGTCATCACTTAAGGTCTCCTTTTTGAACCGCAGCTATGCTTCACAGTACATATTTTTTCACGCATTTATCCTCCTATATGTACTCCTAGGCTATTTCCACGTGCTCCCTTTCGCCGACATGTGGGACATAGAGCATCTGGGTCGTAGTGCATGCACGACTCGGAGCATATGCCGGGGTACTTTACATTTCGGACCTCACGAATTACATGCAAACCCCCCGCAGAAGAATAAATAAATAAACGAATTACTACATGAAACCGGATTATTTTCGTAGAAACCAGAGCATGTTCATTAAATTTTGGACATAACACGTTTATAAAAAACGACTGGACCTAAACCAGTCTAAGGGCCTCTTTGATTCGCAGGATGCTGAAAACAGAGGAATGGGGAAAGTATGATGGCGATGAACCGAGACGAGGAGAACTCTAACTCAGTTAGAGGTTAGAGTTAGATTCTAACCCTGAACTAACTCTAACCAAAGAGGTGTATGGATGGCAGGGTTAGATTGACAATAAATGCTCTTTCTCAATCATTTGACTACTTTGGACCCTATTTCCTGTTGGATTTGGTGTGGCCGGCTCTTGTGTGGCCTCCTCCCGCTCACAATTGACATAAATGAACCATCTTTACAAATCAAGCATGCAAAACATGATAAATTTTACTTTGTCCATACAAATGAGATATCCCACTTAAACATACAAGTCGTCAATCAAGCTTCACAAAAAAACACTCCATGAAACAAAGCATGAGCTAACTCATCACGGAAGTCATTCACGATAGGGAGGGAGCCCGGAGCCCCTCACACACCCAGGGAGGAGCTCGTCATCGTCGCTCTGGAGGAAGGCTTTGTAGAGCCCAAGCCCTGGGAACCCCTCAAACACCAGCGCTTGCGAGTTGAGGTCGACACCGGCATGGGTAGCAGGGCTGCTTGCCGACGACTGCGAACCGAATCTTTGGGCCTCTAGAAATAATGCAAGCCTGAAACTGAAATACCTAGAAAGGTGAACTGAATCTTTGGGCCTCTAGAAAAAATGCAAGACTGAAACTAAAATACCTAGAAAAGTAAACTGAATCTTTGGGCCTGTAGAAAGATTTATTACCTCCTCAAGCAGTATCAAACAATTCCATGCGTGCACCACAAATCTATACCAAGTTTAATCAGGATATACTTTTCCAAATCAGAACTACCGCTAGAGCGAGCAAGATCAATGGTATGACTGTGAGACAGACAAGGTACGAACAAACTCACCCCTCTCGCGACCTTCCTGGTAGATGCACCTCCGCCGCACATGACAGAGGGAGAAAAACGACCGATGAAGGGGGAGCGGGGCGAGCTTCGGAGGCCGGAGGGAGAGGGCGGTCGGAGGAGGGCGGCCGGAGGAGAGAGAGGGCGAGCGGCGGAGCGGCGCTTGGGCGGGCGACCCGATGGGGAACAGAGAGGAGTCGTGCGAGGGGGGGCGGAGGGAGCGATCTGGTGCGGGCAGGGGAGATCTTTTTTAGTTCTCTTTTAGTGGGCCCGAGGAGAACTAACCCAATTAGAACCTCTCCACTGGGCTAATTTTTTTTAGCTGGGTTAGAGCAAACTAGCTCAAACTAACCCCTCCTGTTTGGATACTTTGAGGCTATTTCAACCCAAACTAGCTCTAACTCAGGGATCCAAACAAAGAGGAGTAGTACTGTACATGTTACAGTCTGGACCGTAGCACATTGTTTTTTATGGCCATATCACCACATTGTTTTCTACTGCTGGTTCACTCGGTTGCCGTGGTTCGCACTGCTGGTTCACTGGCTGCCGTGGTTCGCACTCGTCTGACATGAGTAGTAGTACTAGTATATACACTATATATACCGCATGATTCTTTGCTCCTTCTTACTACGTACTTCGCCGACATGTGGGAGAGCGAGCATCCGGGTCGACGTGTCATGCACCAGATTAGAGTGCGGAACGGAAGGGGGGCATCACCCTGGTCGTAGCGCCAGTAATTCATGACTATAGTGAGTAGTCATATCACAAGTCTTTCCAGCAGTAACGCACCGTCAAATCGCACAACCCGACCTTTCCAGCAGTAAGTAAGTTGAATCCGCTACTCCCTCACCCTCCTCGCCTCTCTGTCAAACTGCCTACGCGAAAACTGTCGCGCGTACTGCCCGGGAAAAGCCCCGCCCTCAACTTTTAACTACGCGAAAATAGTTCGAGCTTGTTCATTCTATATAAATACTAGTATTGTATGTTTATTCACCCGTGGGGTTGTTTAATGAATGGAGGGCCGGGGAGCACAAGTGAACAATACTACTACTAGTAAAAGTAGGAGTTGTACAGTTAGTCACCTTAAATAGAGAGTTTCTTTTCTTTAATGCCACGTACACAAATTGAAACGCTTGTTGTGGAGAGAAAAAGATAATCACTCCACTATATATGTACGCAGGGGCCTGAGCGCTTGCTTTACTAGGGTTGCTCTCTTCATTCTCTCATCCTCTCCAGATCTAAACAAGACAGCGGTAGCAACATTTTCTCTCTGCTCACCGCCGGTCACAGATCCGGCCGGATCCCTTAGGCCGGTGTGTGTAGAGGAATAAGGTGCATTGTTCACGCAGTCATCGCCGATGAGGGAGGAAACCCACAGCTGCCGGCGGGGCCCGATCCTCTGCCCGTGCCGTTCTCTCCGACACAGTGCCGGCTCGGGAGGTCCTCCGACCCTTCTTCCTCCCTATCGTATTGTGCGCAGATCCGACCTGCTGCCGCCGACATCCCGACGACCCTCAGGTATAAGTTCTTTGAAAGCGGCCTTGCTCTACTGCCCCAGCTCCCCACGTGTCTGCATGTGCATCTTTTTCTACTTCCATCAGCTCTTCCAAATCCACCTAATTTTTTTAGTATTATTAGAGGTAAAGCTACTTCATGCATTCGAATCTAGGACTTGGTTCAAACAACGAAGAAAGAGGGCAAGTCGTAGCATGAATCTAGGACTTGATTCAAAGAGGAAATAACAGGGGGAAAGTAGTAGAGACCGGATACCCAATCGTTCTCTTGGTTGAAAAGGGAAATAATGGGAAAACGCAGTACAAACTGGATAAGGAACATATCTAGTATTGGTTGAAAAAACAATAGAAAGTGGCAGCTGGTGGACAAGTCAACAGAGTATGTCCAGGATTAGATTTGCTGCCCTCACACAGTAAAAGGTCTCCAGGATTAGATTTGCTGCCCTCACATGGTAAAAGGTCTCCAGGATTAGATTTGCTACCCTTACAGAGCATAAACAAACTCGGCATCACCACTTTATGCCTCGTTGTAGGTACATTGTGCTGATGCGTCTACTGTCACATGTCCTTATACCAACTTTTTGTTGTTGTTAATGTAAGGGCGCATGTAAAATGAAGCGATCACACTGTTACCTTAAGGACATGTCTAACCAGTGTTATTGTTAATCTAATGCCTCCAGTGATATGATGTAATTAAATTGTGTTACAAATGGTACTCCTGCTGTTTTCCCCAGTATGATAAGTAAGTTCCTTCTTTACGCTGTTGAGTGACCTGGTGTCCCTACGGTCCCATGCCCTTAAACCAACTCTTTAGCTGCTGTTGATTTACTGTATCTGGTAAACAAGCAATGCCACCATTAAAGTATTCCCATATTTGACGAATGTCATTGTTGATCGTAATGCTTCCAGTAACATGAAGCATTGCTGACGTTTTAAATTTTCAACTGTCCTTGCACGGTTGCCATGAACATAATTAAGATGCTTCTTTTCATTTCATGTATGTTTCGTATATTCTTATTGACCAACAACTGTTTACTTTCTATCTTTTTGTGCAGATAGGGATATCCATTTCACCTTGTTGCTATTGTGACCTTTTGGTGAACTGCACAAAACACATTTTTTTGGAATGAGTGTCTTGTGCAGTTCAACTAAAATGTCACATGGGCAACATCTCTCAGTTTTGGTGGAACTGCACAAAATGGTGATTGGAGTTTTCAAAATCTCCATCAAATTTTGCTGGTAATCTCGTGCAACATTTTATTAGCCTTTGCAAGATGAGTCGTCACTGTCACCACAATGGCACTTTATTTTAGTGGAACTGCACAAAAGGATAAGCAAATTATAGTTGCACCTTACATGAGCAGGACAGCCAACCTTAATGTTGCTCAATTTTTGTGCAACTACTAAAGAAGAGCCTGCCAGCTCACAAGAGCAAGTACTTATTGCTAGCTGAATGATGCAATCTTTGCTTCATTTCAGGGTGAACTGCAGAAAAAGGCGCATGAATTGAATCATGGATCTCCAGGCTGGCCTCATCAGAGTGGAGTTGCAGGTTCACCACATCGAGTCGTGGCGGCATAGGGCCCCTCACACCGGTCAGTATTGTCCTTTATCAACATGATTGTGCTTTGTCATACTGTGCTAATGTTCTATTTTTTAAAAAGCTATTCTATCACAATCTTTTCTCGTTTTGGAAATAAAGTTTGCTTAAACTAGTGCCACTATTATAGTAATCATGCTCTTTCTTATCTGTGCAAACAGGAATACTCAATTACAGATGTTATGATGGTCAAGAGCATTCGCCAAGTTCTTGGGTTGTATGACACGGCTAGCCAAGATGGATTTAATCCTGATATTCAGTTTATCAAAAGGCTCTAATGGGTTGGTTCTGAATCTTGCAAGCTGGGAATCAATGAGATGTGTAGGCATCTTTGTTGTACTTATTGTTTGAATCTTATTTGTTGGTTCTGAATCTTGCAAGCTGGGAATCAATGAGATGTGTAGGCATCTTTGATGTACTTATTATTTGAATCTTATTTGTTGGTTCTGAATCTTGCAAGCGGGGAAACACGACATGATGATGCAGAGGACAGCAACCATAACAAACTGTTCAAACTTGGTAGTATTATCTGTGTGAAAGTGCGACAAATGTGTTGATCGTGTGTGTCCTGAGAATAATAATTCTAATTGTTGTGCATGTTGATCCTGTGGCACTGATAGAACGAGCCAATGCATTGCTTGTTTTAAGAATAAATTTCTATTAAAGCTAGTTAAATTTAAGTAAAGTGACCACTAACACTTGTTATTACAGTACCAATACAGACCCGCTCGTGAACCGACGTGTGGCCGGAATAGGTTTCTTAATGGAGGCGTTTGAATGCGCCGAGGGTGCATGTTCTGCCGGGCGTGCAGTGGGCGAGGGAGGGGTAGTAACTGTTGTCACCTGTACACACTCAGTTTACTATTGGATCCAGTTCCCCAAGAGCTGAAAAATGAACTGTTGCTGCCGCCTATCCACTCGTTCACTTGAAGAGACTCCAATGGCGATCCGAGGGGTGAGCCTGCTGGATATGGACTTCAGCAAGGAGTTCACCTTTGAGTTCGCCGTTAAGTCCCATGGCTACACCAAGTTGAATGTGATGTACACCAATGATCCGGACTCGGTGAAGCTCTGCCTCACCGAGTTCAAGCAGTACCTACAGGACGAGAAAACACAAGGTCGCAGGACTAGACCTTGTGCCCATCCATTCGTCTCCTGACAGGGACCAGCGGATCGCGGTCGCCCAGGTATGCGTGTGGGATGAGGTTCTCGTTTACCACTGTTGTAGGGCCATCAGAGGTTCTGGAGCATTCGCCCGTTTCATCGGCAGCGCCGATTGCACCTTCGCTACGGTGGAGAGAAGGAAGAACGCGACGATTCGGCCATCTGGTGCAACAAGCTTGTCGACATCCAGAAGCAATACAAGATCATCGGCAACGGGCAGGAGAAGGACTCCGTGGTTGACCTCGCCGAGACCATCATCGACCCCTGCTACGCCAACATGAAAGAAGACATCGATACCAAGGACCTGAACAGGTGGGAGGTACCTCTGAATCTAGCCCACATAACCTACACGGCCAAGGACGCATACGCATGCTACGACTGTACAAGCAGATATTGGACATGAGGGCGTGTCTGCTTCCCGTAACCGATGAGTACACGGACAGCCGCAGCGTCATGATCAAGCATGCCAGGAAGGTCTAGATGTTGTACTTTATCTCTTTAAGCACCTTTATCATCTGAGTGTTTCATGCATTAGCTTATGTGTCATAATTATCTATTTGTCCGAAATATTTCTTCCAAGAACCCATTAACCTGTTTGCTTTTTATTAGTGGATATTTGCTTATGTATGTAACTATTTCACTCGTCCGTTACAAAAAAAATAGTTCACTCGGCTGTCGTGCTTTGAATCTCCTTCCTCCCAACATATTCCCCTTCTCAGGTGGACCCAGCAGGTCTCGTACACAGACATATGGGACCAACCACCTATCCGTTTGTATTTCTTTATTTTGTTCAATCTTTCGTCCTCTTCCTATACAACGGCTGGCCATCATAGCTTATGGCGTTGGCCAGGCCATCCCTCTACTCCCACACATTGTCCGGCGGCGGCAGTTCCACCGGCCCACCCTGCACCCAAACAAGTCAATCCTCGTACTCCCCTCCGCCTGTGTCTTCCCCCTCTCTAGCTCGTTCGGTCCGAGGTCTCGACATCGTCCTCCGCCTTGGTGCTCTCGCCGCGGCGCCGCCGTCTGTCATTCCCAACATGGTCAGCAAAACAAGAGGAATCGGGAGACAACTGTTCGTCGAGAGGCTAACAGTCCCGGGCCCACCAGGTCCATGGCCTAGGTTTTGTTGTTTAACATGGGCAGCCCACGACATGTTTCAATGTTTTTTGGATCCAGCAGGTATCAAGCGGCCTCTGGGCCTCCCAACCTAGCTTGTCTATAACATCAGTAGCCCAAGTTATGTTTGTTTTTTCAAGACGACGCACAGCTCAGTTCTATTTTTCTATAAGAATGCAAAACTGAACCTATGTTTTCCCTTCAATAATAGTATATATATATATATATATCTTATTTTATTTCATATATATATAATAGAAACAACATAAGGTTCCGTTAAACCTGTTGTTCGTCCAACCATTTTATAAACCTTCTCACTTCCTTTATTTTTTGTTTTCATTAATCCTATATCTGAATTTTCTCCCACTTTCTTTTTCGATGTAAACTGAGTTTTCTCCCAGTACTTTTCCCTAGAACCAACTCAACTGTCCCACGTCTAGCCTAAAAAATAATAATACCCCACGTCCTATTAACTCATCAAATTAAAATGATATTTTACTTCATAAATTGAAAGTTCTTACAAAATAATAATAATAATTGTTTATATATAACTTGGAAAGTTAACTTCTAGTGATTGCGTACATAAGCTTGCAAAGATTTTACTGACCAATGCAGTAATAGACGTGCAATCATGTGTTTATGTTTTTATAACATTTCTCCGTCCAACCCAACATGATATTTTCACCCAGCCCAGCAAGTCCGCGGATTTCGAGAAAAATGCAAATGGGCTTTAAATTCTACCATAATATATAAACGGGCTGCATAGATGCTACATCATTGTTTCACCCTGCCCACCAAATGGACTAAAAAAACCAAATGGACTGGCTGACATGTGGGCCAGTAGGTTGAAGCCTAAGCACTTTCGCAAAAAATAAAAATAAAAAGGTCGAAGCCTAAGCAAGGCGCTGGATTTACATCCAACGGCCGACATTCTTCTTCAATCTCTCGTCTTCTTCCCGCAGCGCTGCCGGGACCGCCTGCTCCAGCCTCCGGCGTCCAGCGGCGCTGTTTTGCCTGCCTCGCGGCGAAACGCTACCCCGCCGACGGCCAGGCCATCCCTCCACTCCGCACCTCCTGTTATTCTCTGCGAGTGTAGGCCCACCCCGCACCCGAACCAGTCAAGTTCCCACTCCTCTCCGTCTGCGACTCCACTGCCGCGTCTTCCCCATCTCCGGGTCGTTCCAGTCTGGGGCCTCGCCGTCATCCACCGCCTCGCTGCGCTCGGCGCGGCGTGGTCAACAAACGAGAGTCATCCAAAGAGGACTGTACGTGGAGAGCCTGACGGCTGGGACCCACGAGGTCCATGGTCACAGGCAAGGAAAGTTCCTCCTTATTAAGATGAAAATATGTTTCCTCCCCCTGACAGCTAGGACCCACCGGCTGTATCTTCGCACGGAAGGAAGTGCCTCCTTGTTATGCGAAAAAACTATTCCTCCCAATGACAGCTGGGACCCGGCAGATTTGGTGGCTGACTTGTGGGCCTACTAAGCGGACGTGTAAGCAGGGCTTTGTCAACTTAATCAACAAATGATTCTAGCAGTTGGACCGTTGGATGTTAATCCAACAGCCGTGCTCCTTCTTCAACCTCTGTTCTTGCTCCTGTCTCCCGTGGGCGGCAGTGCTGCCGCGCACCCTAACCAGTCAAGTTTCCCACTCCTCTCCATCTGCGACTCCACTGACGCGTCTTCCCCATCTCCGGGTCATTCCAGTCTGGGGCCTCGCCGTCGTCCACCGGCCTTGGTGCGCTCGGCACGATGTGGTCAATGTGGTCAACAAACGAGAGTCATCAGAAGATGACTGTACGTGAGAGGCTGACAGTGGGGACGCACCACACCCATGGACGCATGCATGCAACTGCATCCTTTTTACCCTGAAAAATAATGTTTTCTCCCCTGACTTCTGGGACCCACCAGCTACATCTTCGCACGCAAGGAAGTGCCTGACAGTCGGAACCCACTTGGTCGAAGCGTACGTAGAGTTGTCATTCTGGTCACGAACGTGTATGTACATACTGGTCGATCGATCTGTCTGCAAGCTGCAGCGATGAACCGTGGCCGAGTAAGGAAGGGCACGTGTCGTAGTAGAGGCGCGGACGTAGCATGTACACGTACGTACAACCAGGGTGCAAGAAAGTAAATACGGCCACGTACGTACATACGGGCGGGGTCTCGAACGCCTACTCGTGCATACGTACGGCCAGGGCCCGTGTACATGGCTGGGTCAGAACGGAGAAACTATGTCGTCGTGTTCATCGAGAGCCAACCGGCTTGGACGGACAGCCGATCGAAACGAGGCCTGCCGTACCGCAGAACAGAGGAAACGGCCTTGTGTTCGACCGGCCACGGTCGAAACGGGATCCTGTTCATCGGGAGGGGTCTGGTGTACCGCAAAATGGAGGAAACAGACTTATCGTGGACCTCCTACGGTCGAAACGGGGTCCTATTGATCGGGAGGGGTGTGCCGTACCGCAAAACGGAGGAAACGGACTTGTGTTGGAGCGCTACGGTCGAAACGGGGGTCCTGTTCATCGGGAGGGGTGTGGCGTACCACAAAACGGGACTCCACGGGATACTGTTCATCTCTACCGTCGACCTCCTCCAGCCTCCACGGGCCACTGTTCATCCACCGTCAACCTCCTCTAGCCTCCACCTGTGACTGTTCATCCACGGGCTCCTGTTCATCCAGCCTCCACCGCGCGCTCCTCCACCGGCTACTGTTCAACTAGCCCTCCACCGGCTACTGTTCAACCAGACCTCCACGGGGTCCTGTTCATCCAGCCCTCCATGGGGTCCTGTTCATCCACCCCCAACCGGCTCGATCGATCGGGTTCCTATTCATCTAGTGGCAATACCACGGGGTCCTGTTCATCCAACCCCCCACCGGGAACTGTTCATCCAACCCCCCAACAACGCTCATTGTTCATCAAGGGAAGGAGGCAGCAGGTTCGATCGGCTTCAGTTAGCAGCAGTAGCGAAGGAATCGCTCGATCGGGTTCAGTTAACAGCCAGATCGATCGATCAATCGCTTGGGTTCAGTAACGCGTAGCCTGCAGTGCAATCACTCGGGTTCAGTAGGCGAACGCCACGCTCGGGTTCAGTTAGAGCCCAACGCCTCACACCCACGCGCGTACGTGTACGAGAGAAACACGCATCGCTCGGCCCCGGACCACCCACCGTAACTGGGAACTCCCCCATATTTTCCTCACCCTCGCTTCTACCACGGTTTTTTTCCGTCATGGACGGCCCAAAGAATGTCATGCAGCTGCGTCTCCGGCCCGCCCAGGACGAAAAGCCCATTTTTGTCATGATTTTTTTGTCATAGAAGTAGGAGCCCACCACATCTATGATGATACAGGTTTTGTCACAATTATCGTCATAAGCATGACAGAAAAAAATTTCGTTCGGCCCAAAATGTCACAGATGTGTCTTTTTTTGTAGTGGTGCACTACAACGACAACGGGGATGATGCGGCAAGCGAGCGACATTGCGATGATGACGAGGCTGCTGCAAAGAGTATTGTAGGGTCAAGGGAGAGGCAATAGGAGTGCTACAAACAAATACGTTGTCCAGCGTATGAGTTGCATGTAAGTCTTTTGAGGAAGAGGGAAAAAGGATCGAACGGCCAGGGGGCGACGACCGGTGAGGACATATCCGCATGTGGGGACAGTTGGTTGACACCTAGCATTCAACATAAATAAACTTCACAAAAAGTGCAGAATTTTTGCCCTCCCATCAGAATTATGCGGCTCCGATCGAGATGGGCACTGAGCAAAATGATAGTGGCGATGTTTTTTACACCAAAGACCATAACAACAACTCCAACACGTCGACCCAAACGGACGTGCGCTTTGTCCGCTTTTTGTCCGTTTGGGTCGGCTCGTCCGTCCCCTTTTGCGTTTGGGTTGGTCGTGCGCCCAACATGCAGACCCAAATCTCGTCTGCACTTAATTCTAAAAAGGCTCACGCCCATAGATCATGCCAGTGGATATGCCATCGCACAAAGTTCATGCGGCGCCATGCCAGCGGCCGACATACATGCCAACCTCCAAAAAAACACCACACAGCTCATGCTGGTGCACTTGCCAGTGATTGGCACACATGCCAACACACAAAAAGGGCGGGAGTTCAACCATGCCATCTCGGTCGTGGTCGTGCCGGCACACTTGCCGGCATACAAAAAAAGATGGCGCTCTCCACCATAGATCACTCATCATCAAACTTGAGCATGTCGGCCTGCACCTTCTTGAACCAAGGCCACTTCCTCGGGGACACCATGCTCAAGTCCATCTTCATGATCTCCACCCCCATCATCATGCTAGCGAGAGCCACTTCTTTTGCCTTGGTCTTAGCATTGGTGGCCTCGATCTCTAGCATCTTCATTTGCTTGTCCGCCTCCATCTCGAGCTTCTTTGCTTGCTTCTCCGGATCAAGCTCAAGCCTCCTCCTTTGGATCTCCATGAAGGCCTTCATCTACTCTTCTTTGTCTTCCCGGCGCTTCTCCTCCCTTGTGTCCTTCTTGGTCATCATGCCTGATGGAGAACGAAGCATGAAAATCAAAACTTTTCGTACGAACACCCAAGATCTATCTAGGATAATCATAGCAACGAGAGGGGAGAGTGTGTCTACGTACCCTCGTAGACCGAAAGCGGAAGCGTATATAACGCGGTTGATGTAGTCATACTCTTCGCAATACGATCACGATCCAACCGATCTAGTGCCAAACGGACGACACCTCTGAGTTTAGCACACGTGCGGCTCGATGATGTCTCCTCCTTCTTGATCTAGTAAGAGAAGGCTGGGAAGTAGATGGGATCACAACCAACACAATGGCGTGGTGGCGATGGTGGTGGTGGAACAACGGCAGCGCTTCGCTAAGCAAAAAACCGTGGACGAGAACTATGCCGGGAGGGAGAGACGGGACAACAGCCAAGGCCAATGTCTTGGGGTGCCTTGTTGCGCCCCTCCCTTATATTTATATGCGTGGGAGGGCTGGGAGTCCAGCCCTACTCCTAATAGGAGTTGGCGCAAGGGGGAGAGGACTTGGACTCCAAGTCCAATCCTATTCCTACTAGGACTCCCCTTTTTTCCCTTCCCTAGCCGCATGAGCTTTTGAGGACTTGGTGCGCCTGGCCCAATAAGGCCAGGGCGCCTCCCCACAGCCCATTCCAGCCCTTGGTACGCGGTGGACCCACTTGTGGACTTCCGGACCCCTCCGGAATCCTCCGGAACCTTCTGGAAGCTTCCCGGTACAATACCGAAAAAACTGCACCTTTTTCCGGAACCCAAAATATGAATTCCCATATATAAATCTTTACCTCTCGACCATTCCGAGACTCCTCGTTGCGTACGGGATCTCATCCGGGACTCCGAAACATTCGGTTACCAATCATCAAATATCCCAATACTACTCTAGCGTCAATGAACGTTAAGCGCGCGCCCCTGCGGGTTCGGGAATCATGTCGTCATGACCGAGACACCTCTCCGGTCAATAACCAATAGCGGGACCTGGATGCCCATATTGGTTCCTACATATTCCACGAAGATCTTTTATCTGTTGAACCATGATGTCAAGGATTAGGTTAATCCCATATGCAATTCCCTTTGTCCGGCGATATGTTACTTGCCCGATATTCGATCGTCGGTATCTTCATACCTAGTTCAATCTTTTTACCGGCAAGTCTCTTTACTCATTGCGTAATACAAGATCTCGTGACTAACTCATTAGGCAAATTGCTCGCAAGCTCTTTACTATGTTGTATTACCGAGAGGGCCCAGAGATATCTCTCCGTCACACGGAGTGACAAATCCCAGTCTTAATCTGTGCCAACCCAACAAACATCTTCAGTGATACCTTTAGAGCACCTTTATGATCACCCAGTTACGAAGTGACGTTTGGATACACATTGAGTATTCCTCTGGTGTCAGGGAGTTGCACGATCTCATGGTCTTAGGAATAGATACTTGACATGAAGAAAGCTAAACTAATACGATCAACTGCTAAGCTTACGGTTGGGTCTTGTCCATCGCATCATTCTTCTAATGATGTGATCCCGTTATCAAATGACAACTCATGTCTATGGTTAGGAAACTTTAACCATCTTTGATCAACGAGCTAGTATAATAGAGGCTCACTAGGAACATAGTATTTGTTTATGTATTCACACATGTATTTAAGTTTCCGTCCATACAATTCTAGCATGAATAATAAACCTTTATCATGAATAAGGAAATGTGATAAATAACTAATTTATTATTGCCTCTAGGGCATATTTCCAACAATGCCTTCCAAAGTGGCATGCAAGGCAATCGACGCCGCATCATGCTTGCCCTCTTTGTTGGAGTTGGTCTTCCCCCGCGGCCACGGCTTCTTTCCCTCGCCATTATCCTCGACGGCCTCCTCCCCTCCACGCGCCTTGATGGCGGCATATTGCGCCTTTTAACTTCTCATCCATGTTGATGACCATCCAACAATGGGTGAGGTTTGAAGGACTTATTGTCATGTTGGGCCTTGAATGCTCCAAAGCTTGGAATGCCTATAAATAAATAGCACACAAGCATATGGGAATTTGGACATGCAAGCATATATATAGTGGCAAATGGACATGCAAGTGCAACGGAAATGAAGATGGCCGCATGTATACCATATCTTTGATGCCGAGGCCGCTCATGGGACGTCCCTCGATGCTCTCAAGGGTGGCAAAAAACTTGTTGCACTCTTATTGTATCACCCTCCGACGCGTCGAGAGGGGCACCCACTAGCGCTTGCTCTCCATTTGGTATGGTGCGAACTTCTTACGCTCAAGAAATTCGCGATGAACACATAGCCAAAAGGTTGACGCCTTTTGCTTGGCGCCAATCTTGGGGTCTTGTCCAATGTCCCTCCAACATTCACAAAGGAGCTCGTCCTCATCCTTTGTGTATGCCTTCGTCCGCTTGCTTTGGTGCTTCTTGTTTGCATTGGCTTGGGTGGAGAGCTTGTCTTCGAACAAATGCTCCCCATCGATGTCCACTTAATCTTCTTCTTCTAGGCCGTAGTCCTTCGGGAACTCGTGGTCGAGCGGGAGGTGTTGCCCATGCCATCTTGGCCTTGCATGAAGGGCTCGGCCATCCCACCATGGCCTTGATCAAAGGGGTCGACCATGAAGGGGCCTCAACCATCTTGGCTTTGGGTCTCGTCGGGATTGAAGGCACACACACCCACACTGCCTTCGAAGGCAGCGGCACCCGCACCAGCTTCGAAGATGATGTTCTTCATGATGAAACGATTGGCCGTCTCGTCGTCCGTGGCCGACATTCTGCCGAACAGGTTGCGAGCGTCGGGTTGCATGTCGGACGGCATCTCCCGCGGGCGTTTCCTATGGCCCCTGGTGGATGATCCACCGGCCACATGTGTGGCGTTGAGATCGACGGGCATGGGCGCGGGCGCGACCGGCGCCACCACGCTCACCTCCGGCGAGCAATTCCCGGAGAAACAGAAGTTTGCGGGTAGGGATGGAAGCCGGGAATCGGCGGCATGGCAGACATGCGCGACGACTCTAGCAGTGGCACACGGGGAAAAGCCGACGAGACCGTGCTGGCCTGGGTTAACCCTAGGTAGAGCAGGGCCTTCCTCGTTGCCGCAGCGAATCTGGCGATGTTCTCCTCTTCATGTGCAACGACGGATAAGGCGACGGCGGACGTGGCTTCGAGCTTGCGTTCCTGAGCGTGCCTCCAGCCCTTCCTCTTGGCCGACTGCACTGCCCACCGCTCGTCCGTCAGCGGCTTCTTCTTGGTCGGCGCCGCCGCCTTGCGGGTGGCGTCGGGCTTGCCCTTGGTGGGGGCGACGAAGGCGAGGCCGGAGGCGGCGTCGAGGATCGACACGTCGTCCATGGCGAGCGGCGGGAGATTTTTGGGAAAGAGAGGGAACTGAGGGTGGCTGTGCCGTTGACTGGCGGGCCAGAGGGAGGAGTAGGCGGACGTCGCGCTGACGCAAACGAGGTCCAAATTTAGACCGCGAATGGGTCGCATGGCGGACGAAAAGCAGACGCTCATCCGTTTGCGTCGGCAAGTAACGCGCGTTGGATCGACTTTTGTATTCGTTTTAACCTAAATAGACAAGCACGTATCAAATGGGTCGGCCCGTTGGAGTTGCTGTAAGAGAACTAAACTCACTTTACAAAGAATAACCCCGAATCTGGGTCTCGCAAAAATACCTCCTCATTCTGAAGCGGAAGTATCAGGCAGCAAGTTCAGAAAGGCCTCCCAAAGTTCAAACAGAAAAAAAGGCCTCCCACTTGCCCCCAATGGCCGCTCCGCCGCCGGTGCTCACCCTGGCGGTGGAGAAGGGCCCGCGCGAGGGAGAGACCCGGCGATGTCGCGCGGGCGCCGCGCTCCGCGTCGGCCGCGTCGTCTCCGGCAACGACCTCGCCGTGCGCGACGTGGGCGCGTCGCAGCGCCACCTCACCATCGAGTTCCTCCCGCCTCCCGCGTCCCGTTGGGCCGTGTCCGACCTCGGCTCCTCCAATGGCACCTTCATCAATGGTGCCCGCCTCCTGCCCTCCGTCCCCGCCCCGCTCTCCCACGGGGACCTAATCATCCTCGGTCAGTCCACCGTTCTCGCCGTGTCCATCGCGCCTGATTCGGATGTGAAACCCGGCCCTAGGCGCTCCTCGCGCCGCGCGGCGGCGGTGGCTGTGGTGGAGGAGAAGCCGACCCCATCCGTCACCCGCCTGAGCACACGGAAGATGGTGGGGAAGAGGGCGGCGGCGGCGGCGTTGGAACCCTCCGAAACTGAGAAGGGAGGGCCGGATGCAGCGGCAGTAGTGGTGGAGGAAGAGAGCCACCGGGTAGTTACACGTGGTGGCGGACGGAAGAAGGTGGCTGGAGCGGAGTCCGTCGAAGCGGGTAAGGAAGAGATGGAGGAGGCCGCAGTGGCGACACTCTGCGATAGGAGGAAGGCTGTGGAGCCCCCTGAACTGGAGAATGCAGATGAGCGGAAAGAGGAGAAGGCTGCGGTGGCAACACGCGGCAGGAAGAGGAAGAAGGCTGTGGAGTTCCCTGAACTGGAGAAGGCAGATGAACAGAAAGAGGTGAATGCCGCGGTGGCAACATGCGGCAGGAAGAGGAAGAATTCTGTGGAGTTCCCTGAACTGGAGACTGTAGATGAACAGAAAGAGGAGAAGGCCGCAGTGGCAACACGCGGCTGGAAGAGGAAGAAGGCTGAGTCCTCTGAACCGGAGAAGGGAGATGAGGGGAAGGAGGAGGCTGTGGTGGTGACATGCCGTGAAGGGAGGGAGGTTGCAACGACGGTTGCTCCTCCGCCGCTGCCTCCAAAGCCAACGTCCAGAAGGGTCCAGGGAAGGGTCACAAGGGCTCGTGCAAGGAAGGCTGTTCTTGAGGAGGAGGAGGAGGTGGCTGCACCAAGAGAGAAGGAGAAGAGTGAGGTGGCAGCTGGGGATGAAGAAG
Organism: Aegilops tauschii subsp. strangulata; assembly: GCF_002575655.3. NCBI lineage: Eukaryota > Viridiplantae > Streptophyta > Magnoliopsida > Poales > Poaceae > Aegilops > Aegilops tauschii. Next base: position 241,756,641 of record NC_053041.3, read on the forward strand.
TGGAAGGGACTGCAAATGCATTGGAGGAAGTGCCTGTTGCTCAGAGGGGGCTGGCACGTAGAGTGCCAAAAGAGATGACAGATACTGAGTGTGTTGCTTCTGACAACAGGGGTAAGGAGATAAATGAAGGTGGAGGAGAGGAGGAGAATGGAAAGATGGAAGCAGTTAACAGTGGAGGAGAGTTAGAGGATGATGAGAAGGGTGAGAAGCATACTGGGAGAAGCAGCCTGGATACTATTACATTGCAGGAGTGGTTCGAGCGGATGGAAAGGTACGTTCCATGGACGATCAATGAAGCTGCTGATGAGATGATAGCGACGCTGGAGGAGAAACATCGGCGCATCAATGAGTACATTTCAGTGCTCGGGAATAGTTGCAATCCTTCTCGAGATTCATGTATAGTCAGGAATGATGGTCAGTCTACTGCAGGGTGATGCCTGGAAATAACATTGGGGGCAATATTTAGTTGCAGGTTTTGCAAACAGTAGGGTTTGAGGTATTACCACCATTCACTGGGTGATGATTACTGAAATTATTCATTCCAGCAGCCACACCAGAAGTGCCTGAGAAATGTTTTCGTTCCTGTTTGATAGTATTGCACTGGCCATGCGGTGACATATTATACTAGCAGTAGTAGGCTAAAGCATTAAAATGGAACTCTGTCATTGATGATGCATCCTGTAGGTTCACTTCTGATCAGATTACTAGTATGTACTGTTCATTTGGATAATGATGTATCAGCTATTATTGATAGGCAACCTTCCCTGGAATACCATGTTCATAGCCTTGAATCATCCTATGAGTTCCCTTCCGCTGTTAACAGTAAATTGGATAAAGCACGTCTCACAAAAGTTATCCCACTCCCACTCACACTGTCCAAAAAAGGAAAAAATTGAGTTATTTTTCATTCTTTACTGAGTTTATGAACCACTCATATTTCGTTCTTTACTGAGGTTATTCCACCCCCACTCACACTGTCCAAAAATGGGGAAATTTGAGTTATTTTTCATTTTTATTGTGTTTAGTATTCTTTTCATTTTTTGCCGAGCTAAGGCAGCTTCAAGGAAATATCTGGAAACCAAAAATCTTGTGATGTCTATAATGGCCATGCAGCACCTCCTCCTTTCGTAAAGTATCCAAATCCAAGCTTGCACTGATTGGCAGCACTGCAGCAGAATCCCGCATTTGTTTCGAAATCTAACATGAGTCATTATACTATGGTGCGCATATTTGCCTTATGATGCTTCGTTTGTTGGATGAAAACATTGTCATTTCTATGTAATATATCCTTAGACATCTGGTTGCAAAACATTTCCCATTTTCCCCTCGTCAAAAATTACACAGGAGCACTCCAATCAATTAAAACTGTGGAAATATGTATGTTAGTATAGCTTCTTGTGCTCAACATTGTGCCATTTATCTCCAATGTTTGTCTAGATTTTTCATGTCCATATGCTTAATAGTTTCATGCCCAGCTCATGTAATCTTTCCTGAGAAAAGAATGTGCTATTAGTCTCCGGGGGGCAGGACAGTTGTCACCATGATCAGGTGGTACAGAAAAGTTCAGTCTAGGAGTTGAATCATTTTCTTGTAGTCTTGATCATGGACATTTTTATTATGTAAAACAAATTGTTCCTTTATCACAGCCCTGGACTTGAATTCATTTAACCTTTTTGACAATGCTCTGTACAATATCAGATGTATTCATGATTTGACAGGCATACTAACTTTATTGGATAAATTTATTTTTGTTCTTTGTGTAATTCATGTACTGAATTTGTAAGGGAATGCTGACATGTTCTGTGGGCCACATGGGTTAACTGGATGTTGATGATCACTGTCAGATGCCTGTAGTACAGTGAAGTTATAATTTTAGATTTTGATTATTGTCTAACTGAGTTCTGTATTGATTTTTTATGAGTTTGTTCAAATGAAGGAACTGTGAGCACAGGGTGTTGATTCAAGAGGGAAACCCTAAGTAGGAAGGAAGGAATAAGTAACTGGAAGAAGAAAGAAGTCACCTGAGTTTCCCGAAAACCCTTAGAGAAGACAAGACAAGAATGAAGTACAGACAAAGCAAAGCTCTAAACCTCCTCACATAATTTTCTGATGCCCCTCTCCATTTGCAGTAACGCATTGCTTCATACCCCCTACTTATAGAGGATTGTAGACCAACTTGGCTACAAAGTTACAAAGCGAGGAAACAACTTTGAAAGGTAAGAATTTCTCTTGTTAATTTACCAGGTTGTTGTGTTCAAAGTTTCAATGCATCCACAAACCTGAAGTACTTCAAACTACTTAGATTCTATGTGTTCCTTTGTTCCCTCTTTCTAGCTCTGCATACATGTATGCAAAATTGTGCAAACTTTCATAATTGTGTTATGGCCTGTAGTTCTAGCTTATACTCATGTGGCAGTTTGTGGTTCACCTGTTGTACCAAGTATAATTATTAAGGCCAACAGAGTAACGATTAAGATCAGCATATCAACAGGTTGCATATCTTAAATTGCAGAATGTGGTAACTTCAGTTAGAAATGAAACAGACACATTATCATAATATCTCTTAGAAATATGCTGAAATTGTACAAAACCATGGGGGCACTCACTTTACCTGTAGTTTGTGTTGTCTATTCAATGACATGCTCTTATTCTTACCATATACTTCTAGTGATGGCTGTCCCACAAGTTGACAAGAAAATGCTTGGTGAACTTGAAGTTATGGGATTCCCCGCCGTTCGTTCAATTAGGGCACTTCATTATTCTGGTACGTCTGTTTCAAATGGGCTTAGAAGGTAACGTTCTTGTATTAAGTTTCTTTCTACCATAGTCTGTCGGGCTGACAATCCATCAATCATACCACACTAGGGCATCCTGTTCTATGGTCTCACCAATTATATTTGTACTGACTACCGAACATCTTACTATTTGCGTTTCTTGAAAGTTCAAAGTAATTATTTAATTGCAAAGATAGGGAGACACGTTTATTGTAAACACGTTTTTCTTCTATATCAAGCTGAATGAACTGTACAAATAATCCAATGTCCTTATCAGGTAATTCCAATCTTGAATCTGCGATAAATTGGCTTCTGGAACATGAAAGTGACCCAGACATTGATCAGCTACCATTGGTAGGTTTTCTTATGCAATCGTGATTTGTGAACAGAAATCTGTTCTGATGTGGCTTATTCTACACTCACTTGATATATTCCTCAGCAGAGCTATCCTCTAAATATATAACTGTGAATAACTGTGAATTGTTTTCTCTGAGATTCCAGCGCACAACCCTTTTCAGTTCTGTTAAATACTTAATTCTGAAGCAACTTGCGTGTTAGTGCATGTCTGTGTGGCAATTTTGTTGTTTAGTCTATAACCTAATGCTCTGTAGAGCTAGACAAACGAGTAGGGCGTTTCGGTGCCCAGGCTCATCTGCACCCGGTTAGAAAAGAATTCGTAAAAATTTCAAAAAATTCCAAAAAAAAGTGTGGTAGATAATTTGATGTGTGAGGCCCGCTCCAAATTTCAAGTCATTTGGACATTTGAGCAGCTCTCAGCAAAAAAGACAAATCGTACCAAAACAGTACATGAACAGTAAACATTTTTACAGACCCCCAATTTGTCTTTTTTGCTGAGAGCTCCTCAGGTGTCCAAATGATTTGAAAATTGGAGCGGACCTCACGCATAAAATTTTCTACCGCACATTTTTTTTGGAATTTTTCTAGTATTTGTTTTGATTTTTTTTGTCGACGTGGGTGCAGAGATGGATTTTCGTAGACAAACTCTCCAATATATTTCCTTTATTCTATGTCTACAGTCCACATATCTGCATTGTCATGTCAAACACTTATTTTCAAACCTCCTGTTCTGATTTCTTGGTATTCCTTTGGATGTTTTAGGTTTCAAGAGAAATCAGCATTGAATGCGGTGACACATCAAACGAAGTGAGAAACAGCGCTCAAGGAATGAGGTTAGTTTTCCAGAATGTTATAGAAAACAAAGTAGGAAAATGTTACTCGCCTTAACCTAAGGGCCTAAGTTCTTAGATGAACTGGTTGTTGTATAAACTCGATAAATCAAAATATGAAATCAGCACTGCCATGAGTGCGGGCACTTGACTGGCTGTTGCAATTTTGAGAGAAAAATTGCTGCCCCATCGACTCCACATCATAGGCCTTTTGAATGTACTGGTTATTGAATGAAACTCAATAGGAAATATCAAGTGTTATTTCAGTGGAATTGGAGCACAAATCACTGTCAAGTAGCTATCCTGCCAACCGTCTGGAAGTCTGCACTTGATAATCCAGAGCTTTTTACATTTATGTATGTCAGCCTGCTATGTCAACCTAACACTTCAGGGTGCAAACTCTAAGAGTCTGTGCACTGTGCAGTGCTTAATGGAAAAAGGTGTCGTGTTGGGGATAGCTCAAGGGAGGAAACAGCCTTTTTATAACTGTCCGTCCTTTTTTACAAAATAAAATAGCTGATCTGGGAAGATTTGCCGTTAAGCCTGATCACTTGCTACATTTAACAGTCTAATTCCATGTACTGGTAAAATGGAAGATACAAATGACCAAAAGTTGCAAATATATGTTGAATAAGGCAAGTCATGTGTCAGACATAAATGCTTACTCCCTCTGTTTTTATGCAAGGCCTCCATGCATTTAAAGTAAGCTTGACAACATTAGACTGTAAAATGTGGGTGGTATCATTACAAAATGCTTTTGAATAAAAATCCAACGGTGTCAGTTTTGTGTCACGTAACTTACACATTGTTGATATAATTGTTCGTCTCTTGGTCAAGCTTGAACCTGGGAATGCGTGGGTACCTCACAAAAAGAAACAGAGGGTTAATATTACAATTTACTGACTACTGATGGAGAATATGTATTCATGAGAAGCTTATGTACTCCAAAAGAACACATGCCTTCTGTTTGCTATGCTGTTGCATAATAATCATGGGATCGGGCATGGTTGTCTTGTAGGACCCATGCCCAGGAGAGAAAATCAGAAGAGCAAGCTACAGCTGGAAGTCAGAAGGTGCTACCTAAACATTTCTTCGTAATTTTGATATCTCAGTCCTTTCTTGTCATGTTAGCATGTTATATGGTTAATTCTTTTTGTCATTCACGGAGGACTAGAACCTGCCTAATCACTATTGGAAAAAGTTAAACCAGGCTGAAATTTACATAAATTCCTTTCCTCCATTTTTAACTCACAGCTTCAGATTCAACAAAGGATTTCTCATAGCACATTGAACTAAAAATATTATGTCTGGAAATGAGATACAAGTGCACACGTTTTCTCTTTGCCATTGTTTCCGTATGCTTACATAATATAAATATTGTAGTAAAATGTTGACTAGTAGGTGCCGCATCGCAGCCACCTGCCAGGCTGCCACTTCGCCAGCATTTTGTCTATGCCTCACCTAATCCGAGCTAGTGTTTATAGTTCGTAATCTTTTGTCACACCCAATTTTTTTTATCAGGAGATTTCACAGGTGGAAAGAGAACTCAATGCCAATGAACATGAGGAAGAGGATAGAAAGAGGTTTGTACCTTGTTTTGAATAGATGTTGTCTGGCGAGCTGTTTGCATTTTGTTTACCGTTCCTGCAAGGCAGCAACCCTCCTACACTGCAGGGTTCTAGCACTACATAAGTCAAAGCGTGACGAGGAAGAAAAATCAAGAGGGAGAATCAGAAATCAACTTCAGGAGGATAAGGTCTGACAATATTTCAATGCTATTAAGAAGTAAAAACCGTAACACTGCAGCAGGGAAGAGCTAGAATGTGCTTTGTTGTAGTTTTAGTTATCATATTTCACCATAGCAGCTATCATGCAATAAGTTCATGTTGGCCTGCACTGTTCTCCGTTGGGATGTCAAACCCTCTTTGTTGTAACCTGTCGCTTGTCCACCATCATTTTTGCACTTTTGTGTTCCATATTGCATGCAGAAGTAGTAGCTTGTTAAAAAATGATGACATGCTATATAAATATTGAAAACCATTGATTTTGATTTGCAACAAAAAGAGTCAACGATGACGCATCCCTACATTCTGCTTAGTGTTACATGCTAGAGTATGATAGAAAGTAAAACCTACTATTGTCAATGAACATCAGCTCTCTGCTAGTATTGTGATATTTTTGTGAAAAGTATTTGTTAGGCTGTTTTACATATCCTATGAGCATTATCGTTCATGTGAAACTTATTTGTTGTTTTTGTAAAGAGGGAGAGGATTCAAGCTGCTAAAGATGTTATGGAAGCAAAACGGACTCTTGAAGAAAATCAAAGAAAACGGTGGGTTTCGTATTCAACTCATGTCGGCTATTTTCGGTCAAATGCAACTCATATCTTCTATTTCCAACTCAGATGTACTCATGGATGTTAGGAAGTATTAGTATTGGTTTAGGATGTCCTTATTAGCCCATGTTTCCTTTCCTTGTACCCCAAGTCATGTGTGATATATATATGCCCCATGGGCTATGTAACAGAGATAAGTTGCATCATAACAATGGAAACAATATTTTTGTCTAATACAGCATGATGGAAAGTCGAAAGGCAGAACAAGAGGAGGAGAAAAGAGCAAGGGAGAGAATCCGTCAGCGTATAGAGGATGATAAGGTCCCATTGAATCTAATCTGACTAATACTTTGAAACTTTGATGTTTCATTCCATCTGTTATTTTGAATTCAACTTTTATAGGACAATGGTCACTGAATCCCGTGCACTCCTTACAGTTGCTTCTTGGGTTTCCACATCAATAATGTTACCCTATATGTCTATATCTCTCCACAGACCCACATCTACATGCAACAATACATCCTTTTTTTGTGTGTGAATGCCTTTGAATTTCAACTAAGAAAATTTGGTCTCCTTGCAATGGAGCAAGCCTACCTGTAATTGTCGATTAAGTCTACCCATGGCAGTATTATCAGTAGAGTGTAATCAATATTTCCTACATGATCAGAGTGAGAATTTTCTTGTGTTACTCATTAGCCACTATTTTTCTCCAAAACTTTCGGATTTTGAGCGGGACACTACGTTGCTTGTGGACTGCTGAAAAGACTTACATTATTTTCCTCTATGCAGGCCGAAAGGAGGAGAGGACTTGGTTTGCCACGGGAAAATACAGTAGCATCACCCCCAATAGTAACTCTCGCAAAGGTCTAAAGTTCCCCATAGTACTACATTACATGAGCAAAACCTCCAAAACACATTCCTGACTCTTTTTTGACTGCTCAGGTAAAACCTATTGAACCAATTGTAACATCAGAACAATTGAGAGATTGCCTACGAAATCTGAAAAAGAATCACAAGGTAAAATGATCTTCCTACAGTTATGATTTATGATACATGGAGCTGTTGACTGTTTTGCACAATTAACACAATAAACCTTCTACGCTCTGCCGCATCACAATCTTGATTACTATTTCACACAAATGCTGCTGTGCAACCTCGGCCCATGCAGATAACTGAAACTAGCCTGTCTGCACACGAGGATGCTTAGTTTCTGCATCATGTGCTCTTTTAGGTTGTCTTTTTTTGTGTGGATTTTTTAGCTTGTGTTTTGTAGTCTGGAACTGGGCCTTCCATTTTGTTCGCAATGGTCTAACATCAGCGCTCTAATAGAATTCAGCAGTCTGTTTGTGCAAGACATGCAAAATGAAGCTGTATAACGCAATAACCCCTCGTGTCATGGGGATGCCACAAACCATCTGACGTGTCGTTGGCCACTCTATTTGTAGGATGACAACGTTAGAGTGAAAAGAGCATTCCAAATATTGCTGAAGATAGTCGCCAACATAGTAAAGAACCCAGAAGAGGAGAAGTTCAGGAGGATTCGACTAAACAACCCTGTTTTCAAGGTAACTGGAGAACACGATATGCTACGTATGGCTATTTAGTTCAGAAAGCCGCCTAATCCTCAACTCGTGCTGTTTAACAGGACAGGGTGGGCAATCTGCAAGGCGGCGTAGAGTTCCTGGAGCTGTGCGGGTTCCAGAAGCTCAGGAACAACAGCTACCTGGTCATGCCGAGGGGCAAGGTCGACGTGGCGCTCCTCAACGCAGCGGGGGTCCAGATCGCGTCTGCCATGGAGAATCCCTACTTTGGGCTGCTCTCCAAGTGAGCGGGACAGCCTGCACTCATCTCTGCTTCACCATTAAGAGCTCATCTATATTCGGTACTACGAGCTTTGTAAATATTAAAAACCTTTGTGGCAATGAAGTGTGAGTACCAGTGAATGGACGGCACGGCGCTGTAGCTCATAGATCTCGTCGATGGGATCTATCCCCTGTATGTAACTGAACAAATTGTGTTCCAGTAAATCTCATGATTTGTTGGCAACAGTGGGGGCGGTGTACAGAAATCAAAACAAAATGAGACGAGATGCCTGCAAAACGATGATCGAGCTGTGATGCCATGTCTCTACTATTTCCCATCTTACCGAAGAAAACGATATGTGATTGTAATTGTAATCAAACCATGTCACTTGTTACAGTGGCATGTATAGCAGTATAGGTGATGGGAGATTACTAGATGCATTCCCCCGCCCCGCACATGTTCATGCCCCGTAATGTTGGTCACTGTTGCTCATGGAGCAAAACATTGAATGCCTTTTATTCTCCGGGTGGAGGAGAAGGGAAAGGGCCCTGTGCCGGCACATGCCATGCTTTGAGCTTTTGCGTGTGCACCTGTACTTTGGAGCTTCAATTCTGCGTGTGGAGGGACCCCGTCCTAGACTCGGAAAGCAGCTTCTTGATAGCTGCTGCTGGGGCCTGGATTTTCTGCTCTAATCATCTTCCCATCAGTAGAACCTTGAAGTTGAGCTATGTGCCATGGGTTTCGGAAATCCCTGCCTTGGGCAAAGATTGTTTTCTGATGGAGATCTTCAGCGAGGATGTACTAGCAGCAAGAGTACAAAACCGTTGCATGTTCGATGGAATATGTAACATGGCAACATCAAATCTGTGACACCGGCTTCTTCATTCTTTTTTGACAAGTGGCACGAACGGATAAAGCATGCAAAACACCGGCTAGCACATAAAATTACGAGAGCTGGGAAATTCTCTATCTAAAAAATGGACGGAGTAATTTCACACAACAAACACACGGAACGCGAGAATAAGACCAATGATGCCACTAGTTGTATTAAAGGTTCTTCTTAAAAAAAGGTTATCCTTCACCCGCAAAAAAAGTCTCCTGATTCATGTAAAAAAAAGTTCTTTCCATTCCTTTAGAGCATGGACTGATTCATGTAAAAAAAGTTCTTCGGATTCCGTTAGAGCGTATACAACGAGACTTGGTAAATCCGGCTCCTTAAACACTCGTGCACACGTCCGGACGTGACCACGGACAGTGCTGGATGGCCCGTCGTACCGCATGCTGGGCAATCGCACGTCTTAAATGTAAACCCTCAAATCCACGCAATTCATGCACATGGATCATATAACACAAATTCATCACAATTCATCAGTTCAACAAATACAACAAAGCAAAATAAATCATAGTTCAACACTAGGCATGCCAAAATGAAATTTAAGTCCGAGCGTGACGGATCACTCATCGGACGCCATCCGAGCCACCTGCTCCACCGCGGCCATCCTTGCTGCCTGCTCTGCGTCCATCCGTTTTGCTTCCGTTGCAGCCATCCCCATTCACACCGCCTCGTACTCCCTACGTTTGTTGATCTTCTTCTTTCTGACAAGCCATTTTCTTACTTGCTCATCCAAGAGGCTTGCGTCTGTCAACATTATCCTGGAATCCTCCGTGTCTCGAGCAAGTTGCAACCTCTCCGTCTCAATCTCTATTGATCCAAAGGTCTGTACCTTCGGTAAAATCCATCCGAAGGTACAGACCTTTGGATCAATAGAGATTACGCCTGAGATGAATGTATCCCTCACTAAGCCATTCACCGCGGAGGAGATAAGAGAGGCTCTTGATGCTACCGGTGACCTCAAAGCTCCTGGACCGGACGGCATGCCGGCCCTGTTCTATAAAAAGTTTTGGGATATGGTGGGTGCTAAAGTACAAGAGGAGGTCCTGGCAGTGTTAAATGGTGGTATCATGCCCATGGGATGGAATGAAACAACGATAGTGTTGATTCCAAAGGTGAAAAACCCAGAGTCACTCACACAATACCGACCGACCGGCCTATGCAATGTCTTATATAAGCTCATTTCAAAAGTTTTGGCTAACCGTATGAAAGGGATACTACCGGACCTGATTTCTCCAACACAATCTGCGTTTGTCCCGGGAAGGATGATCGCAGACAATGTGTTGCTTGCCTATGAGATAACCCACCTGATGCATAAAAAGAAGGGAGGGAGACAAGGATTGGTGGCAGTGAAACTTGACATGAGTAAGGCGTATGACAGGGTGGAATGGCGCTTTCTGGAACGCATGATGCTTACCATGGGCTTTGCTGCAACATGGGTAAGCTTGGTGATGAATTGTGTGTGCTCAGTCTCATACAGGGTCAAGGTGAACGGAAGCTTAACAGATCTCTTTCTTCCCGAGAGAGGCCTACGTCAAGGAGATCCCCTATCTCCATATCTCTTCATCATATGTGCAGAAGCTATTTCCAAATTGCTGCAGCATGCAGCACACGAGGGATCGATCGAGGGTATCAAACTATGCCCAGGTGCTCCGAGCATAAATCATCTTTTCTTCGCAGATGACTCCCTGATTGTCATGAAAGCTACGGAGGCGAGTGCCTTGAAGCTTCAGGAGATCCTTGCGCTATATGAAGCCCAGTCGGGCCAAAAAATAAATAGAGACAAGTCCTCTGCGTTCTTAAGCAAGAAAACAAGTCTGCAGAATAAACAACAGGTCCTACAAGTCCTAGGGATTCCGGCAGAAACACATAATGAAAGGTACTTGGGGCTGCCGGTGCATCTTGGTGCAACAAAGAGCAAGGAATTTGAGTACATAAAGGAGATGATCTGGAGGAGGATCCAGGGGTGGCTTGAGAAGCTATTATCAAAGGTAGGAAAAGAAACCTTAATCAAGGCAGTTGCCCAAGCGATCCCGACATACGCAATGTCATGTTTTGACTTGACAAAGAGCCTGTGTGATGATATAAGTGCGATGGTTTGCCGGTACTGGTGGGATCAACAGGAAGGAAAGCATAAGTGCCATTGGATTGGATGGGAAAAGCTCATGAAAAGCAAGGAGGGTGGGCTAGGCTTCCGGGATCTGCATATTTTCAATAAAGCAATGCTAGCAAGGCAGAGTTGGAGGCTTATACAGAATCCGGAGTCCCTGTGTGCAATTGTGCTCAAGGCAAAATACTTACTAAACTGTTCTATTCTGGAGGCGGAGGAACAGCCGGGAATGTCGTACACATGGAGAAGCATTTTAAGAGGGCGTGACCTGTTAAAAGAAGGAATTGTTTGGCGCATTGGAGACGGAATGCAAGTGAATGTCTGGTCAGACCCGTGGCTTCCTAGGGGTACGACGAGACGGCTAGTAGCGCTGCAAGGCCAGGCGATCATTACTAAAGTAAATGAGCTCTTAAATCCGGTTACTGAGACATGGGATGATGAACTAGTAAGAGAACTCTTCACGGAGGAGGATGCGAGAGTCATCCTTTCCATACCTGTGAGAGCGGAAATGGAGGATTTTATCTCCTGGCACTATGATAACAAAGGCAGGTTCTCTGTTAAATCAGCCTACCATTTGGGAGTGAGCCTGAGGGAAGCTAGGAAACAACAAAATGTAGGAACCTCAAATGGCCAGAGCCATTCAGTCCAATGGCAGCATATCTGGACGATTGAGGTGCCGGGGAAAGTCTGTATGTTCTTATGGAGCCTGGCCCATAACAGTCTTCCCACTCGTATGAATATAAAACGGAAACACATTGGGCTCGATACCCGCTGCCCTATGTGCAATCGCTTGGATGAAGATGGTGGACATCTTTTCCTCCGCTGCAAGTGTGTGAAGGCGGTTTGGCGAGAGCAGAATCTGGAAGAGACTCGCCTATTGCTGTGCGACTGTAAGGACTCTTTCCAAGTCATAAATGCTGTTTGTGCACTGCCAGAAGAGAAGAAGCACCGGGTGGCTGTACTCCTATGGGACTGGTGGACTACGAGAAACAAAACGAATACGGGTGACAAACAGAAAACAACTTAGGAAGTGAGTGGGGTCATTAGCAGACACGTTCAAGACTTTGAGAACTTGCAGACTAGGGGCAATACACAAGGCATGTAAAAACAGTCCTGGACTGCCCCTGAGTCAAGTCGGGTAAAGATAAACATGGATGCAGCCTTCCTTGTGGAGTCAGAGGTGGGTGCTTGGGGTTTTGTAATTCGGGATGAAATGGGAAATTTCCTAGCAGCGGCGACTGGGAAGTTGCAGTATGTCCGGAGCCCTCTGCACGCGGAGATCAGTGCGTGCATGAAATCTATTGAGGGCGCGGCAGATCTAGGTGCTCAGCGTATCATCCTTGAATCAGATTGTCTAATGATGATTAGTGCGCTCAAGGGCCGGGACTTCGACACAGCAGAGTTGGGTGTTCTCTTCAGGGAAGCTAGGAGTGCATGCCATGCTTCATTTGGTTCCTATGAGTTCATGTTCTCTCGTAGGGAATGTAATAGGGTTGTGCACTCTCTGGCGCAATTTGGTTTGAGGGCTGCTGTCCCTTTTTCTGTTTGGGCTGTTGAAGCCCCAGACTTCGTTTCGATTCTGGTTGACACTGAGATGGTGCGCCAGCTCTAAGTGGAATGAATTTTATTCCTGCTCAAAAAAAAGGTCTGTACCTTCTCGAGCTCCCATTTGAAACAAGCTTTTTTCTTCTCCAACTCTATCGTCTCTCTCCCAATTGCCAACTTGTTGCTCTCAATTAGCTACTTGGTGTTCACCCTATCTCGGTCCATCCTTTCCTTTTGTGCATGCAACATGAGCTTGTACCTCACCTCTTGAAGGAAATATGCCCTAGAGGCAATAATAAAGTTGTTATTTTATATTATATTTCCTTATTCATGATAGAGGTTTATTATTCAAGCTAGAATTGTATTGATCGGAAACTTAAATACATGTGTGAATACATAGACAAATACGGTGTCCCTAGTAAGCCTCTACTAGACTAGCTCGTTGATCAAAGATGGTTAAGGTTTCCTAACCATAGACATGTGTTGTCATTTGATAACGGGATCACATCATTAGGAGAATGATGTGACTGACAAGACCCATCCGTTAGCTTAGCATAATGATCATTCAGTTTATTGCTATTGCTTTCTTCATGTCAAATATGTATTCCTCCGACTATGAGATTATGCAACTCCCGGATACCCGAGGAATACCTGATATGTCTCCAACGTATCTATAAATTTTGATTGTTCCTTGCTATTATATTATCTGTTTTGAATGTTTTATATGCATTAATATGCTATTTTATATTATTCTTGGGACTAACTATTAACCTAGAGCCTAGTGCCAGTTTCTATTTTTTTTCTTGTTTTTGAGCTTCGCAGAAAAGGAATACTAAATAGAGTCTAAACGGAATAAAACTTCACGATGATTTTTCTTGGACCAGAAGACACCCAGGGGACTTGAAGTCCAAGTCAGAAGAGCCACGAGGCGGCGGCAAGGGTGGAGGGCGCGCCCTAGGGGGGGCGCCCCCTGCCTTGTGGACCCCTCGGGACTCCCCTGACCTAGCTCTTCCTCCTATATATTCACATATATTCCAGAACCACCAGAAGCATCCACGAAAATACTTTTCCGCCGCCGCAACCTTCTGTTCCCGTGAGATCCCATCTTGGGGCCTTTTCCGACATCCTGCCGGAGGGGGATTCGATCACGGAGGGCATCTACATCAACTCTATTGCCCTTCCGATGAAGCGTGAGTAGTTTACCGCAGACCTACGGGTCCATAGCTAGTAGCTAGATGGCTTCTTCTCTCTCTTTGATTCTCAATACCATGTTCTCCTCGTTGTTCTTGGAGATCTATCCGATGTAATCTTCTTTTGCGGTGTGTTTGTCGAGATCCGATGAATTGTGGATTTATGATCAGCTTATATATGAATATTATTTGAATCTTCTCTGAATTCTTATACGCATGATTTGGTATCTTTGTATTTCTCTTCGAACTATTGGTTTGGTTTGGCAAACTAGATTGGTTTTTATTGCAATGGGAGAGGTGCTTAGCTTTGGGTTCAATCTTGCGTGATTTCACCCGATGACAAAGTAGGGGTAGCGAGACACGTATTGAATTGTTGCCATCGAGGATAAAAAGATGGGGTTTTCATCATATTGCTTGAGTTTATTCCTCTACATCATGTCATCTTACTTAAGGCGTTACTCCGTTCTTTATGAACTTAATACTCTAGATGCATGCTGGATAGCGGTCGATGTGTGGAGTAATAGTAGTAGATGCAGGCAGGAGTCGGTCTACTTGACACGGACGTGATGCCTATATGCATAATCATTGCCTTGGATATCGTCATAACTTTGCGCTTTTCTATCAATTGCTCGGCAGTATTTTGTTCACCCACCGTAGTATTTGCCTTCAAGAGAGAAGCCTCTAGTGAAACCTATGGCCCCCGGGTCTATTTTCCATCATATTAGTTTCCGATCTACTATTTTGTAATCTTTTACTTTCAGATCTATAAACCAAAAAACCCAAAAATATTTTATCTTTTGTTTAGTTTTATTTTCTATCTCTATCTGATCTCACCTTTGCAAGTGCCCGTGAAGGGATTGACAATCACTTTATCGTGTTGGGTGCAAGTGTTTGATTGTTTGTGCAGGTATTGGTGATTTGCGCGTTCTTCTCCTACTGGATTGATATCTTGGTTCTTAACTGAGGGAAATACTTATCTCTACTGTGCTGCATCACCCTTTCCTCTTCAGGAGAAAAACCAACGCAAGCTCAAGAAGTAGCAATACCTTGTGTGCTATCAAACATCACAACGTAACTGCGTGATCATAAAGATGCTCTACAGGTATCTCCGAAGGTGTTTGTTGAGTTGGCATAGATCGAGATTAGGATTTCTCACTCCGAGTATCGGAGAGGTATCTCTGGGCCCTCTTGGTAATACACATCATAAGCTTGCAAGCAAATGACTAAGGAGTTAGTCACAAGGTGATGTATTACAGAACGAGTAAAGAGACTTCTGGTAACGAGATTGAACTAGGTATGAAGATACCGACAATCGAATCTCGGGCAAGTAACATACCGATGGACAAAGGGAACTACATATGTTGTCATAACGGTTCGACCGATAAAGATCTTCGTAGAATATGTAGTAGCCAATATGGGCATACAGGTTCCGCTATTGGTTATTGACCAGAGAGGTGTCTCGGTCATGTCTACATAGTTCTCAAACCCGTAGGGTCCGCACGCTTAACGTTCGCTAATGATATAGTGTCATATGAGTTATATGTTTTGTTGAACGAATGTTGTTCGGAGTCCCGGATGAGATCACGGACATGACGAGGAATCTCGAAATGGTCGAGAGGTAAAGATTGATATATTAGACGATGGTATTTGGACACCGGAAGTGTTTCGGGACGTACCGGGAAGGAATCGGGTCACCGGAAGGGGTTCCGGGCACCCCCCGGCAAGTTATGGGCCTTATGGGCCAAAGGAGGGGACAGACCAGCCGACAAGGGGGCTGGTGCGCCCCCTCCCTTGTTTGGCCAGCCCTAGGGAAGGAAAAGGGGGAGGGCTAGCCCCTCTTGCCTTTCCCTCTCATGGGAGAAAGGAAGGGGGGGCACCCTCCCCTGCCTTTCCCCGCACTCCAAATAAGGAAAGGGGGGAGCGGCTTGGGAGGGACCCCAAGTAGGATTCCTGCTACTTGGGCGCCTCCTTTGGCTGCTCCTCCCTCCCTCCCACCTATATATATGTGGGAGGGGCGCCTAGCAGACAATAGACAATTGCCTAGCCGTGTGCGGTGCCCCCCTCCACTGTTTACACCCCCGGTCATATTTTCGTAGTGCTTAGTGTTGGGGAACGTAGTAATTTCAAAAAAATTCCTACGCACACGCAAGATCATGGTGATGCATAGCAACGAGAGGGGAGAGTGTTGTCTACGTACCCTCGTAGATCGAAAGCGAAGCGTTAGCACAATGCGGTTGATGTAGTCGTACGTCTTCACGATCCGACCGATCAAGTACCGAACGCACGGTACCTCCGAGTTCAACACACGTTCAGCCCGATGACGTCCCTCGAACTCTGATCCAACCGAGTGTTGAGGGAGAGTTTCGTCAGCACGACAGCGTGGTGACGATGATGATGTTCTACCGACGCAGGGCTTCGCCTAAGCACCGCTACAGTATTATCGAGGTGGACTATGGTGGAGGGGGGCACCGCACACAGCTAAAAGATCAAACGATCAATTGTTGTGTCTCTAGGGTGCCCCCTGCCCCCGTATATAAAGGAGCAAGGGGGAGAGGTGCGGCCGGCCAGGAGGGGCGCGCCAGGAGGAGTCCTACTCCCACCGGGAGTAGGACTCCCTCCCTTTTCCTTGTTGGACTAGGAGTGGAGGGGGAAAGAGGAGGGAGAGAGGAAGGAAAGGGGGGCGCCGCCCCCCTCTCCTTGTCCTATTCGGACTAGGGGGGAGGGGCGCGTGGCCCTGCCCTGGCCGCCTCTCCTCTCTTCCACTAAGGCCCACTATGGCCCATTAAGCCCCCGGGGGGTTCCGGTAACCTCCCGGTACTCCGGTAAAATTCCGATTTCACCCGGAACACTTCCGATATCCAAACATAGGCTTCCAATATATCAATCTTCATGTCTCGACCATTTTGAGACTCCTCGTCATGTCCGTGATCACATCCGGGACTCTGAACAACCTTCGGTACATCAAAACATATAAACTCATAATATAACTGTCATCGAAACTTTAAGCGTGCGGACCCTACGGGTTCGAGAACTATGTAGACATGACCGAGACACGTCTCCGGTCAATAACAAATAGCGGAACCTGGATGCTCATATTGGCTCCCACATATTCTACGAAGATCTTTATCGGTCAGACCGCATAACAACATACGTTGTTCCCTTTGTCATCGGTATGTTACTTGCCCGAGATTCGATCGTCGGTATCTCAATACCTAGTTCAATCTCGTTACCGGCAAGTCTCTTTACTCGTTCTGTAATACATCATCCCGCAACTAACTCATTAGTTACAATGCTTGCAAGGCTTATAGTGATGTGCATTACTGAGTGGGCCCAGAGATACCTCTCTACAATCGGAGTGACAAATCCTAATCTCGAAATACACCAACCCAACAAGTACCTTTGGAAGCACCTGTAGAGCACCTTTATAATCACCCAGTTACGTTGTGACGTTTGGTAGCACACAAAGTGTTCCTCCGATAAACGGGAGTTGCATAATCTCATAGTCATAGGAACATGTATAAGTCATGAAGAAAGCAGTAGCAACATACTAAACGATCGAGTGCTAAGCTAACGGAATGGGTCAAGTCAATCACATCATTCTCCTAATGATGTGATCCCGTTAATCAAATAACAACTCTTTGTCCATGGTTAGGAAACATAACCATCTTTGATTAACGAGCTAGTCAAGTAGAGGCATACTAGTGACACTCTGTTTGTCTATGTATTCACACATGTATCATGTTTCCGGTTAATACAATTCTAGCATGAATAATAAACATTTATCATGATATAAGGAAATAAATAATAACTTTATTATTGCCTCTAGGGCATATTTCCTTCACTTAGGAGAAGCCCTGCGGAGATCACTTCACCATCACCGTCACCACGCCATCGTGCTACCGTAACTCATCTACTACCTCGCCGTCTTGCTGGATCAAGAAGGCGGAGGACGTCACCGAGGTGAATGTGTGCAAAACGCGGAGGTGCCGTACGTTCGGTACTTGATTGGTTGGAGCGCGAAGAAGTTCGACTACATCAACCGCGTTATTAAACGCTTCCGCTTACGGTCTATGAGGGTATGTAGACATACTCTCCCCCTCGTTGCTATGCATCCCCATGGATAGATCATTGCGTGTGCATAGAATTTTTTTTGTTTTCCATGCAATGTTTCCCAACAGTGGCATCCGAGCCAGGTCTATGCGTAGATGATATGCACGAGTAGAACACAAAGAGTTGTGGGCGGTGATAGTCATACTGCTTACCACCAACGTCTTATTTTGACTCGGCGGTATTGTGGGATGAAGTGGCCCGGACCAACCTTACATGTCCACGCACATGAGACCGGTTCCACCGACTGACATGCAACTAGTTTTGCATAAAGGTGGCTGGCGGGTGTCTGTTTCTCCTACTTTAGTTGAATCGAATTTGACTACGGCCGGTCCTTGAAGAAGGTTAAAATAGTAAACTTGATGAATCACCATTGTGGTTTTATGCGTAGGTAAGAACGGTTCTTGCTAGAAGCCTGTAGCAGCCACGTAAAACTTGCAACAACAAAGTAGAAGACGTCTAACTTGTTTTTGCAGGGGATGTTGTGATGTGATATATGTTGATGTATGAGATGATCATGTTTTGTAATATCGACAACCGGCAGGAGCCTTAGGGTTGTCTCTTTATTGTATGAAGTGCAAGCTCCATGTAATTGCTTTACTTTATCACTATGCGTTAGCGATAGTTGTAGAAGCAATAGTTGGCATGATGACCTCGACGCAATGATGCTACGATGGAGATCAAGGTGTCGAGCCGGTGACGATGGAGATCATGACGATGCTTTGGAGAGGAAGATCAAAAGCACAAGATGATGATGGCCATATCATGTCACATATTTTGATTGCATGTGATGTTTATCCTTTATGCATCTTATTTGCTTAGAATGACGGTAGCATTATAAGATGACCCTTTCACTTAATTTCAAGATAAAAGTGTTCTCCCTGAGTATGCACCGTTGCTACAGTTCGTCATTCCGACACACCACGTGATGATTGGGTATGATAGACTCTACGTTCACATACAACGGGTGTAAGACGGTTTTACACATCCAGAATACTTGGGGTTAAACTTGACAAGCCTAGCACGTACAGACATGGTCTCGGAACACTAGAGACCGAAAGGTCGAACATGAGTCATATAGTAGATATGATCAACATAGAGATGTTCACCATTGATGACTACCCCATCTCACGTGATGATCGGACATGAGTTAGTTGATTTGGATCATGTATCACTTAAATAACTTGAGGGATGTTAATTTAAGTGGGAGTTCATTAGTAATTTGATTAACTGATCTTAAATTTATCATGAACTTAGTCTTAATAGTTTTTGCATATCTATGTTGTAGATCAATAGCTCGCAATATATCTTCCCCATTTTTGATATGTTCCTAGAGAAAAATAAGTTGAAAGATGATAGTAGCAATGGTGCGGACTGGGTCCGTGATGTGAGGATTATCCTCATTGCTGCACAAAAGAATTATGTCCTTGATGCACCGCTAGGTGACAGACCTATTGTAGGAGCAGATGCAGATGCTATGAACGTTTGGCAAGCTCGATATGATGACTATTTAATAGTTTAGTGCGCCATGCTTTACGGCTTAGAACCGGGACTTCAAAAACGTTTTGAATGCCACGGAGCATATGAGATGTTCCAAGAGTTGAAATTGGTATTTTAGACTCATGCCCGTGTCGAGAGGTATGAGACCTCTGACAAGTACTTTTCCTACAAGATGGAGGAGAATAGCTCAACCAGTGAGCATGTGCTCAGAATGTCTGGGTACCTCAATCGCTTGAATTAAGTGGGGGTTAATCTTCCAGATAAGATAGTGATTGACAAAGTTCTCTAGTCACTATCACCAAGCTATTAGAACTTCGTGATGAACTATAATATGCAAGGGATGACGAAAATGATTCCCGAGCTCTTCGCGATGCTGAAATCAACGATGGTAGAAATCAAGAAAGAGCATCAAGTGTTAATAGTCAACAAGACCACTAGTTTCAAGAAAAAAGCAAGGGAAAGAGAGGGAACTTCAAGAAGAATGGCAAGCAAGTTGCCGCTCCCATGAAGAAGCCCAAAGCTGGACCCAAGCCTGAAAGTGAGTGCCTCTACTGCAAAGGAAATGGTCACTGGAAACGAAACTGCCCCAAATAGTTGGCATATAAGAAGGATGGCAAAGTGAACAAAGGTATATTTGATATACATGTTATTGATGTGTACCTTACTAGTATTAATAGTAGCCCCTGGGTATTTGATACCGGTTCAGTTGCTAAGATTAGTAACTCGAAACAGGAGTTGTAGAATACACAGAGACTAGTTAAGGGCGAGGTGACGATGTGTGTTGGAAGTGATTCCAAGGTTGATACGATCACCATCACACACTCCCTCTACCTTCGGGATTAGTGTTGAACCTAAATAAATGTTATTTGGTCTTTGCGTTGAGCATGAATGTGATTTGATCATGTTTATTGCAATATGGCTATTCATTTAAGTCAAAGAATAACTGTTGTTCTATTTACATGAATAAAACCTTCTATGGTCATACACCCAATGTGAATGGTTTATTGAATCTCGATCGTAGTGATACACATATTCATAATATTGATGCCAAAAGATGCAAAGTTAATAATGATAGTGCAACATACTTGTGGCACTGCCGTTTAGGTCATATTGGTGTAAAGCGCATGAAGAAACTCCTTGCAGATGGGATTTTGGAATCACTTGATTATGAATCATTTGATACTTGCGAACCATGCCTCATGGGCAAGATGACTAAAACTCCGTTCTCCGAAACAATGGAGCGAGCTAATGAGTTATTGGAAATAATACATACCACTATCATGGAGTGTTGAAGCATGCAGCGGGTCATGTCTACATAGTTCTCGAACCCGTAGGGTCCGCACGCTTAACCTCCGTTGACAATATAGTGTTATATGAGTTATATGTTTTGGTGATCTAATGTTGTTTGGAGTCCCGGATGAGATCACGGACATGACGAGGAGTCTCGAAATGGTCGAGAGGTAAATATTGATATATAGGGCAATGGTATTTGGACACCAGAAGTGTTTCGGGACGTACCGGGAAGGAATCGGGTCACCGGAAGGGGTTCCGGGCACCCCCCCGGCAAGTTATGGGCCTTATGGGCCAAAGGAGGGTACATACCAGCCCACAAGGGGGCTGGTGCGCCCCCTCCCTTGTTTGGCCAGTCCTAGGGAAGGAAAGGGGGAGGGCTAGCCCCTCCCGCCTTTCCCTCTCATGGGAGAAAGGAAAGGGGGGCGTCACCCTCCCCTGCCTTTCCCTCTCATGGGAGAAAGGAAAGGGGGGGCGTCACCCTCCCCTGCCTTTCCCTCTCATGGGAGAAAGGAAAGGGGGGGCGTCACCCTCCCCTGCCTTTCCCTGCACTCCAAATAAGGAAAGGGGGCGCGGCTTGGGAGGGACCCCAAGTAGGATTCCTCCTACTTGAGCGCCTCCTTTGGCTGCTCCCCCTCCCTCCCACCTATATATATGTGGGAGGGGGGCGCCTAGCAGACAATTGCCTTGCCGTGTGCGGTGCCCCCTCCACCGTTTACACCCTCGGTCATATTTTTGTAGTGCTTAGGTGAAGCCCTGCGGAGATCACTTCACCATCACCGTCACCACGCGGTCGTGCTGCCGGAACTCATCTACTACCTTGCCGTCTTGCTGGATCAAGAAGGCGGAGGACGTCACCGAGCTGAACGTGTGCAGAACGCGGAGGTGTCATACGTTCGGTACTTGATCGGTTGGAGCGCGAAGAAGTTCGACTACATCAACCGTGTTGTTAAACGCTTCTGCTTACGGTCTACGAGGGTACGTAGACATACTCTCCCCCTCGTTGCTATGCATCTGCATGGATAGATCATTGCGTGTGCATAGAATTTTTTTTGTTTTCCATGCAATGTTTCCCAACACCTCTTTCTTGTTCTCCCTTGTGGAATAAATGCCTGTCCATGTGGTGGACATTTTTGTTGTCGCGACGTCACAGAAGGCCCTCCCCTTCTCCCACTTATTTCCATCACTTGCCAGTTATTCATTGGCACAGTGGCTTTTTGATTCCCCCCTAAAACTTCTCCCTTGTCTTCATCCAACCCAATTGATTGGTGGGAGCTTGAGCCATCATACTTCCTCTTGCCGGCCTTGAGATTGTCGACAAGTTGTGTCCACTTTGATTTGCCATCCAATAGCATCCAACAATGGCCAAAACCGAATGGTTTCTTCTCCGTTTGTTGGTACATAGTGGTCGCGACCACCGTCTAGCAAAAAATAAGTATAATGATAGGAATGCAAAA